>NC_141888.1:10236897-10543850 GCF_030686135.1 Camelina sativa
ATGGGGAAAAACAAGGACATCTCGAGCATGTACCCGAAGGAGCCATCGAGCTACAAGAACAAGTCCGAACCCCAACACGATCGAAGAGGATCCAAGAGCGCGAAGAGCAACCCGAAGATCCACCCGAGGAGTTACCCGACTCAAGCCTCGTGTACCCCATCCAGTAGACCATCGGGTAGGTCTGGGAAGCTAGGTCAAATGGGTTTCCATACATAAACCCCCTCTTTCCCTAGCTCGCAAACGAGCATGCCGCAGACCCTCAAACCAGAGAGCGAGAACTTCTGTGAGAGAACTGAGCGACTCAACATTTTTTCTTGTTTTTGTACTTTTAATTTGTAGTTTTCCATAGATCTTTTATCCCTACTCTTTTCTACTCTTCTCTATCTTTTAAATAATGTCATTTTCGTTTATTTCTATGGCTTTATCATTCGTTTCTATGTCCGAGTAGTGTAGCAAAGTTTCTAGGGATGGGATAGATGATTAGGTGTTCTTGATCGGTTAGGATGCTTTAGTTGATTGTTATGATAGATAAATTTCCTTCTAGGTTGATGTTCTTAATGCGGTCAACAAAACGACAGGTTGAGATTAGATCTAGGACGTTTACAATGCTACAGGCCGAAAGGAATAGATAAAATGCTTGATTAGGTCAATGCTAGAGGTATACTTAACTTTGAGTGACAAAATCAGATAAGTCTAAGTGTACTAACAAATATGAATTGTTCTTAATGCCTGCTTGTTCATATTGCTAGTGCGACAGTGTGGTAGTATGTTCAAGGTTGATTGTTACTAGTGCGACAGTGTGGTGACGAGGTTTTAGAGGTTCATTGTCTAGGAAATAATTGCTTGAGGCATGTAAGGCATCCATATTGGTCTAGAACACTTATGATTCGATTACCCCCATCCTTAGGAACTTTCGTATTTCATTTCTTGCATTTTCTTTACTTACTCGACCACTTACCTGATCAGGTATACGATAACCTACATCGAGTAAATACCTTGAGCTGTTTATAGTTCACTTGCATACTCGATAACCCCACTCGATCATGTACTCGATTGCTTGCATCGAGTGCTTAGGTCGTGTGGTTTACTTGTCTATATTCTTTTACTCTGTTTATATTAGGACTGTTAGAACCAAACCCCCTATTGCTTGGCTTGACTTGTTTGATTCTGATTGCATCCTATCTGCTAGCAATACACAACCATTTGGATTGATAACCCTTTGTACTACAACTGCATAGGGAATTGATACCCTTGGTGAAAACTAGTCTATCAATTTGGCGCCGTTGACATTTGGTTGTTTTATTTTGCTACGTTTAGGATTTCAGGACTTGCTAGATCAAGTTTGTTTGTTTATATTTGTTTCGGATACTGACTTGTGTGCTTTCGCCTTTGTTTGTTTTGAATCTCAAGTACAACCCGAGCACCCACCCGACCCGTCACTCGATCACCTGGATCGAGTTGATCCTCGAGTACACACTCGGATACTTGCCTGTGCATGCAAACGCGATCCAGAGGTAGCCAGAACCTGAGTCCTTTCATCAACAACATCGACAGACCTCGGCTATTCGGACAAAAACAAGTTCAACCGGAACTAGCAAACATTGATGAGACGATGAATAATCAGAACGGTCCACCTGCTCCTCAAGCAAGGACCAACATAGGAGCAGGAGATGCTCCAACTACTCACACTCAGAGGAATGGCATTGTGCCACCAGCCGTGCAGAACAACAATTTTGAGATCAAGAGTAGTCTCATCCACATGATACAAAGTAACAAGTTTCATGGACTGCCAATGGAGGACCCATTGGATCATCTGGATGAATTTGATAGGCTCTGTAGCCTAACTAAGATAAATGGAGTCAGTGAAGATGGATTTAAGGTCAGGCTTTTCCCTTTCTCTTTGGGAGATAAAGCACACATATGGGAGAAATCGCTCCCTAAAGAGTCCATCACCACTTGGGAAGCGTGCAAGAAGGCATTCCTGGCCAAATTCTTCTCAAACTCCAGAACCGCAAGGCTGCGAAATGAAAATTCCAGCTTTGTACAGAAGAACAACAAAACGTTCAATGAAGCTTGGTAACGTTTCAAGGGGTACACAACTCGATGTCCACATCACGGATTCAGTAATGCTTCATTGTTGAGCACACTATACCGAGGAGTGGTCCCCAAGATACGGATGTTGCTGGACACCGCAAGCAATGGTAACTTCCTCAACAAGGATGTTGATGAAGGTTGGGACCTTGTTGAGAACTTGGCTCAGTCTGATGGCAACTACAATGAGGAATATGATGGCTCTGTGCGATCTACAGGAGAGGAAGATGCCAAGTACAAGAGGGACATGATAGCCCTCAATGACAAGCTCGATCAGCTCCTCAACCAGCAAAAGCATGTACATGCTATATCAGAGGAAGAGCAGTTTCAACAACAAGATGGGGAGACTATGCAGCTAGACGATGTTAACTACATCAACAACCAAGGAGGTTACAACAGAGGGTACAACAACTTCAAGCCGAATCTGTCTTATCGGAACCCGAATGTTGCGAATCCTCAAGATCAAACCTACCCATCTGTAGTTCAAGGAAACCAGACCCAACAGAAGCCTTTCGTCCAGTACAACCAAGGCTATGCGCCTAAACAACACTACCAAGGGACCTACAACAAACAACCAGGGTTCCCACAACATCAAGGTCCACCGAACCAGTCCCAAGAAGCCTAGTTACGTGGTCTTATTCAGCAAATGATTCAGCAACAGGCTACAGCTTCTATGGACATCGCGAAACGATTCGCCGAAATGAGCAACAAGATCGACTCATGATACAATGACCTCAACGCCAAGTACGAATCACTCAACACAAAGGTTCGATACCTGGAAGGCCACCACAACAACCAACCCGCACCAAAGATCAATCAACTGTCGGGTAAAGCTGTACAAAATCCCAAGGATTATGCAACTGCACAAGCCATCTTCCTGGATGATGACTATGAGAACTACCTCACTTGGGACAGTGATGATCAAGATGGGGAGGATGTGGATGACTCAATGAAGAATGAGGCCAAATACTATATATCCGAGTATGAACCCGAGCTTACACCCGAAGAGACTGATCAAGTTGATGATCGAGCACTAGTTCGAGAATCACAAACTGACGAACAACCCGAAGTGGAACCCGATGACCTACACGATGGTGTTGATCGGATGATGCATCGAGTAGATATTGAGAAAGCAGATTAGCCTCAACCATCTGAACTGGCAGGAGGGGAGTTAGAGGAAAGGTTCAGTGCTGCACTTGACATCCAGTTGAGGCGCTTGCAGAGCGAATGACTAAGCGCAAAGCTCCACCACCTAAGCTTTTGCCCCCACATGAGCTTCAGCAGGAAGTTGCAAAGGAAGCAGCTAGATTGGAGAATGAGGTTAAGGAGGCTGTCAAGGAGATTGGATTTGAAATTCTGAGAAGTGGAATTTGTTTGGATCCCGAGGTAAGAATTGAGGAAAAACTTGAAGATCCTGGCTCTTTCACAATGCCGTGTTCAATAGGATTTTGGATTTTCAAGAGCTGTTTGTGTGATCTTGGAGCTTCGGCCAGCATTATGCCGCTTTCATTTGCTAACAAGCTGGGATTCACCGACTTCAAAGCAAGTAAGCAGTATCTGGTTCTAGCTGATAGAATGGTAAGACATCCGATTGGCGTTTTAGAGAATCTGCCCCTAAGGATTGGGAGACTGGAAGTGTCTACCGACTTCATGATCCTGGATATGGATAAGGATCCGGATGATCCACTGATTTTAGGAAGACCATTCTTGGCAATAGTTGGTGCGGCGATCGAAGTGAAACGAGGCAAGATCAGGATAGAACATGGTGAACACCTCAAGATGGAGTTTGAGGTGAAGAAAGGGGTTAAGAGGCCAACCATAGATGGTCAAGCTTTTTCCACCAGGACCAAACAAAGAAAAATGCTACATCTTGAAGAGGTCAACACCACATTTGCCATGGAACCTGGACAAAATCTGGGAGATCTTTTGAACAAACCTACTGTAGTGGAGAGGATTCCAGAACCTCTTCCACATGGATCCCATGCTTAAGGAGCATGAAGAATCAAGCTTAGTGACTTTAAACAAGCTCACTTGGGAGGAAGTTCCAAAGGTATCTTTTAATTTTAGTCTGTTAGCTTTATTTACTTCTATTTAATTTTTCTATTTTTGCAATTTCATAATTTAAAAAAAAAAACAAAAAAAAGAGGAAGAAAATTGGGAAGAGGAAATTGGTAAACCTGAGGGTCAACCCGACACCGTACTCGACGCGCCTGATCGTGTCCCTGCTCGGGTAGCGAGTGGAGTCCAAATTCCACAAGCCAAGCCCACTCTCGGCGAAGCCCACCAACCAAACCCTAGCCTATTTAAGGGTCTCGACTTTCTCTCCCCAAGCATCACCGATAAGTTTCTCTCAACCCTAAAGCTTTTGTGTTTCATAGTTTCTATTATCTCTCAACCTCAAGTCTTACTCGATTTTCTTTGGAGACTAACCCTATTAATCCCAACAACTAGCTTTTCTTTTTCTTCTCAAGTAATCGATATGGAGCCAACCGCTAGAACCTACCAAAGGAAAGGAAGAAGATCCACCTCCGCCGCTGCTACAATCGGAGGAGACGCCGCCGATGTTCAACAACCACATGGAATAGGAAACGGTCCACATTCCCGACTGTTAGGTGGACGTTTAGCCTCCCCAACCCGATGCACAACTTGATCCACCACCCGACCAGATGCTTGAGTAACCGATCGAGTAAACCCCTGAGTTTGCTCACCGAGTCCAATGGCGAGTGCTGTCCGCCGTTCTCCTCGACGTAGGGACTTGTCTACGTCCGAAAAGATGCTTACCGATCCTATGGAGGTCGATTCTGATGCTGGAGGAGAAGAACAAGGTGAGATCCAAACCTCTCGATCAAGGAGTAGAGCCGCAATAGCAAGGGGAAGAGACCGGCTTCGGAGAAGTTTGAGAAGGTGGTTGAGAGAGCATTGGTTGAAGAAGATCAACACGCTGAGGAGGAGGAAAGAGAAAGAGAAGAGGAGCATAGAGAGAGGACCCGCCAAGCCTCGCGGAGGCTAAAGCAAAAGGAAGTCGACACTCCGGCGAGATTGTTCAAAGTCTTCCGGAAGATGAGCTTCGTTGGTACCCGATACCCTCACCATGAGACCATGAAGCAATTGGGCATTGCTAGAGATGTTGAATTTCTGTTCGATATGTGCCACCTGGGCAATATGATGCGATCCCATCTAGAAGCTTATGAGGAGGAGACGGTCCACTTCCTTTCAACCCTAAAGCTGCACTATTTTGAGGACCACCCGACCCTACTACCCGATGGGGGGATCGGTTTCATCACCTTCTCCATTCGGAACATGGAATACCGGCTGACTTTCAGAGAGGTGGAGACGCTGTATGGCATCAAAGCTGGTAGTGGGGAAGGTATGGAGGTCAGCAAGGAAGAGATGAGGTCCCTATGGCTGACAATAGGAGACAAGCACCCCTACAAGTCCACGAGCTCCAAATCTGCTCAAATAAGGAGCCCTGTTTTGAGGTATTTTCACAAGTCCCACGCATGCACTCTTTTTGCTAGAAAAGAGACTGGGAATGTGAACGACCACGAGCTTCAGTTGTTGGATGTTGCATTGTGTGGAGTTTTGGATAGTGCTAGGGATGGAACACCGCTAGTAGGAGACATAGCTGATACTAGTATGTTGTTCGTGCTACTCGATCAATTCCTGTACTTGAAATCTTGGGCTGTGAAAAGGAGAGAAGGAGGCGGAGAGATCTCTATTGGGGGACTAGTTACACCAATCTTAGTGGCATGCGATGTGCCCTTAAAGGGAATTGTCCACGAACCAAGGTGGCTGGATACGGACTACCTCGTGCTGGCGAGATTCTTGGCCTATGAAAGGCCTAATGACATGACATTGTTCAAGTTTGTCCATCCAAACGCCGGAGCTGCTCAAATGGTTTTACCCAATGTCGTATACACCAAGGTTCGGTTAGGACACAACATTGATTTCGCACCACCGTTGGAAGAGCTGTACAACCCGGAGGAGGAGTCTGAGGCTGAGAAGAGAGAAGAAACCGGGCAGAGACAAGGAGATAGCTCGGAGGAGTCCGATTTTGAGGAATATACATGCTCTCAAAAGCAACCGGTTGGAGTGAGGGAAGCTCACAAAAGGATCGGTTGATTGAAAAAGATGAACAAGTTCCTGGTGAAGAAGGTGAAGGATCTTGCCGGTTCAGTGAAGGTAATGGGAGGTCAGATCAAGGAGTTGCAATACAAGGCAAGCTGTGCCTCAGCTCCTACCTCGGCACAAGCACCTACATGGATGGGGAGAAGCGGACCACTAGGAGGAACTCGAGGACTGCCACCTCCTGAACCTCAAAGAGCATCATCATACGAGCCCCAAGCTGAGGAGGACATCACCCAACAAGAAGCATCGAGGAAAAGCCACTCTGACGCTTACCCAACACCCAATCCGATGGGGTACACGATGCAATATCCGATGCACCCATCAAGCACCCAACCGGGTGATTATGCTGGACTTTTTCCTCCACCATACCAGATGCCATTCACGATGCCGTACATGATGCACCCTGCGAATGGATACACCGGTGATCATTCTGGGCCTCTTCCGCCATTCCCGTCCTACTACCCGATGAGCTACGCGATCCCACCCTCGATCAACACCTCGGATGCTGGTCCGAGTAAGTCGTCCGTGCACATTACTGAGCTCTCTGAGGAGCAAACACCGGCACCTGCTGAAGCCGGAGACGACCCTGGCTATACGTTGGCAAGTATGGAGGCTGCTGCAACCTCCTTCTTCACCAACCCATGAGGTACCAAATTCATCCAAACTTTGTAAATAACATTGCATTTAGTTTAATTCATTTTGTGTGATTCTTGGATTCTTTTCCAACTTTTATTTACACAGGGACTGTGTAATTTAAGTTTGGGGGAGGGTCCTAGAATGTATTTAACATTGTGTTTTATTTTCTTATTTTTATTATTTCAAATTTTTGCATGCTAGTTTTATTCATTTGAGTTTGCATCTATGTGCATAAAAAAACCAAAAAATTTGAAAAATTTCGAAAACAAAATAAAAAATAAAAGAGTGTTCATGTAGTTGCATTTGCATATTAGGATTGAGTCTAGTTTGTTTCATTTAGGATTGTTGCATATGCATCTTAGGGGACAATGATTAAAACCTCGTTTAAAAATCAAACCTTAGGATTGAAGCTATAGCCCTTAGTTACAGTTCATTGTTGCTAGATCAATCTTTGGAAAAAAATGAAAAATCCTTGCTTAGATCGTTTGTGTCGATTGAATGCTTCCTCCACTTGCTTGAACATTAGAACATCTCGATATTATTGGATTTAATTTGAACTTTAATTGTCTTGCTTATGGAACTTGAATACTTGCTCATGGTAACTCTAAACTAGGGTTAGCACTCCTCATTTTACCAATATTTTCGTTTAACCCGATTCATTTGTCCTACCCATAAACCCAAACCTTTCTTTCAAACCTTGATGTGAATTGTTGAGTGAGGCCTTTTTCATTGTGCTATAGGTTGTGAAACCTTGAGAGTATTGAGAACGACAAAGAACTGCGTCTTTATTTAGCTAAGTTAGATTTGAACTAGCTAATAGATTCGGTTTTGAAGGATAGGTGGTTAGAATGTTTATTTGAGGATGGGTTGTGGAATAAAAAAAAAAGAGAAAAGTCCTTAAGGTTAAAATTAATTAGCTCTAAGTCTCTAAGTAAAAAAAAAAGAGAAAGAAAAAGTTCTTGCTATAGTCTCCTAGAAAGAAAGAAAAGAATATATGTATATTAGGAGTTTAGTAGAGAAAGAAAAAAAAAAGAAAAAAAAAAACAGATTAAGAACTAGAATTTTAAAGTCTAAAAGTCTAAACCTTAGGGGGTAAAAAAAAAACAGAAGAAAAAAGAGTTAAAATCAAGGGTGTGGGTAGTTAAATTCTAGGAGGTTTAAATTAAAAAAAATATATATATTATGAATGTATGAGAAAAGGGTAGATCATCAAGAGTTAAGCTTTGTATGCCCAAATTGTTCTCAGTCTTAGATAGTTTTCACGACTGTCTAGCATTCCACTTTTTGAGAGAAACCACCTAAAGAATTTGCTTGAAACCACCTTATCAAAAAGCCTTACCCTTGAAACCGATTGAGCTTGATTCACCTTCCATTTGCAAGAATTCGCCAAACACTTAATTGAATGTGAAAGAGATGTTCCTTATCTTTAGTTGGAGGTTGAGCTAGATCGATGCATGGCAATAAGCATGGAAAAATATTTGTAAGTATGTTGATTGATCTTAGCACCATTAAACTATTTTTAAGGACTATAGCTTGCATCCTTCGGTTAGCATCTTAAGGTTATGAGTCCCCGCTTTCAAACCGTACCTTCTTACTTACTTGCTAGAGGACTAGCAAGATTTAAGTTTGGGGGTCTGATAACACTCTAATTTACATGTTTTTAGCATCCTTTTTTGTCCATATTTTGCATTGTTCATACCTCTAACTTAGCATTTTTAGACCATTTACTGTAGGAATCAAGTTTTAGAGCATTTAGGGTGTTGCATTTCTGCATTTGCATATATTGGACGAAAACAGGTGCTAAAGAGCCAAAAAAATGGGGAAAAACAAGGATATCTCGAGCATGTACCCGAAGGAGCCATCGAGCTACAAGAACAAATCTGAACCCCAACACGATCGAAGAGGATCCAAGAGCACGAAGAGCAACCCGAAGATCCACCCGAGGAGTTACCCGACTCAAGCCTCGTGTACCCCATCGAGGGTAGGTCTGGGAAGCTAGGTCAAATGGGTTTCCATATATAAACCCCCTCTTTCCCTAGCTCGCAAACGAGCACGCTGCAGACCCTCAAACCAGAGAGCGAAATCTTCTGTGAGAGAACTGAGCGACTCAACATTTTTTCTTGTTTTTGTACTTTTAATTTGTTGTTTTTCATAGATCTTTTATCCCTACTCTTTTCTACTCTACTCTATCTTTTAAATAATGTCATTTTCGTTTATTTCTATGCCTTTATCATTCGTTTCTATGTCCGAGTAGTGTAGCAAAGTTTCTAGGGATGGGATAGATGATTAGGTGTTCTTGATCCGTTAGGATGCTTTAGTTGATCGTTATGATAGATAAATTTCCTTCTAGGTTGATGTACTTAATGCGGTCAACAGACAGATATTGAGATTAGAACTAGGGCATTTACAATGCTACAGGCCGAAAGGAGTAGATAAAATACTTGATTAGGTCAATGCTAGAGGTATACTTAACTTTGAGTGACAAAATCAGATAAGTCTAAGTGTACTGACAAAAATGAATTGTTCTTAATGCCTGCTTGTTCATATTGCTAGTGCGACAGTGTGGTAGTATGTTCAAGGTTGATTGTTACTAGTGCGACAGTGTGGTGACAAGGTTTTAGAGGTTCATTGTCTAGGAAATAATTGCTTGAGGCATGTAAGGCATCCGTATTGGTCTAGAACACTTAGGATTCGATTACCCCCATCCTTAGGAACTTTCGTATTTCATTTCTTGCATTTTCTTTACTTACTCAACCACTTACCCGATCAGGTATATGATAACCTGCATCGAGTAATACCTCGAGCTGTTCATAGTTCACTTGCATACTCGATCACCCCACTCGATCTTGTACTCGATTGCTTGCATCGAGTGCTTAGGTCGTGTGGTTTACTTGTCTATATTCTTTTACTCAGTTTATATTAGGACTGTTAGAACCATACCCCCTATTGCTTGGCTTGACTTGTTTGATTCTGATTGCATCATATCTGCTAGCAATACACAACCATTTGGATTGATAACCCTTTGTACTACAACTGCATAGGGAATTGATACCCTTGATGAAAAGTAGCCTATCAGCAGACTTGGAGGTTGTAGACTTGTAGGGAAGCTTGTCGCCTATTGTAAGCCATAGGGACTTTATCTCCTCCTTGCTCACCTCCATGTTCTCTCCACTATCGGCCTTGAAACCATACAGCTTCTCCATCTCCTTGAAGGTAAGTCGGTACTCCTTGTTTCGCACGGAGAAAGTGATGAACCCGATCCCCTATCAGGTAGTAGGGTTGGGTGGTCTTCAAAGTAGTGTAACTGCAGCATGGAGAGGAAGTGAACCGTCTCCTCCTCTTAAGTCTCAAGGTTGGCTCGCATCATCTGGCCCAGGTGGCACATGTCGAACAGGAATTCGACGTCTCTAGCGATTCCCAACTGCTTCATTGTTTCACGGTGAGGGTAGCGGGTTCCTACAAAGCTCATCTTGCAGAGGACCTTGAAGAGCTTGGCCAGAGTCTCCACCTCTTTTTGCTTCAGCCTCCGCGAAGCTAGGCGTGTGCGTTCTCTTTGCTCCTCCTCTCGGTCATGGCTCTCCTCCTCTATTTCATGATCTTCTTCTTCAGCCGCTCTCTCGGCCACCTTCTCAGTCCTTTCAGAGGCTGGTCTCTTCCCCCTCGCGACCGCAGCTCTGCTCCTCAACCGTGATGTTTGGATCTCCTCCGGTTCTCCTCCATCCGCATCAGAATCGACCTCCATAGGATCGGTGACGGTTCTCTCGGACGTAGAGAGGTCCCTACGTCAAGGAGATCGGCGGACAGCACTCGCCACCGGGCTTGGTGAGCGAAGTCGGAGGTCTGATCGGGTTGAGAACGGGTTGGAGATGCGAAACATCCAGCCAACGGTTGGGAATGCAGAACATCTCCTCTTCCTTGTGATTCGCGAGGTTGGACGGCATCACATCTGGTTCTAGCCACGGCGGAGGTTGATCTGCTCGACTTCTTTTGGTAGGTCTTCATCTTTGGTGCCATTGGGGAATCCTTGAAAAGAAAGAAAAGCTAAACTCGAGATCAATAGGGTTAGTTCCCGAAATTCTTAAGGCACTCGAGTTTGAGAGAGAAGAAATAAGAAGAAGGAAGTTTAAAAGCACTTATCGGTTTTTTTTTCTTGGGGAGGAAAGGGTTGGTCCTCTTAAATAAGAAGGGCTGCCGCTAGGGTTTCACCGAGAGTTGGCTAGGGTTTGGTGGAATTCGGACTCCACTCGCCACCTGAGTAGGAACACGATCAGGCGCGTTGGGTACGGATTCAGGTAGAGCCTCAGGTTCCCCAAAATTTCCTTTTTTTTTATAAATAAATATAAATATGCAAAAATTATAAATAAGATAAAATAAATAAATAAGATTAAGTGAAAAGTAAAGGATACCTTTGGGACTTCCTCCCAAGTGAGCTTGTTTTAAGTCACTAAGCTTGACTCTTCATGCTCTTCAAACATGGGTTTTAGGAGAAAGAGTTTTTGGAACCTTCTTCATTGTAGCAGGCTGATTTAATGGATTTTCCAGGTCTTGTCCAGGTTCCACAGCAAATGTAGTGTTGAATTCTTTGAGATGCTTGACTCTTCTTTGCTTTTTCTTGGTGGAAAAGACTTGACCATCAATGGTTGGCCTTTTAATTCCTTTCTTGATGCCAAATTCCATTTTGAAATGCTCCCCATGTTCAATTCTAATGTTCCCTTGTTTCACATCAATCACTGCTCCTACTGTTGCCAAGAACGGTCTTCCTAAGATCAGTGGATTGTCTGGTTCCTTATCCATATCAAGGATCATGAAATCAGTAGCAACTTCGACTCTTCCGATCTTGAGATGCAAGTTTTCCAGGATACCAATGGGATGTCTGATTGTTCTATCAGCTAGAACCAAATAAAGACTACTCGGTTTAAAACTGCTGAAACCAATCTTGTTGGCAACTGATAGTGGCATGATGCTGACTGAAGCTCCCAAATCGCACAAGCATTTGTCGAAAATTCTGAGTCCTATCGAACATGGCAAAGTAAAAGAGCCGCGATCCTCCAATTTCTCCTTGATTCACAATTCAGGATCTAAGCACACTCCACTCCTCAATAATGCATTCCCAATCTCCTTGACAGATTCCTTAACCTCAATCTCCAGCTGAGCTGTCTCCTAGATGATTTTCTCTCGGAGTTCGTGTGGTGGCAAGGGCTTAGGAGGTGGAGCTTTTTGCTTGGCCATACGCTCTGCAAGTGCCTCTAATTGGATGTCAAGAGCAGCTTTGAACCTTTCCTCTAATTCTCCTTCCTCTGCTGCAAGCAGTTGAGGTTGATATGTCATCTGAACATCTATCCGATGTATCATCCGATCACCATCATCGGGTGTGTCATCGGGTTCTGCCTCGGGTGGTTCTTCGGTTTGTGATTCTCGAACCATTGCTCGATCATCAACTCGATCAGTCTCCTCGGGTGAAGGCTCGGGTTCATACTCGAATATGTAGTACTGGGACTCATTCATCCCATAATGATCCATATCATCCCCATCTTGAACATTGTTGTCTTCAGTGAGGTAGTCCTCATAATCATCATCAAGGAAGATGGCTTGGGCAGTGGCATAATCTTTTGGGTCTGAACAGCTTTACCTGGAAGCTGGTTGATTATTGGAGGTGGTTGGTTGTTATGGTTGCCCTCTAGGTACCTCAGCTTAGTGTTGAGGGAATCATACTTGGCATTAAAGTCATTATATCCAGAATCGATCTTGTTGCTCATTTCCGCGAACCGTTTTGCATTTTCCATAGCAGCCGATGCTTGGTTTTGTATCATCTGCTGAATTAGGCCGTGTAGGTCAGCTTCTTGGGATTGGTTCTGTGCGCCTTGTTGTTGTTGGAATCCAGGTGGTGCAATTGGTTGGTGGTAGTTACCGGAATACTACTGCTTAGGAGCATAGCCTTGATTGTATTGGACAAAAGGCTTTTGCTGGACGTGGTTCCCTTGAACTGCTGATGGGTAGATTTGGTCTTGAGGATTGGCAACATTCGGGTTACTGTAGGACAGATTTGGATTCGGTTTGTAGTTGTTGTACCCTTTGTTGTAACCTGCTTGGTTATTGATGTAGTTCACATCCTTTAGCTGAGCATTCTCCCCATCTTGTTGCAGAAACTGCTCTTCCTCTAAGATTGCATGGACATGCTGCTGCTGGTTGAGGAGCTTATCTAGCTTGTCATTGAGGAATTTCATGTCCCTCTTGTACTTGGCATCTTCCTCTCAAGTAGATCGCACAGTGCGGTCATATTCCTCATTGTAATGTCCATCAGATTGAGCCCAGTTCTCCACTAGATCCAAACCTTCATCGACATCCTTGTTTAGGAAGTTACCATTGCTTGTGGTGTCCAGCAACATCCTGATCTTAGGTATTACACCTCGGTACAAAGTACTTAGCAATGATGCATTGCTGAATCCATGATGAGGGCATCTGTTTGTGTATCCCTTGAAACGTTCCCATGCTTCACTGAACGTCTCATTGTTCTTCTGAACAAAGCTGGAAATATCATTTTGCAGCCTTGCGGTTTTGGAGTTGGAGAAGAATTTGGCTAGAAACGCCTTCTTGCATGCTTCCCAGGTGGTGATGGACTCATTGGGGAGTGATTTCTCCCAGATGTGTGCCTTGTCTCCCAAAGAGAATGGGAAAAGCCGGAGTTTGAATTCATCTTCACTAACTCCATTGATCTTGGTTAGGCTACAGAGCCTGTCAAACTCATCCAGATGGTCCAATGGGTCCTCCATTGGCAATCCATGAAACTTGTTGCTTTGTATCATCTGGATGAGACTACTCTTTATCTCAAAGTTTTTGTTCTGAACATCAGGTGGCACAATGCCATGTCTTTGAGTGTGAGTAGATGGAGCATCTCCTGCTCCTATGTTGGTCTTCTCTTGAGGAGCTGGTGGACCATTCTGATTGTTCATTGTCTCCTCAATTGTTGGTGGTTGTGGTTGTTGTTGACGGAGTAACCTTGGTCTGTCGATGTTGTCGATAAAAGGACTCAAGTGTTGGCTACCCTTGGATCGTGTTTGCATGCATAATCAGTGAACCGAGTGAGTACACAAAGGTTAACCCGATCCAGGTGATCGAGTGACGGGTCGGGTGGGTGCTTGGGTTGTTCCTGAAATGCAAAACAAACAAACACAAAAGTAAACAAGTCAGTACCAAACCAAAGTGTATAATAGAACTTGATCTAGCTAGTGATGAAATCTTAAACGTAGCAAATAAAATTCAACCAAATGACAATGGCGCCAAATTGATAACAAGATTTTCACCCAAGGTATCAATTCCCTATGCAGTTGTAGTACAAAGGGTTATCAATCCAAATGGTTGTTATGCTAGCAGATGGGATATGATCAGAACTATGCAATTCAAGCCAAGTAATAAATGGGTTTGATCTAACAATCCTAAAATAACTAAAAGAAACTAAATAAACAAGAACCACACGACCTAAGCACTTGATACGAGCATTCGAGTACAGGATCGGGTGGAGTGATCGTGTAAACAAGAAAAGTATGAACAGCTCGAAGGGTTACACGAAGCTGGTGATCGAGTACCAGTTCGGGTAAGGGATCGAGTTATGAATAAAAATGTAAACAATCAAGATGCAAAAGCTTCGAAGGATGGGGTAATCGACTCCTAAGTGTTCCTGACCAATATGGATGTCCTACATGCCTCAAGCAAATATTCCCTAGACAATGAATCTCTAAAATCTTGTTAAAATACTCTCGTGATAAAAACAATCAACCTTGATCACTCCCCTACCCAACTCTCGTTGGAGAAACGTGACCAAGCAGGCCATACAAACCGATTCATTATTGTCAATAAACTCCTTACACATCTAATCTCTTAGGCTAAGTGAGTAAATTTCTAGCATTGATTGATTCAAGCATTTCATCTACATATCTCGATGGTAAAACACCCTAGATCTAATCTAAACCTCTCGGTCTATTGATAACATTAAGAACACCAATCTAGAAGGGAATTTATAAAACATAAACAACCAAGGAAAGACATCCTAACCGATCAAGAACACATAATTGTCTATCCCATCCCTAGAAACTTTGTTTCACTACTCAGATCTTATTGCAGAAAACATAAAAGCATAGATAAACGTAAATTGCATTGTATTGAAGTATAAAATAGAAGTGAAGAGTACAGAGTAGAAATCTAAAAGGATAGCAAAGAAAATGTAAAATAAATCCTAACAAAGTAGAAAAATGTTTGAGTCGCTCAAGATCTCTCTCAGAAGCTTTCACTCTCTGTGTTTGAGTTTTTGCGGCGTGCTAGGGCGAGAGGAAGAAGAGGGGGGTTTATATATGGAAACCCCTTTAACCTAGCTTCCCAGTCTTGCCCGAGGGTCTGCTCGATAAGGCGCACGAGGATGTGGTCGGGTTACTCCTCGGGTAGGTCTTCGGGTTGTTCTTCCTTCTCTTGAATCCTCCTTGATCGGGTTGTGGTTTGGACTGTTCTTCCTGCTCAATAGCTCCTTCGGATTCATTCTCGGATTTGACCTTGTTTCTCCCCATTTTAGGCTCTAAAGCACATGTTTTCATCCAAAGTATGCAAATGCAAGAATGCAACACCCTAAATGGCCTAAATGCGAATTCCTATAGTTAATGACCTAAAAATGCTAAGGTTAGGGTATAAACAATGCAAAATATGGACAAAAAAGGATGCTTCAAACATGTAAATTAGAGAGTTATCACCTCTACATACTTATGGCATTGGATTATGTTTCTAAATGGGTTGAAGCACTGGCGAGCCCCACCAACGATTCAAAGGTGGTCATCAAGATGTTTAAGCATGTAATGTTTCCCAGGTTTGGTGTTCCTAGGGTGGTTATTAGGATGGTGGGACTCATTTTATCAACAAGCTGTTAGAGAACCTCTTGAAAAAGCATGGAGTGACACACAAAGTCGCTACACCATACCATCCTCAAACCAGCAGACAGGTTGAGATCTCAAACCGTGAGATTAAAAGCATTCTGGAAAAAAACAGTAAATTCAACGAGGAAGGATTGGTCTTTGAAGCTTGACGATGCCTTATGGGCGTACAGGACCGCTTATAAGATGCCTATCGGGACCACACCATTCTGGCTGGTCTATGGGAAATCATGCCACCTACCTATCGAATTTGAGTACAATTCACTTTGGGCGACTAAGCAAATGAACTTCAACACCAAGATTGCGGCAGAGAAATGCCTTATCGAACTGAACGACTTGATGAGATTCGCATGAACGCATATGAGAACACCAAAATATACAAGGAGCAGACAAAAGCATTACACGACAAGAAGATTATCCCCATGAATTTTGCTGCGAACGACCTGGTGTTACTCTTCAACTCAAGGCTGAAAAGTTTTCCTGGGAAATTGTGTTCTCGCTGGTCAGGCCCTTTTCGAATCAAGGAGGTTATGCCTTATGGTGCCGTAGTGCTTTGGAACCAAGAAGGCAAAGATTTACAGTTAACGGTTAACCCCTTAAGCTATATCTTGCCGAGCACAATCCGACAGAGGATCCATCTATCCCCCTGATGGAACCCTATGCTGCTTGGGCAGCAGAACAGTCAGGCTCGCGACTTTAAATAAGCGCTAATGGGAGGCAACCCACAGGGTTTTCACTTGCTCGCCCTTTCTCTTTCGATTGGTTTTTCTTTAGGATTTGTTTATTTTCTTTTTGTTTTTTGGAGCCACTCGAGAATCACGTCTGATAGTGAGTTTTTTAGGAACAGGTTCGAAACGCAGAAGATGCAAATTCTTTTAAAAAATTTTCGGAGCCAATTCAGGATCGATCAATTTGATTTTAGACCAACCGATCTCCGTCCCAGGTAAGTAAATTAAAAAGAAACAGAGAATGAGGAAGGAAATTAGTTTACTCTGGTTTTGGACTTAAATTGAACCGGATCAATCCGGTTTCGTGCCCAGTTCCATTCTTTTAAACCTAATTTCGTCTTCTTCCTTCTTCTCTTCTCTCGCGCCGACCTCAACTTCAAATTCTCCTCTCTTTCTCGATTCTTCATTGTTTTGATTGAGGATTGGGTGTAATCCACTCGATTTTTCACCTTCTTTCAAACCCCCATAGTTAGAGCATCGATCGAGTAAGGTAAGTTCTTCAATATCCCATTCTATTACTCGATTTTTGGCGATCTACATGTTCAATTTCAGTTCGCAAATTTCTTTCAACTTTTTCCCAAATTGGACTGCGAATCGATGGGGTGAACGGTCATAAGCATATCTCAGATCTAAATTTTCGCTGCTGTTGCTTGAAATTAGATTAGAGCTGCAACATGTGTTAAGTGACTAGAAGAGATTTCGATTAGGGATAATTGTTTTTGCTGGAATCACTGTAGGATGGAGTTTGTGACGTATACTTGCGAATACACCTTTACTTCATCTATTTTGACCTCTCACATATTGAATTTCTCACTCTTTGCAGATAATGCCTAAGTGACGCCGCAGTGGTAAGGAGCCAGTGATTTCTCTCACAGACGAGCCAACAACCAGAGTTGGGAATGCTGAGAATTCAAAGTGGCTAAAGATGCTGGACCAGTGTAAGATGGAGCCAACTCGGTTTGCTGATTGTGAGCTGCTAGGGAGGATGGCAATGCTAGCAGATTTTGATGCATTGGTCCTGGACATGGGGTTTGGTTCTTTTGCTGAGAAAGCTTGGGACTTACATGAGCAGCTTGCACGTGAGTTTTTGGCCACCGTGAAGGTGGATTTGTCTGACAGTCCTGATCCTTTAGCTGAGCACTGTTCGATAAGCTTCTTCTTGCGCAAGAAACATTACACCATCTCCATGTTTGATATTTGTGACATCTTTGGTTTCCTTAGAAACACACAATGCAAGATTGAGAAGCTGGAGAGCAGGACCGATGTATGGGAACTGATTGGCGCCGAGAACTATGTGTAACGCAAAGCTAGAGAATCCCGCTTCCGAAACCCATTACTCCGAATTGCTGCTAAGTTTTTTAGCAATACCATTTATGCTAGGGCTGAGACTAGTACGTTGCAGCTGCCAGAGTTGTGGATGTTCTTTCATGGTCTACGGTGATTCCTTCATGCTCTGACTTTCCAAGCTTATCATTGAACACACCGCGTCAACTTTGGGGTTCTGCTTTCTCAAGAGTTCGAGCAGGTGTGGATGAACAGGGCTAAAGCTAAGAAGAAACATGTCCTCATTGGTAGCCTGGTGACTCCTATTATCGAGTATTGCGGCATCCCCTTACCGCCACCAGTTCACGCAGGGAAAAGACGGCTGCTCGACTTTAAGTACATGTTCTCTAGTGAGATCCTTGTGCGACACAACTTTGTTTACAGGTTTCAGGCAAAAGCTGGCGACCTTCGTTACATGTGGCTTCCCATGCCTTCCTACACTTCACTTAGCAAGACGGAGAACATCGCCTTTGCGCCTCCTGCTTTAGCTCTACCTGATTTCAACGAAGTTGCTTGGATCGAGGAGCGAGAGCATGTTTCCCGCAGGCCCAAATGCAGCACACAGCTAGACATTGCTTCAGAATCATGCCATCTAGCTCGATCACTTCCACCATTTCCGCCCATTGATATCAGCTAGTTTGTAGCCATACCGCCTATCCAGGAACCTCAATCTTAATTTGAGAGGTGGGTTTATGACACCCAAAGGACGAACAACATGCTACTAACACAACTGGCTACTTGGCTTCAGGGGCTCGCACCATCTTGTTTTGCACCACCACCATCGGATCCTACTGTTGTCGGTGACGCCGAGGACGCAGCTACTGAGAGTCTCCACTCTGATCATTCTGCGACTTCCTCACCTTCCCACTAGCCTGACGACTGAACACGGGTTTCTTTTTCTCTTTTTCTAGGATTTTTCTTTTCTTTCTATCTTTTTTTGTCGGAGGTGCCTTTTTCCTGATTTTACTTTCACACCAAGACAGTGTGAAGTAAGTCCGTGGGATGGATGTCTCCAAGTTACAAATGTCATTTTTTTTTTGGTTTTCTTTGGATTTTTCTTTTATTTAAGTCATTTTATCGAGTCAAAAATGTGGGAAACTATGAGCTTTTCTAGGAATCTTTTGATTTTCACTAATCTGATGTAGAGAGACAACAATGGGGATAATGGAGGTTCTTTAAGGTTTTGGAGTTCAAAGTAGGGAGTGTTGATCCGGATCATGGGCAAAGTACAAAAGGTAGTTCTTAATCTGATGTGATGAAGAGTGCAAAGAAGAGGTTCCCTAGAATATGCAAGTTTCCACTTTCAAACATTTTCTCTGTTCTTAAGTTTCTGTCTGTTCTTGCTTGAGGACAAGCAAAGATTCAAGTCCGAGGGAATTGATGTGTCTGCATTTTATAGGATTTTAACCATAGTTTTTACACTTGTTTTGAGTCTTCTATTGAGTCTAAGTGTGCTTTTAGAGTCTTTTTAGTCTTTTGTGAGTATGTACAGGTTCTAGGTTACTTTGGAAGGAAACTAAGTGTTTTGGGGATGAAAGCATGCATCTGGAGCTAAATTAGTTGAAGACTGATCGGACTTGCAAGCAGGTGGAGCAAACGCAGAAAAGCATCCGAGATCGATCGATTCTCATTCGAGATTGACCAGTTCCATTCCCGAAGCAACTTTTCCTTTTCCGTTTTAAACCTATCTTTAGGGTTTTATTTTACTATTTAAGCATGAGGCTCGACCTCGAGAGACATAAGTTTTATTCTACGTAGCCTTTGAGCACTTGTAAGCTTTGGGAGAAGATCTTTAATCCTTTATAACACTTTGGAGAAGAATTCTGAACCCTTTTATTTCTCTTTTGTAATTCAAATATGTCTTCTTCATCTTTGATTTGTTGTTTCTGTTTCTCCATGTCTGAGTAGTTTTACTATTGGGTTTTGGGTTTCAAAAGTGGTTTATGATTCTTTGAACTTAGGTTGTTAGATTTGGGATTGATCTATTTTGTTCTTCATCTATTGTTGTTCTTAATGCTTAAACTAGATTAGGTACCTAGTTTCTGATTTTAGGTTTAATTCATCGTGGCGCCAAAAGTGTTGTTGGATTGCTTGAAAAGAACTTAGGTGAGCAAGGTGATCCTTAGCCAACAGAAGTTGAAGTTAAGGAACCTTGTGAACAAATCAAACTTAAACATTTTTGCTTGCTTGGTTTGCTAGAATTCAAGCGGAGGTTTAGGGTCTAGTAAAGTCTTTGCATAGATAGCTAATGTTATGAAAGTAGGTTACCTTTACAATTGTGATTTGAGTTCAAGAACGGTGTCTAATGCTTTCTCAATCTATCATCTAAATTCGAGGTTGTAACTCCTAACTGATTCCCTGCACCCAATATCATTCCTTGATTTAAAACCCTTAATTATTTTCTGTCTTGATAGTTACTTGTTACACAAATTTCTTCTTTTGCTTTAGCTATATTTGATCTGCATAATTTCATAGTGTGACTGTTTGTTCTTTCTGGATTCAATACTGAAGTGTTACGACGACACCACTAGATTGTGGTTGAGTGCACATTAGGTTTTCATTGACCTTTGATCACTTGGGGAGATGGGAAGCAATGAGTCACCATATGGAATTCCATTGCAAGTATATGAACCATATTCCACTGGGACTCCGTGCAGTGCATAACACCTTCCTACCACACATGTATGTACTTCCCCTCTCAAATAGTAGGCTTTGGGAAATTTTTCACATATGGGCTTAGGCCTAATGACATAATAGGGTTTGCATTAAGTTATTCATTTTCAATTTGATAATTACTTTTCTACTTTGACAATTTCTTAATATTTTTTTAAAAAACGATGGTTGTGTTTTCCTATACTTTTTAATTTACTATTGAGACCATTATTTAGATTTTAAACTCCATGATCTCTAGAACAACGATGTGTACTTTGCGAAATATGATATTTTTTAGTGAGTTATATATAAGCACCATCATAATTCATGTTCTCTTGGAAGTATAATGATTCTTCTATTATTTTTGTTCGTGAAAAGACTAAGCCAAGGTAATGAAAACTTTAATAGATTTTCTACCAGTAGATGCAAACAAAAACATTTTGTCGAAGTTTTCCCCCTTTGTTCTATCGGAACTTTCACAGACACAGATGGTACATAAGCATCTCCATTGGTTGGTCACTAAACAAAGTTGCTTAACTGAAAATGTTGAGTTAAGAATTTTATTAAGAAACTTTAAAATTTATGTGTCCAATGGTTGATCCTAAACTTTGGGTTGATCCTAAACTATTAGGATTACATGTATGCAAGTATATGTCTTTTCTTCTCTTATTCTTTGTATTCTTCTTGTCTTCTTCATCTACTTACTGGAATTTCAATTAAAAAAACAGAGAATAATTTTGATTACTTCAAGCCACATCATAACTATTTAACTTTGTGGCTTGTAATCTTGTCGCTAGCCTTTGCCGTGGACACTTTCATGAAGAAGTTTCCATTGCCAGATTGTATCTTGCCTCTTGTTGGTTTTAGCAGACATTGATGGTGGATACTTCCTGGTTTCCTGAGTATCCAATGGAGGCAATTGCTCAGTTTACTCAATGGAGCAGAGATGAGTTGAATGAATTTTGGCAATCCAAGTCTTGGGTTTCAACTGATATGAGCAAGGAATGGGCCTTACATATAGGCCCTGTTCGTTTATGAGTCGCTACAGTAGCGACAGCGACCATGAAAAATACCTTTGCTCCTTCTTTCTCTCTCTTCATCTTGCCTTCAATTTCGATCGCTGCGATTAGAATATCAAGAATTTGGAGTCGCCGGAAAAATCAGCGATGAAACCCAAGCCATGATCTGAATCAGCGACTGTCGCTACTTTTTTTATAATCAAATCACCATTTTTAAAATCAGATAAAAGAAGCTCCAAACACAAAAGTTGCAGAACCTTTCATCTTCTTCTATGACTTAATTAATTGGGATTTTACAGTATTTATAATTATACCCTTTACAATATTCAGAATTACAAAAAGAAATATCTTTAAACCAGTCGCAGTCGCTACAGTAGCGACTCAAAAACGAACAGGGCCATAATCTAGCTGACCAAAATCATCATCCGACTCATCACTGTTATCATGATAATAAGCAGAATTTTCGTTTGCCTTATCATCATCGTGCTCAAGGACACGCTGCAAACTGTCGTATTGTTTTACCTCTGGATGACTTGGATTAAGAGACCCAAGCATGTCCGTCAAAACCTCAACTGATCCCTGGACGTTTTGATTTGATGGAAAAAGAATGTCAAACACATATTCAACAAGAAGAGTTTATCCGAGTACAGAAGCATCATCACTTTGCAAAGAACCTTGAATATCTCTACCATCTGTTGCAAGTTCTCCAATTAAACTCACCAAAAAACAGAGAAATGAATCAAAATCAAGCATACTCATTAGAAAAAAAAGTACTCAACGCATCAAACGTAAACCATTTGACCATTAACTTATCTAATTCTCAAGCTTCTAACAACTGTAAACCATAAATTTGTTAACATCAATGCCCAATTGAAAGAACCTTAAGTTTACTAAAATCAATTACCAAATCAGAAAACTCTCATTTCAAATAGAGAAGCGCAGAGAAAGAAGACCTTCTGACTTTGTAATCGACGCCAACAATGATGCCAGAGAAATCATCGATTGAATCGACGGATTGTTCCTTCTCAGAGATTTTTTGCCGTGAGCAGAGAGAGAAATAGTCGAGGGGGAGAGACGAAGAATTAAAAAAAAAAATCTTAGCCAATCAGAAACGGACACGTTGTAGTTAAGATACAACTCTAAAAACCCTTAAATTAATATCGATGGTTAAGTTTTGAGTGTTGTCTTCATTTTTTTAATTGCTCAAAGTTTCTACAAAATTTATTAAGCCACCACCAATGAAAATGTTCTAAAAACCCTTAAATTAGCATCGATGGTTAAGTTTTGAGTGTTGTTTTTATTTTTTTAATTACTTTTATTGCTCAAAGTTTCTACAAAATTTATTAAGCCACCACAAATGGAGATGCCCTTAGATCATCACATTTTATTATGTCAGCGTGTGTTAATGATAAATACGTTCTCCTGATAGATTCTTCCAAAACTTCCCAACTAAATTTTACATTTTACTAGATGTGCCAACACTATAAAATATTAACATTCGGCAATTGATAAGTACACTTATGTACTCATTGCAAAAAAGAAACATAAGAAAACATGTTTGTAAAAAGCAAATTTAAAACATAAGTGAGTGTACCGCTGAATGCAGGAACTGGGAAAAATCATGGGTTTCAAAACTGTAATTCTGATTATAGTATTATTTAAAACAATCATACTATTAACAAGAAGAATATTTAACATTATTTTGAACTCTTTCATACCCAAAGTTCTTATTTGACATCGAGGTTGGTGATATATTGTAAGTTTGCCAATGGTTTAAATAATTTATTATTGGTATCGTTCAGTACCCCACTTATATATATATTTTTTTTTGGTGTGAATGGGTACTCCACTTATATATAATAAACAAAAGAAGGTTGAATTCATAATTATTGTGATGGATGCACAAAAGGAAAAAAAAAAGTTGAAAAAAGGTTGATGGTGCAAATTGGAGCAGGCAAGAATGGTGTCCAATTATATGCAAAGCATCTCCCCTAATCCTCAACTATCTATTTTTCAATTTGGTATAAGAATCTTTCATCTTTTAGTTATTAATAATCTATTGTTTTCTAGAATAAGGTATGTTCATATTTTAAAGAGTTCTGCTTCTTTTAACTTTTTTTTTTAAAATCAAATAAGCTTAATACGATATTTCAATATAATGAGTTTTCAATACATATAGTTTATTTATTTTCTCCAATAAATGGCTAGGGCTTTATACTAGTAAACATATAAGTTTCTTGTAATCAAATTTAAAACCAGATTAGTCTAAACAATTGTTGCTATTGGCCAAAATTGTAAACCAACAGTTCAGTGTTCATCACAGTTGTTACTTAAATCAAATCTTGGGTTTTGCATCAATATATGTATTTCAATCCCTCATATAACATATATTTTGATTAGTGGGTAAACATTACATCTTTGTGGTAAGGACGGTATTATTTACCCTTGAAAGAAAGAACGTGCACGTATTGAAGATACAAAGCGTTGGGAATTTAAAGAAGGCAAAGAAAAAAAAAACTATGTCCCTAAATCTGATCAAAGAGTCAATTGCAAAATACAAACTTGTCTTAAGAATAGCGACATCGTGTAAGAGTTCCCCCTTGGCCTACATTTGTGGTACCACATCTACTTGATTCTTCAAATATAGTTTATCTATACCCACTAGTTGTTCCCAAAGAGCATGTCATCCATCATCCTAGTAAACCATGTCTTATACTCCCACTAATGGGTTTATGATAGATCGGTTTTTACTTTTCTTTTTGTGATTAAAATTATATTATCTTTTAATTAAAATAATTTTTCTTTATATTTAATTTTTATTATTGTGACCACGAAATCGGATGGTCCCCAACCTTTGATATCTCAGCGTGAGATTTGAATATTAGAGTTTAGTACAATTTGGAAGCCTAATTTATGCATTATGGTCCCCATATATAATCGTCATTATATAAGTTGGTAATAGTACACTAAATATATGAATTTACAAAAAACAAAAGTGACCAAATATTAATATATTTCGTTACTGCGGACCACATTTGAAGGTGAACCCATGAAAGGTCTATCGCGCTCAAGTTTTATTACTAATCTAGTACTAAATCGCATTAACCAAAGCTAAATAATTTCTTTTTTTCAATGGACCACTACTTTTGCAACGTATATATACATACAACTAGGCACTTACATTATTATCTATATATAACCATAGCATATGTATAGTCTGTCATGCATTCGTATACAATATACAAACATAAGAGTACATGTCTAAATATATACATTTTGCTAAAAAAATACCAATTTACCACCCCTATAGACTATAGTCTGGCCTTCTATACGATGGTCAATCTTCTTAGACGATTTTAAGTTCAAAGTTATTTTCAAAATTCTTCCTATATTTAAATTGAGGTTGATAGAGGATAATATGGACAAAATTCTGAATCCACTTATTATATGAAAAAATAGTTGTCATCAATCAGATATCCTTGAATCAAACATAGATCTTGACTCTTCGTTCCCATATCGTTTTCTATTGGAAATATATAGATTTGCCTTTAAAGATATTTTCAAACGTTTTTAATTAAGATAAAGAAATATAGAAAGGGTATATTTTATTGTCGTAAAATTAGATATATAATTTTTGACGATTAAAATAGACATTGTTATTTTGAAAAATACCATTAATTAAAAATTTGCGGGACAAAAGATTTTACCTCACAACATCTCGGATTCATGTAACTCTAGGTTTGTACATCTGTGGAATGCAGTACACGTACAGTATTCTGTATAAAACTGGTACTGACGTATATCTGTGTATATGTTTATACTTGTGCTCAAAATTGCTTAAGAAATTTTTCGTTCTCATTAAATCGAGATTACAAGATCAAATTTGTTTTTGGTTAGAGTTGGAGGTCCATCTCTTCCTCCGTTAAGATTCTCATGAAAATTAAAATCCATTACCAATCTCGAACCATATTCACTCAAGAACTCAAAAATAAGAAAGGGCATGGTTGATATTCGAACCTAGGATTGTAGATTTTTAGAAACTACAAAATTGCATTCCGGGCAATGGACGGCAAAGGTATAAGAAACTGATATAAAATTAGGTTTTTTTTTTCTTTTCCAAACTTTTGATTACCACTAACCTTAAAATCTGACTTAATAAAAGAAAAACGATTTGTATTTCCAAGGTACAAAAGAAAAACTATAGACTTATTTCCCTAATTCTTCTAGTGATATTTAATAATATTTATATATACATAATAAACAAAAATCATGCAAAATGATTAATTAGTATCTACTTAGAGTCATGTTCTAGAATGATGATTTATTGTTCTATTCGCATGAATTTCGATATCTCAATTTTAGAACTCTGAATCGGTTTTCCTTCAATTAAGCATTAATAAATCTAGTTCTGTAATATCTTTGAATATTTAAACCCTTACAAAATTTTAGTTAAGCAAGATTCTAAATAATACGTATTTTCGAAATCCAACTTCATCTATAATACCATTGTCCGCCAAACAAAACCAAAAAACATATATTTTTATGGTTTAATTTTATTTACAAAGATATACCATTTCTAGTCTTTTAGTATTAATATTGAACTAAAAATAGTAATTATATTGTTAACTATAAGAAGAAAAAAATATAAGATAACTATTGTGTAGTGGTGGATCAAGTTCTTGTATAGCTAGGTTCAAAATGAAGGATACAAGACTACCTGTAGAAGAGACCAACTTCATCGGTGCTTTTGTTATATTGTGGTCATCCGTTGGACTAAACATCCCGAAGTGCGTCTAGGTATGTGTATTAAACGACTAAAAGTATTCATTCTGGAAATATTCTAGGTAGAACTATGCATTAAAGATTAGTATGTTGTAGTTAGTTAGATTTGACTTCCTGTTTGGTAATTGGTATATTATTATTTTTAATGGGGTATAAATCAATTTTTTTTTATATTAAAAGTGTAATAACATAAAGCTAGCATATATAAACTTTATAGTAAGATTTTAAAAGTATGGAAACATCTCATTTAAAAGTTAGAACTCTCTAATTTGTTTCAATTTGGTGATAAGAGATATACAAGAGAACCTCATGAGTCTTTTTTTTTTTTTTTTAGGTGAAAAACCAGGAGAAACCTCCCAGCTATTTATTAACTAAAATAAGAAAACAATTACAAAGGAATGTTGCGAGGACACACAGATCCAGTTAAATCCTCCTGAAAAATCGAATGCACAACCATTGGAATCATATTTAACTCGAGAAATCCTAAAGGTAGGGTGAACGCATAGGACGCTAATCCATTTGCGCGGCGATTAGCTTCCCTATAGACATGTGAAACACGTATTATCCAGTCTCTTTAGATAAAGCCATGGCACAGACGTACCAGGAAAAATAGCGGATGCGACTCACCAATACTTGTCCGTAGAAACTCCACCACCACTGCCGAATCCACCTCCAGCTCCAGCCTCTCTATCCGCCATTCCCAAGCAATGTAAAGTCCATAATAAACACCCCCCCCCCCCCACAACTCTGCTAACAGAGCTGAACATCTCCCCACATTCAATACAAAACCCCCCACACCATTCACCTAGCTCATTTCGAAGCACCCCTCCAGCGGTAGCAAAACCTGGGTTCCCACATGAAGCACCATCCGTATTGAGCTTATACCAACCTGCCACTGGAGTTGACCATTTTATCATTCGCTCTACCCTTACACGTGCTCCTCTGTTCTGCTTACTACATAACCTAGGATCCAATACCTCCTTTGTAGAGTCTTTAATAAATTTCACTCTATCCCTCCATACTCTATTTTCCCCAAAAGTATTCCCACATCTCCACTTCCAAGCCCACCAAACAGCCATGGAAAAAGTTATGGACCAGTAATTATCCTCCTCTCTTCCTTCCCTACACAGGTTCTCGTACAACCACTCAAGTAACGATAGATCAAAAAAACTTTGTCTCCGTCTGGGTGATACTAATCTGCTCCATAAACCTGACATTGCAGGACAATCACGGAGAACATGAATAATAGACTCCACTCCTCCTTTACACACTTGGCAGACATCTGTAGTACACAAGTGTCGCCGATATCTCTCTGTATTTGTCATTATAGCCTGATTCCCAACTAACCAAGGAAAACCCTCACTCGTTCCGGAACATTCACTTTCCAAATACACGAAAAAACTGCTTCATATTCTGACGTGGAGAATTATCTGCAGTCAGTAAGGCATACGCCGAGCATACAGTGAAACGACCATCCATTGTAAGCGTGATACGACCTGCAAAACTGAGCATACGTCCTTTCCACCCACTCAGCCTACTAGAGACCTTCTCAAGAATCTCACCAAAGATATCCTTGTTTATACGCTTTTGGAGAACTGGCATTCCCAAATATTTCGCCAGCTCCCTGGTTGACTTAATACCACTTTCCTCACTAATTCGCTGGTCCATCTCTTGAAACACATTCTCTGAAAAAAAATATTTTCGACCTCATGAGTCTTCGGTTGCGCTGAGTGTAGATCCTATATCTTTTAAGTAGTATTGTATTCTTGTTTTTCTCTTTATTTTTGCTAAGAAATCAATGTAAAGGTTGTAAATTCAGACTTTTCATTTATATGAACCACGTCCGTATACGGAGTTTAGCGGTAAGCACATATACCAGATCATGAAATAAGATGCAACATACTGGAATGTCTGGTAAATTTTTTTGAAATCGTTGATCCATTTATGTAGTTTATTTTAAATATATTTTTATTTTCCATTGTATGTAGTAGTTCCATATCTGTTATGAAATGCATATAACACGACTTAATTTTCGTGAATAATAAAGATAATATATGTCAACAATAAAATAAAAAATAAAAATAAAAATAATGCTGTTTAACAAAATGAACACAAAAATTGTTTTAACCTTCAATTGTAATAGACAATTACGTACTCATGGTATGGAAAAAAAAACTACAAAATTCAGTTTTTGTTAAAACCGAGAACTTGTATTTTGTTCAATAAGATTTTTTTGTTCATTTAATAACTTTCACTATGTTATTTATAGAATTTAAATGCGAATATAATGATGACTACCTTGAAACTTTTTTTATTCTTTTTTTTTTTGGTAAGTTGCAAGTTGTAAGTTGATCTTCACGTCTTTACTTCTTTTTTCTTAATCTCATTTCTTTTAGTTCCATTTAAGGGTTTAATTTTTTTGTCTTTAATGTATAGAAATAGATTAATTGTTATCATGTGGTGGCTAGCATTGTGATAGGTCAAGTTCTTTATTGATACTTTAATACTTATGCATCTTCTTGTCCATTCATATATATTATATCATATGGTCAAAAGAACCAAATGGTGTCACATCATTTGTTAGCAAAACTTTGATCCCGAATTAGTAGAAGGAGCCAAACTCCGTATACAATTAAAACCAGCAATTGGGTTAATTATTATCTTCATTCACTAATAATAATAATTGATCGTCAAGATTATTTTAATTTGGACACAAGAAAAGTATATCACTTTCCCTAATTGTATCATTTGATACTTTCTCTTTTTTCCTCCATATATGCCTTTTGTGTGTGTAAATATATGTATATGAATGGGTTCACAAAAATAGAAACATAAATCAAATCTTTGCGTAATTTCTCATCTTCCTCTACTTTTCCTCTTTTTAAGAGAATCTAGGGTTTTCTTCTTCTTCTTCTTCTTCTTCTTCTTCTTCTTCTTCTTCTTTTGTGGTCAAATTTCCAAGGTGTTCTTTTAGCTCTCTCTTTGGAAATCTGAGAAGAAATTGTAGACATGGGAAGGGGAAGGGTTCAGCTAAGGCGGATCGAGAACAAGATAAGGAGACAAGTGACATTTTCGAAGCGAAGGACGGGTTTGCTTAAAAAAGCTCAAGAGATCTCAGTGTTATGTGATGCTGATGTTGCTTTGATTGTCTTCTCCCCGAAAGGCAAGCTCTTTGAGTACTCTGCTGGTTCCAGGTTTGAATTTTTCCTAAGCTAATTAATTTACCATCTTATTTTAAGATCGATTTTTTTATCTATATATATATAGCAGCTTATATTTCATGTTTGAAAGATTGGGGAAAGTAGTAGGTTTCACCTAGTGGAGATTGATTTGAAATAGGCTGAGATTGTTTAATTAAATATATCAATGGCCGCTTATGTGGCTGTGAGAGTTTGATACACATGTTAGGTCTTGCATCTCTAAGTTAGAGATGATCATGTTTTTTGATACACATGTTAGGTCTTGCATCTCTAAGTTAGAGATGATCATAAAACATGATCATGATCAGCCAATATATATATATTTTTTAAAGAAGTGACTTACTAGTGGTGACCTTCATCAAGCAAAGAATTTTGAGATATTACAGTTTATATATCAATAGAAAATATTGTGGAAAAATGTGCTAAATGTGTGTATTAATAACATTATATTCTCGAGAACATACCATGAAATCAGAGATCTTTCTTTCCATTCCTATTTCAGTTTGAAGTCTACCAAAATGTTTTAGATTTGCAGTAGATCTAATGCTCAAAGGTAGTTACTTTGGCTATTAATATTGAGAGATTAAAGAAAGTTATAAATTCAAGTAACTAAGTAAAAGAAAAGGATCGATCTTGAATCAAAATAAACTGCAAATTTTTTCTTTTAATTTGCATTAATTCTGCCATTTACAATACACTTAAAAATAATAATAAAAAAACTGTTGGCAAAAAGTATTCTATAATACAAAATAATTTGATGGGATTTTAACTAACTAAGTATTTCTGGTAATAATAAAACATTATTTATCAGACAATTCACTATAAAATAAACAGAAACTAACTAAAAATAGCAATTTCGATTTTCTTTAAAATTAATCTAATATCAATCTGAAAATCTTAAATAATCTAGTAATAAGATAACATAATTTATAATGGTAAATGCCAATACAGAACAGTAAAACAATTGAAGACTTAATTTGTGATGACTCATGTTAGTCTTTTGATAACAAAAAGAATTATCTCAATATAAACAAAAATACTAAAGAGGGAAAACAAATCTACTATAAATAGGAAGATCAGGTTTCGATCATGATTGTAATAACATGACACTCTGATTTGATTATGTTAAAATAAAAATTTAAGCTATACAGCTAAACTCTTGTTGGAAATTGGAAGTATGACAAGCCGTTGTCATGGAGCTTTGTGCATTGTTTTGTCTTTTTGTTGGTCGAACCTAGGACTAACCTCGATCCTCACAAGAAAATATGCAAACCCATATTGCTTGCAAATATGTTTCAATAAATATGATTAGTCTTGATCTACTGATTGCTATAGTCTAAACAATACCTTAAATTATTTTATAAATTGGTCTGTAAATGTGGATCAAAGTTCTCGATTATTGCTAAATGATTTAGAAATGTTTCAAGACAAAAAAAGGAGTGTTTGCCGACTAAAGTAAAAAATGACTGTTCAATAATATGTTGTATGATAATAGTTTATCCATCAAGTGTTGATTCTCGGTTAATATAACGATTTTATTTAGCATGGAGAGAATTCTTGATCGATATGAGAGATCTTCATACGCTGGTCAAGAAATTCCTACACCAAATTTGGATTCACAGGTTCGTAAGCTCATCAATCTACCTTTTATATGACATATTAGTATATGAATCATTGTCTATGGTAAACTTAACTAATTATTGTGTATCTTTAGGGTGAATGTTCAACAGAATGTTCAAAGCTCTTGAGGATGATTGATGTCATGCAAAGAGGCGTAAGGTTCGAAAATTATTACTAAAGGATCATTTAAAACATAAATTACATAGACATGTAATCTCAATATATTCAAGAAAATAAATTGCATCTTCATTTAATTAATTTCTTTATTTCGTGAGATAAGGCACTTAAAAGGAGAAGAGGTGGATGCTCTAAGTATCAGAGAGCTTCAGGGTCTGGAGATGCAACTTGATACTGCCCTCAAGAAAACTCGCTCTAGAAAGGTTCTTATTTATCCAATAGCTATATATATTATATCTTGTATACATGCATAGATCATTTGTATATATTATGTCTATTAATGTGCAGTGTGTGTATGCGTATATATAGACAGATATATAGATACACTACATCTAATCATGTAGCTATTGTTTTGGTTTGGGAGCACAGAACCAGCTCATGCTAGAGTCCATAGCACAACTTCAGAAAAAGGTAGCATACTAACTTGGAGACACTTAATCGTTTGTAATGGCTGTACCTTTCAAAATTCATGAGTACCTGCTGGTGTTTTTTTTTCTCTATTGGATTTTTAGAACAAAATACTTAAACTATATCCACATATAAGTAATCTTCAGTTTCAGATAAACGAAATAAAACATATTCTAGATCTTGATGAATTGAGTCCAATATGGTTTAAACTAATAAACGTGCGACTTTTCTTTTGATGGTATAGGAGAAGGAACTAAAAGAACTGAAGAAACAACTAACAAAGAAGGTGAAACTGATTTTAGAATCTTTTTTTTTTTTTTATGTAGAATTCACTTAACTTTTTAAGAGGGACTAGTCTAGGTTTTTGTTTAGAATTTATCTATCAGTTACACATATTTTATTTATGTTTGAATGTTAATCAATCGCTGAATGGTAAATAGTAACTATAACACGAATTCAATTTGGCAGGCTAGTCAAAGAGATGACTTTGAGCCGCAAAATCTTAGGCATGGCTTGGCCACACCGCTATGTGCACCACCCCAAGCGCTGCCCCGACCTCTATCTCCTCCTCCTTCATCTTTTGGGTACAATATTGTTCAATTTCACATAGCTACGAAGATATTAATAATAGAAATTATGATGTGTTCAATGTTTCTTAGATAGTAAAACTAACGCTGGAATGTATATGAATTAATAAACTACTTTTATATAGGGATACATTACTAAGGAATGGAGTGGAAGAAGTAGCTGCCGAAACCCTAATTCGGAAAACGAACACAACGTTGCCGCATTGGATGCCCAGGCTCACCAGAGAATAGAGCTCCGAAGGCCATCTTGGTTTGTTAAATTTCAGTAATATAGAGTAACGGAATAACTTCTCGGCTTAAGTAGAACTACTCCGAATACAAGAAAATATATTATGATTTGGCATTCTTAGAACCATCATAAGATGCCCTCGAGTTTCAGACTTCGAACAAATTAGAAAACTTGTATGTCAAATGTGATTTTTGTATATTTTATTTATGAACTTGAGTGTTTGCGAGAAATCAAATTTCAATAAAAAAACAGAGAAAACTATGAACTACAATCAAATAAGGGGGAAAACAAAAATGCCCCTTTTCCATTTCATTTTTAAAAATGTCTTTGGAAAGCGTCCATTTTTAAGGGTATCTCTTTTTTAGTGAAGAAGACAATTTTACCTTTAATGAAGGAAACTTAATTTTTTTCACTTCGCCGTCCTTCTCTCCTTCTTCCTCAATCGACGATTCTTGATCCTTCTTCACGTTGTTCATCGACGATTTTCGATCCTTCTTTGCGGTGATTCTGCACTTTCGTCTCTCGTACCCGTAATTCCCAACATCAATTCCGGTTCTATCGCAGGCAGGTTCCTTCTTTCTTTGTTTCTTTCTGGGTTTATCAATTTGGACTATCGCAATCAATTTGGACTATAGCTATCGATTTGGACTATCGCTTTTTTAAATTTAGGGCTTTTAAATTTCCTTGATATCGATTTGGAATATGTAAACTCTTTTAAATTTGGATATATGTTCTCGTAAAACAGTTTTTAAAAGCCCCTTGTTAAACCATTTTCAAAATCCATATTCAGATCTGACGCATTCAGATCGATAAATGTGTGATATGGATTTGAAATTAGTGAAGTCTTGTAAATTTGGATTTTTGTTATCTCTTGTGAAACACTTTTTAAAAAGTCCCTGTTAAACCATTTGATATCAATTTTCAGATCGGTCGTAGTTGAATTATGTCGATAAAGTGTGTTGCTAAGACGACTTCAGATCGATAAAGTGTGTTGTTGATTTTTAAAAACCCTTTTAAATCTCTTGTAAAACCCTTGAAAACTCTAATTAAGTGTGTTTCTTTAACAGATGGCTTCAAGTGATTTTGAATCCCTTGAACTACCAGAAAGCATATATGATATGGGTTTTGAACCAATTGGTGGAGCAAACATATGTCAACATTCGGACTTAAGCCTAGTTGACAAAGTTGAAGATGTATTAGGAAAAGAATCTTTCACGAAGCTTCAAGCTTCCTTCCTTGGGCCTATCATCAATCTTTCGGCCAGAGACATCAAATTTTCTGGGAAATACTTATGGTTTACAGTCGACCTGCAACCTCTTCGGTTCTCCATGAGAGAGTTCTTCCTTAGAACAGGTAATTATAAAGTATTTGCAATAGTTTTAAAAGGCTTTCACTGGTTTTTTTAAAAGGGTTTTAAAAGTTTTTAAACCCCTTTTAAAACCTTTTAAAACCCTTTAAAATTAAAAGGGTTAAAAGCCCGTTAAAAAGGTTTTCAAAACCTTTTAAAATCCTTTTAAAAGGTTTAAAGAGGGTTGTTAAAGAGTTTTAAAAGGTTTTAAAACCTTTTAAAACTTTTAAAACTCTTATAAAACCTTTTTAATACCTTTTAAAACTATTGTAAAAGGGTTTTTCCCGTTTTAGAAGTTTTAAAACCCTTTTAGACGGGTTTTAAATCCTTTTTTTAAAAGGGTTTTAAAACAGTTTTTTTTTATTAAATAACCTTTTAAAACTCTTTTAAAACTCTTTTAAAAAGGTGAAGTGATCTTAGTGCAGTGGCCAAAGGTAAGTCCTTAATACACAAGGCGCCATCACACTAGGGATCGAGTCCCGCTCCCTACGAATGTAGGGATTAGGGTAATGGGCCGGCCTGTTGTGGGCCAATTGCTCACAAAAAAAAAACTCTTTTAAAGGGTTTTAAAAGGTTTTAAAAGGGTTTTTAAACAGTTTTTAATCAATAACCTCGTATTTTAGGCAAGTTTGAACAAACTAACAGCGTTGTTTTATTAAACATAGGAATTCAATGCGAACCTATTCATAGAGAACCAAGGAATAACGGCAAAGATCCAATTAGTGAACCATATTCTTGGGTGATGAGAGGAGATTACACTTTAACTCTACTTCAATATCGACTATTTAATGAACCAGAAGAGGGTGAAGAACCTTTGGATGTCAAAGAAAAGGAATGCCTCGCTGCAGTGGTATTAACAGAAGGTATTTTGATGACACCATATTCATTAGAGAAGATACCTCTGTCTAGGCTTAAGCATGCATCAGATTTCGAGATGTATACAGCCCAACTATGAGGCAAGGAAGCTTATAACATTCTCGCCACATGCATTCAGAAATTTGATAAAGATTCTTGGTCAAAAGGTCAGTATGGTGTCAAGGGATTTCCCTTGGCATTATATATATGGGCCTTGAGTGCTGTTCCAATTTTTGGTGATACATTTGGGAGAAGGTGTAATTTTTCCAAAACATTCTATCCACTTGAAACGACCGACCTTTTTTTTTTTTTTTTTAAAATAATAAATAATAAATATAATAAAATAAAATAAACTACAGCTAGTGGTCCCATACCCACTAGCCACCTAACCACAAACACATTCAACAGCGGAAATAACCAACCAATATTCAATAATAATCCAATAATAAAGTATAACCATATTCCAACATAATCAATATCCAAAACAACAGGAATCATAGAACCAGCAACCTAGCAATGCTCTAATGACCCTACTCTAGCAACCTAGCAATGCCAGATAACATAAAACCGAGTCCCTAGAACATCCTCCTCTTCATTGCCTTGATTCGACGATCACACTTTGCCTTTACCTGCACCACAAACACATATTGCAATGCAAGAGTATTTTATAAATACTCAGTAAGGCAATCCTCCCATCTACTGGGCTATACACACAAGCAATAGAGGATCAATAACCAACACACAACAATCAACAAACGACAAATAACAAACCAGGACTCAGCATCGACCGACGCCACACATGCATCGATCGATGCCAAATGGGAAGCATCGATCGACACAGAAGCTGCATCGACCGATGCAAGTGTAACTTGCATCGACCGATACCCAATCTGCATCGACCGACGCATGCTCGACGTAACACGAAAACCCTAGAGTTTTGCGCGCCGTCCTTGCACTTGCATCAACCGACGCAAGATATGCATCGATCGACGCAACGTCGAGCACCGTGATTTCCCCGAAGCTTCTCGCCGGATCTTCGTTTCTACAACCACAAAACTCGATCCCAAGCCACAAGAAAGCTTCCTAACGTCCATAGCAACGAACTAACAAGCCTAACATCACACAACAAGCAGATTAAAGAATCCTCTAGCTTAGATAAGCCATGGTCATGCACTTACCTTTGCCACAGAAGAATCTGAACCTTAAACAAACAAGAACAAGCCTCTAGGAAGCTCCTACAGCGATCTCAGCTACAGATCTCTACAGGATCGCCTCCAATCTCCCAGAATTCTCAAGAACACTCAAGAACAACTTTTCTCTCTTTCACTTTTCTCAAAAACGGCCACACAACCACGAATGAGACAAAACTCGCATCTAAGGGTTTTCCTTAACCCAAAACGCAGCGTTTGACTTAAGTCAAAACGCACAGAATTGAACATGCATCGACCGATGCACCATCTGCATCGACCGATGCAACTCCCAAACCGGGATTCCGGTTCACGGATGTTACAATTCTCCCCCACCAAACTAGATTCGTCCTCGAATCTCGAACAACCATCAGCCATGGACTCCCGTGCAATCGTCTCCACGGCCCGCACTCCTCCGACTGATCTATAGAAGGTCATCTCTAGGCGATAGACTCACGCTCCATGTGTCATTTGCTTTCGACTTTTGGACTTTTCTTTACTCACAGGCCTAAACATTGAGTTTTTATTGGCTCCTCATCAGACCTAAGTCTGCATGCCATAATGTTCGCTCCTCATCGGGCCTAGACCCGCATGCCATAATATATAAGGAAAATCCAACTCGTCTCTCGGGTTGCCACCCTACAGCGTGCCCCCGGATCGTCATCCGAAGTCGATATACCAACCATATTCCCAAGTCACAAAGTCTCTGAATATGGCAGTACTAGGAGAACCTAAGTCCCCCAAGAGTCGCGAGCAAACAATTCTGAACACGTCTGAGTCCTATCCCTATCCAGGTTTCCTTCCCGTGGCTCGCGTAAAACATCTCAATGTCCTACCATCCACATATCCCCTCACTGGAATACCACATGACCACACAAGGATCATATACATGCCACAAGGGCCGCCACAAAGGCCAAACAAATGTCCTAAAGAGGACCGCCACCAAGGCCAAACAAATGTCCTAAAGAGGACCGCCACCAAGGCCAAACAAATGTCCTAAAGAGGACCGCCACAAAGGCGAAAAAATGTCCTAAAGAGGACCGTCACAAAGACACTCTGGCTAAAAATCCCTTCACAAAGACCATCTGTCCCGAAGGACCGTCACAAAGACCATCTGTCCCGAAGGACCGTCACAAAGACCATCTGTCCCGAAGGACCGTCACAAAGACACTCTGGCTAAACAGCCCGTCAAAAAGGCCAAACAAATGTCCTAAAGAGGACCGCCACCAAGGCCAAACAAATGTCCTAAAGAGGACCGCCACCAAGGCCAAACAAATGTCCTAAAGAGGACCGTCACAAAGACACTCTGGCTAAAAAGCCCGTCATAAAGACCACACAATGTCTAAAAAGACTGCCACACACGGGCATACTGACTCAAAAGTCCGCCACTAAGGCCACACACAAGCCCCTCCAAGGTCTCCACCGCTAAAATGGACAAATTCTAACTCCCGTAAAACTTTCCATATTTAGCACTTTCTATTTTTGGAAACTTTCCACTTTTGGAAACTTCTATTTCAGGAAACTTTCCTCCAAAAGCCCGCCTCACGGAAACTTTGTACCCCGAACACCACCTCATCTTGTTACTGAGTCGCACAACCAACCACCCCAAGCGACCGAGTAACAAGAGAGATGGGCTGGAATACTCCATTCCCGCTCCAGCCACGGAATACAGATGGGACCAAGCTAGACAAGTTCAAGTCGCGGCTTGCTTCTCATACGACTTCTTAAACCTTGCCTTCATCTTTGCCTTAGGATCCCAAGTCTGCTCCTCAACACCATCACAGTCCCACAGGACTCTCATCAAAGGAATCTTCTTCTTCCGAAGTTCCTTGATCCTCCTCTCGAGAACCCTCACTGGTCTCGCCTCCAAAGTCATGTTAGGCTGAAGATCCTCAGGAATCTTAGCCAACACTCTCTCACCCTCACGGAGACACTTCCGCAACATAGACACATGGAAAACCCTATGGAATGCACGCATAACCTCAGGTAACTCCAATCTATATGCCACTGGTCCAACCCGCTCAATCACTCTGAATGGACCCATATACCTCGGACTCAACTTAGCCTCTGACAATGACCTGTTCGGACCCTGCAACATGGCCATCTTGAGGTACACTCTGTCTCCTACCTGAAACTCAAGATCTCTCCTCCTCCTATCAGCATAACTCATCTGTCTATCCTAAGCCTCCTTCATGCTCAGCTTGAGAACCCAAATCTTCTCTGAGGTCTCCTGAACAAAAATAGCACCAAACATGCTCCTCTCCGCCACCTGAGTCCAGCATAATGGTGTACGACATGGCCTCCCATACAAAGCCTCATAAGGAGCCATCTTAATACTCGCCTGATAACTGTTGTTGTAAGCAAACTCTACGAGGTTCAGGTGATCTGCCCAAAGGCCACCCCAATCCAAAACACACATCCTCAGCAAATCCTCCAACGTCTGGATCGTCCTCTCAGACTGCCCATCTGTCTGGGGATGATAAGCTGTACTCATATGCACCTTAGTGCCCATCTCTGCCTGAAATGCCTTCCAGAACACCGAAGTGAACTTAGAATCCCTGTCAAACACAATGCTTGCTGGCACCCCATGCAATCTGACTATCTCTCTCACATACTTCTTAGCCAAGACCGCTGCTCCATCAGTCTTCTTAATGGCCAGAAAATGTGCTGACTTAGTCAACCGGTCCACAATGACCCAAATAGCATCAAAGGTCCGTGACACTGGCAATCCTACCACAAAATCCATGGTGATCATCAGCTGACACACATCACACCTCGACCGATGCAACTCCCAACCGGGATTCCGGTTCACGGATGTTACACCACTGATTCTCAACTGGCACTCAAGTCGATATGCAAGGTTTGATGAAATTGTTGATGCTATTAAGACAGCAACTTGTGTAAGTTTTGAATTCTATTAAAAGTGTAGTTTTGATTATTCATTGGTTATCTTATTTGATGAGTTTTGTTTTGATGGATTTTGATTATTTTTGTAGGTTGAAGTCAAAACTATAATTAGAGATCCACAAGAATATAAGCATTTGGTTGATAAAGATGACAATGATTTTGAAGAAGTTATTGGCTTGATTATGAAAGGCTATAGGTTGAAGAAAGAAGAATGGTCTTCTAGATTAGTTGATATTTACTATGCTATGGGAGAGTTGGGTGACAAAATGGGGGAAAAATTGCCAGTCTTTGAGAAACATGAGAAAATTGAGAAAAATTTGTCAGATTCTGAAAAACTTGACATAATCCTCTTTATGTTAGAAGACTTTAATAAAAGACTAGAAGCCATTGAAGAAGCTGTCAAAACCACATCAGAGAAAGATAAGGATAAATGAGTAAGATTCCAAGATTGCACCTTTTCGCATACATTGGACAGTAAACTCTTTAAACTGAGCTCCTTTTTTTTCTTTTCCCTTTGCAGTCTCATGAAGATGAAGATGGACAAAATAGAAATGAAGAGGTTATAAATGAAGAGGTCAATATCTATTTTGTAAACGACTTTATAAAAGCATATCTAAACTTATTATCAGAATCAGTTTTGATGTAAGTGATAGTACCTGGATTCTTCTTTTCTATCATGTGAAACCAACTCGGTAAAACCTCATAACTATCAGCAGGTATACCCCTAGCAAGTGCTGATGCATGTTCTTGAGCTCTCCATGCTTTTGAGTACGAGACACCAACTCCATGGTCATTCCTAAAAATTTCCATGAGCTGTTTGGGTCTGAGAGGAAGCTTTCCTCCTGCAAAATGGTTACTAATCAAACCAGCCAAATTCCTTGCAGATGCTTGGCGATGATTAACATTCCTTAAAGCAGAGTCACAGCTGTGCTGACTAATATACTTTCGAACAACAAAGCTATCTGATGCTTTAACTTTAGTTGCACGTAGCCTCCAAGTACATTTTTCATCAATACATTTAAGAACATACCTCTTGTTGTCTGACTGAAAAGTATGAAACTCAAAACTATGCTTGACTGCATACATCTGCATCTGACTTCTCATTTCTGTTTTGTCTTTGCATAACTTTCCACAAAACAGTGAATCAACATCGATTAGACCAGTTGAGTGTGAAGAACCAGATGGATACCCAACAGAGGTTGTCATGTTACGAGGAACACTCTCAACATATGGATTTGGTATTGGTTGACCCTGAAAGTACAAATCAATGGTTTTTTAAAAGATTTGTAACGTATTTAAAAGGTTTTACAAGTGATTTCAAAGGATTTAATAAGGTTTAAAACTGTCTTCAAAAGGTTTTTTAAAGTGTTTAAATGTAAGTTACCTGAGTATGAGTAGCAGTAAAATCATCAGCAGTGCCAGTATATTGACTTGAAGAAGCAACAGGAGAACAATAAAAACGAGGAACACTCTCGACATATGGATTTGGTATTGGTTGACCCTGAAAGTACAAATCAATGGTTTTTTAAAAGATTTGTAACGTATTTAAACGGTTTTACAAGTGATTTCAAAGGATTTAATCAGGTTTACAACTGTTTTCAAAAGGTTTTTTAGTGTTTAAATGTAAGTTACCTGAGTATGAGTAGCACTAAAATCATCAGCAGTGCCAGTATATTGACTTGAAGAAGCAACAGGAGAACAATAAAAATGAGGAACACTCTCGACATATGGATTTGGTATTGGTTGACCCTGAAAGTACAAATCAATGGTTTTTTAAAAGATTTGTAACGTATTTAAAAGGTTTTACAAGTGATTTCAAAGGATTTAATAAGGTTTACAACTGTTTTCAAAAGGTTTTTTAAAGTGTTTAAATGTAAGTTACCTGAGTATGAGTAGCAGTAAAATCATCAGCAGTGCCAGTATGTTGACTTGAAGAAGCAACAGGAGGAACACTCTCGACATATGGATTTGGTATTGGTGACCCTGAAAGTACAAATCAATGGTTTTTTTAAAAGATTTGTAACTTATTTAAAAGGTTTTACAAGTGATTTCAAAGGATTTAATAAGGTTTACAACTGTTTTCAAAGGTTTTTAAAACGGGTTGAAAAAGCAATTAAAACATTTATACCATTGTAAGTTACAATGAGTATAAACATCAATAGCATTCCCAACAAACAGATTTGAGCTAGTTTGATCCTGAAAGGATTTGTAAAGTATTTAAAATGTTTTACAAGTGTTTTCAAAGAATTTTATAAGGTTTTGTAAGCAAGAAATAATTTAAAATTCTAAAGTAGAAAGTTACCTGAGTAATAGCAGTAACACTCTCAATAAAAGGAGTAGAGCTAGGTTGGCCCTGATAAAGAAACATTCCTCAAATCAGTTACTTTTCTAAAACAATATTAGAAAGAATAAGAGAATGAGTTTACTAAAAATACCTGCTCTACAGTCTCACAAAAATCCTCAACAGTAACACATAGATGAAGAACTCCTCCTCTTTGTGCATATTTGAGTTTAAAAGCTTCAAGCTGCCTATCATTTCTAATAAAGATAGGAATACTACCTATGGTAGCAGACTTAGCAGACAATGTATAACTAAGCTTTAAACATTGTGCCTGAATATCAATGTCAAAATCTTCTAATAGAATCTTTACCAACTCACTAAATCGAGTATTCTCATCAATGTTAATCAAAGAAGCTCCCCTTTCATTATCCATCTCAAATTCCCAATGAATGTTGTTGTTCAACTTCCACAAACCACATACTGAATACAATTCAATCATTTGTACACCCAAACAAATCTTGAGAAAACAAACCGATATCACGAATTACAAAACTACATTAAAAAAAGAGATATCCGAACAACTATATCAAAGAATAACAGTAGATGTCCGAAGATCTAATAAAGGACTTTATTATCACGAACAGATCTAAAAGAGCAAGTGCTTAAGACCTAAAAAAATTCTGACATCAAATTTGAAATCGAAACAACAATCTAATAGCTAACACAAAATTAAAATTGAAATCAAAACTAAAATACAGAAACAAGCTTACACGATGGGAGAAAAGGACTTTATTATCACGAACAGATCTAAAGAGCAAGTGCTTAAGACCTAAAAATTCGGACATCAAATTTGAAATCGAAACAACAATCTAATAGCTAACACAAAATTGAAATTGAAATCAAAACTAAAATACAGAAACAAGCTTACACGATGGGAGAAAAGAACTTTATTATCACGAACAGATCTAAAGAGCAAGTGCTTAAGACCTAAAAATTCTGACATCAAATTTGAAATCGAAACAACAATCTAATAGCTAACACAAAATTGAAATTGAAATCATAACTAAAATACAGAAACAAGCTTACACGATGGGAGAAAGACTTACACGATGGGAGATGAAGAGACGACAAAGTAAAAGAGATAACTAAGACAACGGGAGAAGTAGTGATAACAGCGGAGGAGAGATCCGACCGGAGAAGGAAAGATGTCTACGGAGAAGAAGAGACAAAGACGAAGACGAAGAAGGTTGACGACGGAGAAATCCACGACCGAGAAGGTAGAATAAGATTGTCAGTATAGTTATAAAACAAGGCAAAAATTGTCTTTAAAAAATAAAGGAAGGGTATAATTAAAAATGGTCATCAGAAGGGGTATTTTTAAAAAGGGGTATCAAAGAAGGGGCATTAGTAAGAGATTCTCTTCTTTTTAGTGTTTTCTCTTGATCACACAATACGCAGAATCATTTTTGGTAAGTCATCTATTCTGAAATCGTTGAAGTTAAAAAACTAAAAAAATATATATATTTTGGTGATATAATAGTAAAATCAATACATTTAAGTTTTGTTTATGTTCAAAGTAAAATCTTGCTAAAACTTAGAAGATATAAAGAATATTTTTTCTTTATTTGATTTAGAAATTCTCTCAAAACAACATATTTCTCTCCAAGTCTCTTGGAACATCTCTCCATAAACTTTGTATTTATAGAACTAAGCTACTCATTATTCTATTAAGATTACACAAAATTATTTGGACTACTTCTTTATTTGTGATTCCTATTTCTATTTCCCTATTTCTAAAATTTTCTTATTCAATAAATAGCTTGCTCTTCAAATCTTGGAATTATCCAATATTCTCCCTGGTAACTCCAACTCAAACTCCAAGAAACTCGATCGCTTAAACTCCGATCAATCTTCTCATTTCTTTGAACTTAACTCTTGATATTGGCTTAGGGCATCTCCAATGGTCCTCTATTTTTGCCTTTATAATAGAGTTCCTCTATTATAAAGGTGAGTTTTACTCCAATGGTCTTCTATTCTCATCTCTAAAATAGAGATTGCTATTTTTTCCTCTATTTATAGAGGACTATTGGAGTAAAACTCACCTCTATTATAGAGTTCCTCTATTATAGAGGGAAAACCATTGGAGATGGTCTTAGTGAGGATATCCACCTTCTCCTCCTCTCCGGATACATGTTCTACATTAATTTGTTCATTCTCCACACACTCACAAACAAAATGGTATTTGGACAGTATATACCTACTCCTCCCCTGAAACACTGCATTCTTGGTGAGTGCAATGGCCGACTTGTTGTCAATCTTCATTAAAATCTTCTCATCTAGACTTAATACTTATTTTAACAACTCCTTGCTTTGCTGCTTTTGTTGCTGCCATGAACTCTGCTTCACACGATGATAATGCAACGGTATGTAGCTTTTGTGAAGGCCATGAAATAAGTGATGAGCCAAAGTAGAACATATGTCTCCTGTGCTCTTTCCATCATCAACATTATTATTGTGCCTACTATCACTATACCCCACAACTTTTCTTGACCCGTCTCTTTTAAAGAATAGTCATAAGTTGGTGATTCTTCTCACATACCTTAGAATATGTTTGAGTGGTTGTAAATACCGACTTAGAACGCCTACAACAAACGCCATGTCTGGTCTTGTATGAATGAGATACCTTAAGCATCATATGGTTCTTCTGTACCATATGGCATCGATCTCAGGTTCTTTCTCAACCTTTGAGGCCACTTTACCTGGCTCCACTGCCACAAAAGCCAAATTGCACGACTCCATCTTTGTATCTTCAAGTATACCTTGAGCATAGCCTTCTTGTTTTATTTGAATTCCATCAGCTCCTCGAATTACTTCTATACCAAGATAGTAAGTTAATTTTCCAAGATCTGACATCTTAAATTTCTTTGACATATCCTTTTTGAATTGATCAATGAATTTCCGTGAAGTTTCCGTTACGAACAAGTCATGGACATAGATTGCCACAATTAAGAAACTCTCATTGTCTCTCTTGAGGTACACTTACGGTTCCTTATTACACTTCTTCAAGCCCATCTCCTTTAAGACATGATTGAGTTTCACATTCCAATACCTCGGGACCTTGATGTAGCCAATACAACGCTTTGTAGAGCTTGTATACTTGATTCTCTTCTCCCTTCTTAACAAAACCTTCAGGTTGGGTGACAAAAACCTACTCATTTAAATCGCCATTCAAGAATGCGGTCTTGACGACTAAATGATGTATTTCCCAGCCTCTTGTCGCAATAGCTATGATTAACCTTATAGTTTTGGTTCGAGCCACCAGTGCAAAGACTTCATCCAAATCTATCTTCTTTTGTTGCACATAGCCTTTTGCTACAAGTTTTGCTTTATACTTATTCACCGAACCATCAGCATGTCTGTTAACCTTATATATCCACTTTAGTCTATAGGCTTCACTGATAACTCTCTAATTTATATGTTTTTAGCATACTTTTTCGTCCATATTTTGGATTGTTCATACCTCTAACTTAGCATTTTTAGGTCATTAACTGTAGAAATTCACTTTTAGACCATTTAGGGTGTTGCATTTATACATTTACATATTTCGGATGAAAACAGGTGCTAAAGAGCAAAAAATGGGGAAAAACAAGGACAACTCGAGCATGTACCCGAAGGAGCCATCAAGCTGAAAGAACAAGTTCGAACCCCAACACGATCGAGGAGGATCCAAGAGCATGAAGAGCAACCTGAAGATCCACCCGAGGAGTAACCCGACTTCACCCTCGTGTACCCCATCGAGTAGACCATCGGGCAGGTCTGGGAAGCTAGGTCAAAAGGGTTTCCATATATAAACCCCCTCCTCTCCTAGCTCGCAAACGAGCATGCCGCAGACCCTCAAACCAGAGAGCGAGAGCTTCTGTGAGAGAACTGAGCGACTCAACATTTTTCCTTTTTGTTTTTACATTTTGTTTCATAGTTTTTATAGTTTTTCTTAGATCTCTATCTTGTACTCTTTCTACTCTACTCTATCTTTTCATACAAAGCAATTTTCATTCATTTTCGTTGCTTTATTTCTTGTTATCATGTCCGAGTAGTGTAGTAAAGTTTCTAGGGATGGGATAGATGATTTTGTGTTCTTGATCGGTTAGGATGCCTTACTTTGATTGTAAATGATTGATGGATTCCCTTCTAGGTTGGTGTTCTTAATGCTGTCAACAGACCGAGAGGTTGAGAATAGATCTAGGGCATTTACCAATGCTATAGACCGAAAGGAGTAGATAAAATGCTTGATTTATCTAATGCTAGAGGTTTACTTGACTCTGAGTAAGAAATTAGATGAGTTCGATTTACTGACAATAATGAATCGATCTTAATGCCTGCTTGTTCATATTGCTAGTGCGAGAGTGTGGTGATGTGTTCAAGGTTGATTGTTGCTAGTGCGAGAGTGTGGTGACAAGTTTTAGAGATTCATTGTCTAGGAAATAATTGATTGAGGCATGTAAGGCATCTGTATTGGTCAAGAATACTTAGGATTCGATTACCTGAGTCCTTTCATCAACAACATCGACAGACCTAGGCTACTCAGACAACAACAAGTTCAACCAGAACCAGCAATCATTGAAGAGATGATGAATAATCAGAACGGTCCACCAGCTCCTCAAGCAAGGACCAGTATAGGAGAAGGAGATGCTCCATCTACTCACACTCAAAGGAATGACATTGTGCCACCAGCTGTGCAGAACAACAATTTTGAGATCAAGAGTAGTCTCATCCAGATGATAGAAAGCAATAAGTTTCATAGATTGCCAATGGATGACCCATTGGATCATCTGGATGAATTTGATAGGCTCTGTAACCTCACTAAGATCAATTGAGTCAGTGAAGATGGATTCAAACTAAGGCTTTTCCCATTCTCTTTGGGAGACAAAGCACACATCTGGGAGAAATCGCTCCCTAAGGAGTCCATCACCACTTGGGAAGCGTGCAAGAAGGCGTTCTTAGCCAAATTCTTCTCTAACTCCAGAACCGCAAGGCTGACAAATGACAATTCTGGCTTTGTACAGAAGAACAATGAACGTTCAATGAAGCTTGGGAACGTTTCAAGGGATACACTACTCGATGTCCACATCACAGCTTCAGTAATGCTTCATTGCTGAGCACACTTTACAGAGGAGTGGTCCCCAAGATTCGGATGTTGCTGGACCCTGCAAGTAATAGTAACTTCCTCAACAAGGATGTTGATGAAGGTTGGGACCTAGTTGAGAACTTTGCTCAATCTGATGGGAACTATAATGAGGAGTATGATCGCTCTTTGCGATCTACTGGAGAGGAAGATGCCAAGTACAAGAGGGACATGAAAGCCCTCACTGACAAGCTTGATAAACTACTCAACCAGCAGCAGCAGCATGTTCATGCTCTATCAGAGGAAGAGCAGTTTCTACACCAAGATGGGGAGCCTACACAGATAGAAGCTGTTCACTACATCAATAACAAAGGAGGTTACAACCGAGGGTACAACAACTACAAGCCAAATCCAAATGTGCCTTACCAAAACCCGATGCACAGCCCGATACAACCATCGAGTTCGTCATCCCTGGATTTTCTATCCTTAATGCAAACAGTCCTATCCACTCAGAAGACATACACGATTAACATTAATACAAGATTCGACAATCTTGCTTGTCGTCTGTCAACCAATTTCGAATAACTGCACAAACGATTTGATGCCTTAGAATCTCGAATTCATATGATTACGGATGACTCAACTTCCATCTCAAACGATCACATGGAGTCTGCAAACGCAATCGCCTTACGAAGTGGCCGACAATTACCCCCTAGAACAGTACCAATGGACATCACTGAGGACAATAATGATCTAGATGGGGAGGATCTCGGTGAACCGACCACTTCTGCTGAACCACCAAGCCACCTCCCAGGACAACATGACCCCTCACCTGACCACACTACTCGGACAGGTGATCGGGTTGACCCTCCAATACCTCTGCCTCCTGCAGACAAACCGGGAAGAGAAAAGCATAAAGATAGGAGATTCATTCCCGCACCTTACAAGCCACCTCTGCCATTCCCTGGACGATTTCGCAAAGAACTCCTGGAGAAGTACAAGGCATTGTTCAAGAAACAGATGCAAGAACTCGAACTTCGCATGCCCCTAATGGACGCCTTCACTTTGATTCCCCCTTACCAAAAATTCCTGAAGGATGCGATTATGGAGCGAATCAAGTAAGTAAAAGGGATGGTTATACTCAATCATGAGTGCAGTGCGATAATCCAGAGGACTGCCGCGCCTAAGAAGCTGAGCAACCCATGATCATTTACTTTACCTTGCTCGATCTGACCATTGAAGTTTGGGAGATCACTTTGCAATTTAGGGCATCAGTCAGCTTGATGCCACTTACTGTAGCTAAACGTCTCGGATTCAAGAAATTCAAGCCTACCGACATCCAACTGGTTCTGGCTGACTGAACTACGAGGTTGCCAAGCGGAGTTTTGGAAGATTTGCCGGTCAAAGTAGGGTCAGTAGATGTACCAACCAACTTAGTGGTTTTGGAAATGGATGTGGAGCCAAGGGATCCGCTTATCTTAGGACGACCATTCTTAGCCACCGCAGGAGCGATGATTGATGTGAGGAACGGGAAGATCGATCTGAAGCTCGGGGAAGACCTCACTATGCAGTTTGACATTCAGGCGACTATTAAAAAACCTACAATAGCTGGTCAAACCTTCTGGATAGAAGAGTTAGAAAAATTGCGTGATGAGGAATTTGAGGAGATTGCGATAGGGGATTGCTTACAAACAGCACTGACAAATGATGGTAAGGAGGGATTCGTGCATCAAGAAACGGAGCTCTACAAGGACTGGCTTAATACTTATCTAGATGTCATCGAACCAGAGCTAAGTAAGAACATGAAGGAAGCTGAAAGAGAGGGAATGTTACTCGACAATAGAAGCCTGGACAAGTCAGTGGTCAACTCCTACGTCATGTCCTGCAGTTGCTCGACACCAACAAACCCGGACACTGACCCGATCGCCCCATCGAGTAGAGTGATCGAGCACCACCTCGAGCAGCAACTCCAAACCACCGATGAGTGGTTCGAATCTAAGGCGCCTAAAGTGGAACTAAAACCCCTTCCAGCTGGTCTAATGTACGCTTTCTTAGGACCTAATTAAACTTATCGAGTAATAGTTAATTATAGCATTCCTGAAAAGGAATTGAAATTGCTTTGCACTCAATTAAAAAACTATAAGAGAGCAATAGGATATACTTTAGATGATATCAAGGGCATATCCCCTGATCTTTGCACCCAGCAGATAAACCTTGAAGATGAATCATACTCTAGTGTAGAACCTCAGCGTCGCCTAAATCTGAACCTGAAAGAAGTGGTGAAAAAGGAAGTTTTAAAGTTGCTCGATGCTGGAGTTATCTACCCTATTTCTGATAGTATTTGGGTGTCCCCAGTGCACTGCGTTCCAAAGAAAGGAGGAATCATTGTCGTCAAAAACGAGAAAGATGAACTAATTCCCACGAGGACAATAACTGGTCATCGAATGTGTATTGACTATAGGAAGCTTAACACAGCCTCGAGGAAGGATCATTTCCCTCTGCCTTTCATAGATCAGATGCTGGAACGACTGGCTAACCACCCTTACTACTGTTTCCTTGATGGGTATAGTGGATTTTCCAAATCCCAATTCACCCTACTGACCAGGAGAAGACCATGTTCACCTGCCCTTATGGAACTTTTGCCTATAAGAGGATGCCTTTCGGTTTGTGCAACGCTCCTGCAACATTTCAAAGATGCATGACATCCATCTTCTCGGATCTAATAGAAGAAATGGTGGAGGTTTTCATGGACGACTTTTCAATATATGGAGCTTTGTTCTCATCATGTCTGTCAAACCTCTGCAAGGTGCTAAAAAGGACCAATCTAGTGTTAAACTGGGAGAAGTGCCACTTTATGGTCCAGGAGGGAATAGTTTTGGGGCAAAAGATCTCAGAAAAGGGGACAGAGGTCGACAAGGCTAAGATCGAAGTAATGGTTCAGCTGCAACCTCCTAAATCAGTGAGAGATGTCAGAAGCTTTTTAGGGCACGCAGGGTTCTACAGGCGATTCATTAAAGACTTCTCTTAGATCGCACGACCGTTAACGCGGCTACTTTGCAAGGAAGCAGAGTTTATTGTCGACAAAGACTGTTTAGACGCCTTCAACAAGATAAAGGAGGCTTTGGTGAGCGCACCCATAGTTCAAGCTCCTAACTGGGACCATCCCTTCGAGATTATGTGTGACGCGTCAGACTACGCTGTGGGAGCAGTACTAGGTCAGAGAATAGATAAAAAGCTCCATGTGATCTACTACGCCAGCAGAACCATGGATGATGCCCAGACGAGGTATGCGACAACTGAAAAGGAACTCCTTGCTATGGTCTTCGCGTTTGAGAAGTTCAGAAGCTACTTAGTCGGTTCTAAGGTGATTGTCTACACAGATCATGCCGCCCTATGGTACATTTACTCAAAAAAGGACACCAAACCTAGGCTCCTCAGATGGATCCTTCTTCTGCAAGAATTTGACATAGAGATCCTGGATAAAAAGGGAATTGAAAACGGTGTAGCAGACCATCTGTCCCGAATGAGAATCGAAGACCCACTCCCAATAGACGACTCCATGCCCAAGGAAAGACTGATGCACATAGCCTTCTAGGAAGAAATAAGCCACACGATCGGACACACGATAGCTTACTCGAAAGGGACAGATGGCCTGTTCAGACGATGTATAGAAGAGGAAGAAGTCCAAGGATTATTGGAGCACTATCATGGGTCCGCCTATGGAGGACATTTTGCCACCTTCAAAACAGTCCAAAAGGTACTCCAAGATGGTCTTTGGTGGCCAACAATGTTCAAGGACGCACAGCTCTTCATAGCAAAATGCGATATGTGCCAGAAAATGGGTAACATCGGTCGACGAAATGAAATGCCTCAGCAGCCAATCTTAGAAATCGAAATTTTTGATGTGTGGAGAATAGATCTCATGGGACCTTTCAACCCACCCTCGAATGGAAACATGTACATCCTAGTGGCAGTCGATTATGTCTTGAAATGGGCAGAAGCAATCGCTAGCCCGACGAATGATCACAAGGTTGTAATGAAGATGTTCAAAAGCATCATATTCCCTAGATTTGGAATCCCGAGAGTAGTAATCAGTGATGGAGGAACCCACTTCATCAACAGGGTTTTCGATGGCTTGCTGAAAAAGCATGGAGTCAAGCATAAAGTCGCGACAGCTTATCACCCACAAACCAGCGGACAAGTGGAAGTGAGCAAAAAACATATAAAAGCGATATTAGCACGAATCGTGGGAATCACAAAAAAGGATTGGGCATTCAAGCTAGATGATGCACTATGGGATTATAGGACAGCCTACAAAACGCCGATTGGGCGGACACATTTCCAGCTTCTTTACAGAAAAAACTGTCACCTTCCGGTCGAGGTCGAATATAAAGCAATGTGGGTGACCAAGCTGCTGAATTTGGATATAAAGACTGCCCAATAAAAGAAAGTAATGGATCTCCATGAACTAGATGAGATACGGCTGGAGGCTTATGATAATTCGAGAATCTACAAGGAAAGAACCAAAGTTTTTCATGACAAGAAGATCCGACACAAGGATTTAAAAGCTGGAGACAAAGTCCTTTTGTTCAACTCAAAGCTTCGGCTATTTCCTCGGAAGATCAAGTCAAGATGATCAGGACCCTTCGAAATTAAGGAAGTTCTGCCCTATGGAGCGGTCACTCTGCTTGATAAAAATACGAATGAATTTACTGTGAATGGGCAGAGAGTGAAGAGGTACATGGCAAATGAGGACACAGAGGAGGAATCATCTCTGCGTCTCGACGATCCCGCGTGAGTCTGAGATGAATTGAAAGCCAAGCTTAGAGACTATAAACAAGCTCACTTGGGAGGAAATCTCAAAGGAAGGTCTGTAAATATTATTTACATGTTTTTAGTGCTTTCTCTCTTCAGTCCTTTCGCCCTACCCGATGAGCTACGCGATCCCACCCTCGATCAACCCCTTGGATGCTGGTCCGAGTAAGTCGTCCGTGGGCATTTCTGAGCTCTCTGACGAGCAAACACCGGCACCTGCTGAAGCCGGAGACGACCCTAGCTACACGTTGGCGAGTATGGAGGCTGCTGCAACCTCCTTCTTCTCCAACCCATGAGGTACCCATTTCATCCAACCTTTGTATATACCATTGCATTTAGTTTAATTCATTTTGTGTGATTCTTGGATTTTTTTTCTAACTTTTATTTACACAGAGACTGTGTAATTTAAGTTTGGGGAGGGTCCTAGAATATATTTAACATTGTGTTTTATTTTCTTATTTTTATTATTTTAAATTTTTGCATGCTAGTTTTATTTATTTGAGTCTGCATCTATGTGTATTAAAAAAACCCAAAAAATTTGAAAATTTTTGAAAAAATAAATAATATATATATATATATATATATATATATATATATATAAAAGAGTGTTCATGTAGTTGCATTTACATATTAGGATTGAGTCTAGATTATTTCATATAGGATTGTTGCATATGCATCTTAGGGGACAATGATTAAAACCACCTTGTTTAAATCAAACCTTAGGATTGAAGCTATAGCCCTTAATCACAGTTCATTGTTGCTAGATCAATCTTAGGATAACAATGAAAACTCTTTGCTTAGACCCTTGTGTCGTTTGAATGCTTCCTCCACTTGCTTGAACATTAGAACATCTCTATATTATTGGATTTAATTGGAACTTTAATTGTCTTGCTTATGGAACTTGAATACTTGCTCATGGTAACTCTAAACTCGGGTTAGCACTCCATTTTTTACCAATCTTTTCGTTGAACCCGATTCATTTGTCCTACCCATGAACCCAAATCTTTCTTTCAAATCTTGTTGTGATTTGTTGAGTGAGGCCTCTTTCATTGTGCTATAGGTTGTGAAACCTTGAGAGTATTAAGAACGACAAAGAACTGGCTCTTGATTTAGCTAAGTTAGAATTTGAACTAGCTAATAGATTCGGTTTTGAAAGATAGGTGGTTAGAATGTTTATTTGAGGTTGGGTTGTGGAATAAAAAAAAAGAGAAGAAAAAGTCCCTAAGGTTAGAATCAATTAGCTTTAAGTCTCTAAGTAAAAAAAAAGAGAAAAAGATCTTGCTATAGTCTCCTAGAAAGAAAGAAATTTTTTTTATATATATATTCGTATTGGGAGTTTAGCAAAGAAAGAATAATAAATAAGAGAGAGCTAGAAGTTTTAAAATCTAAACCTTAGGGAGAAAAAAAAAAGAGTTAAAATCAAGGATGTGGGTAGTTTGATTCTAGGGGGTTTAAAAAAAAAAAAGAGAAAGTGAATGAGAAAAGGGTAGATCATCAAGAGTTAAGCTTTGTATGCCCAAATTGTTCTCAGTCTTAGATAGTTTTCACAACTGTCTAACATTCCTTCTTTTGAGAGAAAACCACCCAAAGAATTTGTTTGAAATCACTTTACTAAAAAGCCTTACCCTTGAAACCGATTGAGCTTGATTCACCTTTCATTTGCAAGAATTCGCCAAACGCTCAATTGAATGTGAAAGAGATGTTCTTTATCTTTAGTTGGAGGTTGTGCTAGATCGATGCATGGTAATAAGCATAGAAAAATATTTGTAAGTATGTTGATTGATCTTAGCACCATTAAACTATCTTTGAGGACTATAGCTTGAATCCTTCGCTTAGCATCTTAAGGTTATGAGTCCCCACTTTCAAACCGTGCCCTCTTACTTCCTTGCTAGAGGACTAGCAAGATTTAAGTTTGGGGGTCTGATAACTCTCTAATTTATATGTTTTAAGCATCCTTTTTTGTCCATATTTTGCATTGTTCATACCTCTAACTTAGCATTTTTAGATCATTAACTGTAGAAATTCACTTTTAGACCATTTAGGGTGTTGCATTTCTGTATTTGTATATTTCGGATGAAAACAGGTGCAAAAGAGCCAAAAATGGGGAAAAACAAGGACAACTCGAGCATGTACCCGAAGGAGCCATCGAGCTTCAAGAACAAGTCCGAACCCCAACACGATCGAGGAGGATCCAAGAGAATGAAGAGCAACCCGAAGATCCACCCGAGGAGTAACCCGACTTCACCCTCGTGTACCCCATCGAGTAGACCATCGGGCAGGTCTGGGAAGCTAGGTCAAAAGGGTTTCCATATATAAACCCCCTCCTCTCCTAGCTCGCAAACGAGCACGCCGCAAACCCTCAAACCAGAGAGCGAGAGCTTCTGTGAGAGAACTGAGCGACTCAACATTTTTCCTTTTTGTTTTTACATTTTGTTTCATAGTTTTTATAGTTTTTCTTAGATCTCTATCTTGTACTCTTTCTACTCTACTCTATCTTTTAATACAATGCAATTTTCATTCATTTTCGTTGCTTTATTTCTTGTTATCATGTCCGAGTAGTGTAGTAAAGTTTCTAGGGATGGGATAGATGATTTTGTGTTCTTGATCGGTTAGGATGCCTTAGTTTGATTGTAAATGATTGATGGATTTCCTTCTAGGTTGGTGTTCTTAATGCTGTCAACAGACCGAGAGGTTGAGATTAGATCTAGGGCGTTTACTAATGCTACAGGCCGAAAGGAGTAGAAAAAATGCTTGATTTAGCCAATGTTAGAGGTTTACTTGACTCTGAGTAAGAAATTAGATGAGTTCGAGTTTACTGACAATAATGAATCGTTCTTAATGCCTGCTTGTTCATATTGCTAGTGCGAGAGTGTGGTGATGTGTTCAAGGTTGAATGTTGCTAGTGCGAGAGTGTGGTGACAAGGTTTTAGAGATTCATTGTCTAGGAAATAATTGCTTGAGGCATGTAAGGCATCTATATTGGTCAAGAATACTTAGGATTCGATACCCCATCCTTAGGAACTTTCGTATTTTATTTGTTTACGTTTTCTTTAATTACTCGATCACTTATCCGATCAGGTACACAATAACCTATATCGAGTAAGACCACGAGCTGTTCATATCTCTGCTACTTACTCGATCCCCCCACTCGATCCTGTACTCGATTGCTTGCATCGAGTGCTTAGATCGTGTGGTTCCTTTGTTTATATTCTGTTCTTTTATTTATTATAGGACTGTTAGAATCAAAACCCTATCTGTTTGGCTTTACTTGTATTGTACTGATCATATCCTTCCTGCTAGCAATAGAAAACCATTTGGATTGATAACCCTTTGTACTACAACTGCATAGGGAATTGATACCCTGGGTGAAAACTTGTCTATCATTCACCCCATCATGTTTGTCAACAGGCTCCTAAGTTTTATTTCTTGAGATAGAATCCATCTCAGCCCTCATTGCTTCAACCCACTCTCGCAAAGTCATAGCTTCAAGAACACTCTCTGTTTCTCCGTTTATGGTGAGTAAGAGTTTTTTTTACTCTCTAGTTCAGATAGTAGAACATAATATTGACGTACCTTCGCTTGTTGATGACACGACCATATCTTGTCACTGCGGTTGATTTTCAGCTTCCTCAACATCATTCTCTTCTTCTATGTCTTCGTCATGGTGGATATACTCTTGATCTGAATCATGATGATCATTGGTATCTTGTTCGTTATCATTATCCTGATCATCATCATATCCAGCTCCATCTTCTATACCACCTCTATAAGACAATTTAAACCTCCCGGTTCATCTTAAGTTTGTCGGTCGACACCAGTGCGAGGACGGCTCGAAAATTCTATGGAGTGTTGATCGACACAACTAGGGTTTTCGGAAGGTGTCAAGCAGGTGTCGGTCGACACCAGGTTGTCAGTGTTGATCAACACTATTATGGTGTCGGTCGGCACCAACCTTCGTACACAGTCGATTATCACTTGTTTTCCTGGTTTGAATGTATTTGTTTGTTGATTGTTTGACATTGGATTCTCAAATTATTGTGTGTATAGCCCAGTAGATGGGAGGATTGGTTCACTAAGTATTTATGATAATACTTACGCATCTCAATTGTTGTTTGTGGCGTGCAGGTATGTGACGTGGAATCATGGCGATGAGGAGGAGGATGATCTAGGGTCTCGTTTGTGTGTTGTTGGTTATATTGTTTATGCTGGAACCTTGGATAGAATTATGCTAGGTTGTTGGATAAGAATAATTAGGGATGTTATTGTATTGTTGATATGTTGGTTTGTATTGTTGGTATGTTTTTGCTTCGCATATATGTTAGGGTTGATCTAGGGTCTCGTTTGTGTGTTGTTGGTAATATCGGTTTAATGATGAATGGTGGTTTGGTTGGTTTAATTAAGTAGTATGAGATGCTTAATTATATATTGTTATATAAAAAAAAAACGGGTCGGGTTGTTTCACATACTTCTTTGGGAACACTATTTCTTCATAAGAACACAACTTCATGAACATGAAGAGCATCAGCTTTGTGAGTCTCGTTTAAGTTTGTTTCTTGGTGTTGTATTGGTTTGTCGGGACACATTGATGCGTAGTGACCTGGTTTATCACAGCGCCAACATATGATCTTGGAAAAATCCTTTTTCTTCTTTTGGTTTTGGTGTTGATCATTAGCTTTTTCTCCATGGTTCTGGCCATTAAAACGCCCTCGACCTCTACCTCTACTGGAACTGTCGACATAGCTTCCTCTGCCTCTACCAAAAACACTACGTCCATAGCCTCCTTAGTTAAAACCTCCTTTGTTATAATTGAAACACATCTATTTGTGGGTGTGATGATGAATGTATGGAATGGTGAGATATAAAGGGATGAATGAATGGATGGCAGGGTGTTTCAATTCCCCTTATGCAGTTGCAGTATAAGAGGTGTCAATCCAATCTGAGAGTTTGCAAGCAATCAGGATGTGCATAAATGTCTAAGTCAAGCCAAGTATGAAGGATGTTTGTCACTAACAACATATTGATGAAATGTAAAATGCAGAATGTAAAAGCTACTAGAACTAGATGCTAAATGTAAATGGAACAGAATGATTATGACAGTTATGAAGCTAGAACAGAAATAGAAACTATGGTAATGCAAGTAATGAACTAATTCAAGGCAAGCAATGAACATGATACTAGGTGAAAGCTACTGAAATGCAACTTGAATGAAACAGGAATTGAGACAAGACAACCACAAAGCATAAACAAGAAATCTGGGGATGAGCTCGAGCAAGCACTCGATCGAGTGTAGATCGAGTACAGGGTAGAGCTGGACAAACGCGAGAAAAAGAGCAAAGACAGTAAAACAGAGCAATACAAAAGCGAATCAAGCAACAATCAAACAAGAGGATTTAAGCTAGAAAATCAATAAACAAGGAAGGTCTTGAGGAGGGATTCATGGGCTGGATTAATGATTGAGGTCATCTAACTTGGTCAACAAATCTCAAACAACTTGAGCTAATCTCTAGACAATAGTTTCTAAGAACATGTTTAATCCACTCTCATGGCAAAAAACAATCAAACTCATATATTTCTAGACTTGTTCTCACAAAGTAAAGAACCTATACAAGAAAGCATTAAGCAATATGTCAAATACCAAACAAGACCTCTAGTCTCTTAGCAAGCCTAATGATAAACTCTAGATCTAGCCTTATCTATGCTTCTTAGACATTGGTGTGATGCTAAGAGGCTTGAAATCAAACCCTACTATCTCAGTTATAGGATCAGCATTAAGAACATCTAGCCTAGAAGAGATCCTAAACAATCAAGCTTGACCAAATCAAAAAAACCTCAAACACAAGCCAGCCTAACCCATCCTCAAGATCCTAAGCAACTACTCACAAGAACACATGATGAACAATAAAGTCATAAACCCAGAAAATACCGAAACTTGCATCAATAGAAAGATAAAACAAAGATCTACAATATTGAAGAAGGAATCAAACACGAATTCTTAATATCTTGAAAGTTATGGAACCAACAAAATCCAAGAATCTTATGTTTTTCTCCTTCAAGGAAGTACAAGATCTAAGAAAATAAAAATGCAAAAGTAGATTCTTTCCCTAAAGGGCAAATACTAGGTTTTTGACTATCTAAAAAGCTGGACTCTTTGGTGGCTGCAGGGTACAAGCCCTTATATAGAAAAAGTAGTGGAAGCCCTAAAAATGCTAAAAGACAAAACAGCTAGGCGGCTCGGCCTACTCAACCCGGTGCTTGGTCGAGTGATCGGTCGAGTTGTCTCCTCTTGTGCTCCTTCCACTCGGTCGAGTCTATATCCGCACACGGTCGAGTGTCTGGTCGAGTGGGCGGTCGAGTGGGACTCCGGACCTTGGTTTGTCAGCCTTAACTCTCTTGCTTCCTCCTCTTGTTTGCTTCACTTCTCTTCAGCATTGCTTCCATGCCCCTTAAGCTCCAAAATCACCTGTTTATGCATGAAAAGATGCAAATGCAATGCAACTATACTCTAATGCAAGAACAGTCCTAAACCTATGCAATAATGGTCAAAATGGATAGCAAAAGATGCAAAAGGTGTGAATATACTAAGGGAAAACAGGGTAAAATATATGAACATCAATAATCTCTTCTAGTTCCTCCTTGGAAACTGCCTTAACCTCCATGGTTGTTACTAGAATTCAAAAACATAAGTTTTCCTTGATCCTGTTGAATTTAGGTCTAGGACTTGCTCAAGAGAAGCTACAATATGATTGAACTTGTTTCTTGGGAGTCCCGTCAAGAATTTCTTCACCAACTTTGACTCTTCAATATTCTCTCCTAGAGAAGCTGATTGTGATGCTAGGCCTGAGATCTTGCCTGAAAAATCATCAACCGAATCAGTGTTGCTCACCTTCAATCTTTCTAGTTCTGCCATTAGGGTTTGGAGTCTCGCTTCTTTCACCCTGTCTACCCCCTGATGTCGAGACTTTCTGGCGTCCTACATATTCTTTGCCGAGCTTTGTTCGACAACTTGAAAAATCAACGCCTCGAAGATGGACTGTTATATGCTCAAATTAAACCCTAGAGCTACTCTCTCAAATTAAGAGATCACTGTAATACTTAGGGGTTGAATTCCACAAGGACTCAAATCTATACAATAAATTATAGAGTTTTATGGTTACGCTAAACAGAATAATTTGAATTAAAATCACAACAATGCAAAATATTACAATATAAGCTTGCGAAAATTCAATGGATTAAAAAGCTAGGTCTAGAGAATTTCTCAGGAAATTACAAATTATTAAATCAACAAATAAATAGGATTCAAGCAATTAAAATCAGATCTAGAACTCTAAACTCTTTTGTAAAATAAATCAGTTCTCACTGTAAATATTATCCATTATCCACCCTTGTCTCCTTGTCCTCTTAGCTTCTTTATATAGAGCTTGCACAAGATTATACCCCTCACACTCTCTCATTTGCTCAAAAACAACTAAATTCAAGTTTTAAAATCTCTCTCAAGTTCATCTTTTGCTCAAGCTTTGTTCTTTCAAGTTTTTGGGTCACTAACCTATTAACTTTGAGCTTTGAGTCTATCCCCTTCAGTTCTTTTTGAAAATGTCTTCAAAGATCACCAGGAAGTCTCAACAAACCGCTGCAAGCTCCATGGAACGTCGTGATGCTGGCCTTGAATCAAGGGGAGAAGCTGGAAAGACAACTTGACGCCCCACTCGATCATGCACTCGACCGAGTGGTGGTTCTAGCAGTCGGTCGAGCCAGATGCCGTGTCCAAGGAGAGAGTCAGTTGAGGAAGATCCTGAGAGGACTGAAAGTGAGGAAGAAAGGGAGCCAACTCTCAATGAGTTCATGAGGAGACACAAGGCCAAAGGGAAGAGGCCAGCAGTTGAGGTTGAGCAAGAGGAGAGTGAAAATGAGAGTGAGGAAGAAAGTGAAGAAGAAGAGTTAATGGATGATGGTGAAGCAGAATCTTGTGGGTTGTCAAAGAGGCAGCTTTATGATGCTTTCATGAGAATGGAGTTCCTGGGGACTAGGTATCCACACAAGGAAACCATGGAGAAGCTAGCCATTGATGAAGATGTGGAGTATCTCTTTGAGAAGAGCAACCTAACCAAGTTCATGGGGCTTTGCATGGAGGACTACAAAGTAGAAAGTTGTGAGTTCCTAGCCACTGTCAAGCTGACTACATATGCAAGGAAAGATGCGGAGTTTGGAGCTGGTCACATTGCTTTCACAATTAAGGGGAAGAGGTATGATCTTTCAATGAAGAAGATAGCAAATGTGTTTGGATTTGAGGTTGGGAGCAATAGGAGTTTGATGATTCCAAGAGAAGAACTCTATGCTGTTTGGGAAACCATTGGGGACAACAAACTCTACTCATCCTCCAATTCCAAGAGCTCAAGGATAAGGAGTCCAGTCCTAAGGTACTTCCACAAAGCTCTTGCCAACACCTTCTTTGCAAGGAAGGAAACTGGGAATATCAATGAGGGAGAGCTTAAGATGATTGATATGGCTCTCAATGGGATCATCCTCAAGGGAAGAGATGGAACCATCATTCTTGGGAGCACTGTGGAGACTGATCTTGCAATGGTGCTCATAGACCATATGATATATTTGAGAAGTTGGGTAGGCAAGTTGGAGAACAAAGGCTCAAGAGGAGCACTAACCATTGGAGGCATCATTACTCGAATTCTACAAGCTGCCAAGGTCCCACTTAGAGGAGAAAGGATCTCACCAAGATGGATTGACTCAAGCTACCTCACCTCTACTCTCATCCTAGCCAAGGAGATGCATCAAGGAAATCACATCTTCAATTTTGAGCTTCCAACACTTGGGGAGAAACAATTGATCTTGCTTAACCAAGAGCTCACCACCATTCAAGAAGGAGCCAACATTGACTTTTGGCCAGCTGAGGAGCACTTGTTTGATGGAGTAGTTCAAGCTAGAGTTGAGGAAGCTGGGAATGCACAAGTGGCTGATGGGGAGGAGCAGTTTTATTTTGAGGATTATGAGCCCAACCCAAGGGATAGTACAGGAGTGAGGGAGACTACCAAGAGGTTGACTCTTTTGCAAAAGTGGAGCAAGTGGCATGGGAAGAGGTTTGATAAGCTGTAGAAGAAGGTGACCAACATGGCTAAGTCTATCAAGGGCTTAAAGAAGGAGATTGCTGACTTGAAAAGTGGAAATTCTTCACCTTCACCATCAAGCTCTTTGAGGAGAAGTAGCTCAACTAGAGCACTTTCAAGAGCTGCAAACCCTTTGGAACCAGCTAGAGCTTCAATGTATGAGCCAAATCAGAGGAAGAGGAGCTCAAGTACCCAAGAACAACAATTTTCGAGGCACTCGACCGGGTCACTCAAGCGCCCACTCGACCGAGCACCCCCGACGTACTTGACCGAGTACCAGCCCAGATCACCCTATGGCTTCCCACCTCCAGCTGCTTATCCAGGCTATCCAGGTTACCCTCCCATCCCACCTCAATACTTCATGGATCCAGCTCTCTACCAGCATTTTGCCAGCAGCAGGCTCAACATTTTGACACATGCGGTCCAGCTCGACCCCCCCACTCGAGCACGCACTCGACCGAGTACCGGTCGATCGCCGTTGTCGAGCTGTCCCAATCTCCATCTCCAAGTCACCAACAAGACCCCAACTACTCCTTTGACAGCATGCAAGAGGATGTGGACAACTTCTTCCACAACCCTTGACGTACCACTATCAGCTTCACTTGTAAATACCATTGCATCTCATATTATGTTTTGTTTTTGATCTTGAATCCTCTTACAAATTTCTTTCACACAGAGGACTGTGTGATTTAAGTTTGGGGGAGGGTTTGAGATAGCATTTGACATTGTGTTTTGTGTTCTTATTTCAATTTTTTAGCATCCTCATATTAGTATTTGCATAGCATCTAAGGTATAGAGAAACCCTAAAAATTTGAAATTTTTTTGCAAAAATCTTTATAAAAAAAAGTGTCCATGTAGTTTGCATTACATATTAGGATCTTGTTTAGCATGTTTCATATAGGATTGTGTAATATTTGCATTAGGGATCTATGATGAGTTTTTCCTTGTTAGGTTGCTTATTCACTAGACTAGGATCAATGCCCAAGTTAATAGTACTTTGATGCTAGTTGAGTAGTTAGAAGCATAAGATTGAAACAATCCTTGAATTCCTGCATTGCATTTGGTCTAAATTGAATCATGTTGTGACTTGATACAATTTCCTATTTATAAGAACCTAATATTGAATTTCAATTATCAATGTGTGCATTGATTTAAACTCATGGATACCATATACATATTTGGATCATATTTCTCCTTTTTACCACTCTTGTTGATCCAAGTAGCTGATTAAACCTTTAAAATCAGTTCCCCTACCCCTTAACCAATACTTCTTTCAAGCCATGTTTATTCTTGTGTGTTTGAGGCCTATTTTTGGGATTGAGCTTGGTAGAAAGTGTTAGGTTTGAACTGACAAGAGTAAAACCTTGTGTAGTTCGAGTTTGCATTTTTCAAACTAGATAGGACTAGGTGGTTCACTTGTTGGGTTTGGGACTTGGCTGTTTTGAAAGGAAAAGAGGGAAAAGAGAAAGAAAAAGGGTAGAGTCTTTAAGAGGAGAATGTGTTTAAGCAAAGTCTAGTGAAAGGATGGGAAGTAAAAAATTATTGAAGATGGTTCTAGTTAAAGAAAAGAAAAGAAAGAAAAGAAAAGTCTAGCAAAAAGCTTGTATGTCTTAAGAATAAGAAGAAAAGAGAACTATAGCAAATAAGTAAGAATCCCCTATCCCACTAGAAAGATCAAATAAGAAACCTCTCCTAAGACTTGAAAACCAAAAGAGAAAAGGGTGAAAGAGAAAAGAAGAAGTTAAAGGGTAGCACTAGGATCATTTGGGTTTAGATTGATAGGATAAACACTTTGGGTACCTTTGGGTAGACAAGGTTTTGTTCTTGTATGTGTCTAAGTGTTCTTACCTTTAGCATTCTTCTAAAACTCAATCCATTTTATGAGAGAACCTTGATATTGACAAGTCCCACTCTAAAAAGAGACCATCATTGTCTCAAAACCCTTACCTCCAAGCCAAATGAGTTTAAGCATTGCATAGAATTGATTCATGTTCTTGACTAATGAATGTTAAAGGAAATGGTTGATTTGAATGCATGTGGATATCCTAGGCTCAAATCAGTAAAGGTTGTGATTTGCTTGTCTAAAGTCTTTAAGTACAGCTCATTCAACTTGCATCATAGTACTAGTAACTTGGACATTGATTCTAGATGGTCTATTTGCAAGCTTTAGGAGCTGAGATCCCACTTTCAAACTTCACCTACCTTCTTATGTCTTGTTTATTTGCTTGAGGGCAAGCAAAGACTAAGTTTGGGGGTGTTGATGTTCATATATTTTACCATGTTTTCCCTTAGTATATTCACATCTTTTGTATCTTTTGCTAGCCATTTTCACCATTATTGCATAGCTTTAGGACTAATCATGCATTAGAGTTTAGTTGCATTGCATTTGCATCTTTTCATGCATAATCAGGTGATTTTGGAGCTTAAGGAGCATGAAAGCAATGCTGAAGAGAAGTGAGGCAATCATGAAGGGACAACAAGAGAGTTAAGGCTGAAGAACCAAGGTCCAGAGTCCAACTCAACCCCACACTCGACCAGACACTCGACCGTGTGCAGAGGAGGACTCGACCGAGTGGAGGATGCACGAGAGAAGCCAGCTCGACCTGCCACTCGACCGAGCACGGGTCGAGTTTACCAAGCCGTTGACTATTTTGTCTTTTAGTATTTTTAGGGCTTCCACTTCCTCTCCTATATAAAGCCTTGTACCTGCAGCAACCAAAAGAGTCTAGTTTTTTAGATATTCTCTAAACCTAGTTTTTACCCTTTTGGGAATTATTCCTTTTGCACTTTTATTTTTCCTAGATCTTGTACTTGTTTTTAATGAGAAAAGACTAAATTCTTCAATATTGTTGGTTTCATAACTTTCTTAATATTGAGAATTCGAGTTTGATTCTTTCTCCAATATTGTAGATCTTTGTTTCATCTTTCTAATGATGCAAGTTTCGTATTTTTCTGGGTTTTTGACTTTGTTCATCATGTGTTCTTGTAAGTAGTTCTCTAGGATCTTGAGGATGGGTTAGGCTGGATTGATCTTGTGGTTTATTTGATTTGGTCAAGCTTGATTGTTGTAGATCTCTTCTAGGCTAGATGTTCTTAATGCTGATCCTATATCTGAGAAGGTAGGGTTTGATTTCAAGCATCTTAGCATCACACCAATGTTTAAGAAGCATAGATAAGGCTAGATCTAGAGATTACCATTAGGCTTGCTAAGAGATTAGAGGTCTTGTTTTGTTTGAGATGTATTGCTTAATGCCTGCTTATGTAGATTCTTTACTTTGTGAGAACAAGTCTAGAGATGCATAGGTTTGATTGTTTCTTGCCATGAGAGTGGATGAAACTTGTCTTAGATTTATATGTCTAGAGATTAGCTCAAAGTTTGCTTGAGATTTGTTGACAAAGTTAGATAACCACAATGATTAGTTCAGCCCATGAATCCCTCCTCAGGACTTTCTTTGTTTATTGATTTTTAAGTCTTAATCCTGTTGCTTGCTTGTTATTTGATTCGTTTTTGCATTGCTCTGTTTTTATTGTGTTGCTCTGTTTTTGCGTTTAGTCCAGCTCGACCCTGCACTCGATCTACACTCGATCGAGTGCTTGCTCGAGTTCTTCCCCAGAACTTTGGTTTATAATTTGTAGTTGTCCTATCTTATTTCTAGTCTCATTCTATTTGCATTTCTGTTGCATTTACTTATTGTCCAGTTCATTATTGTCTTGCATTGGTTCTTTATTGTAGTTTCTATTTCTGTTCTAGCTTCATATTAGTCATAGTCATTCTGTTCCATTTACATTTAGGATCTAGTTCTTATAGTTTTACTTTCTGCACTTTGCATTTTCATCATAGGATTTTTAGTGACAAACATCCTTTACATTTGGCTTGACTTAGCCTCATATGCATGTCTTAATTGTTCACAAACACTCATTTAGGATTGACACCTCTTATACTGCAACTGCATAAGGGGAATTGAAACACCTTACCATCCATTCATTCATATCTCACCATTGCCTACATTCATCATCATTCACCACCAACATAAAAAACCTTGTTTCACTTCCAAAACTTGGCTTCTCTCGAATGCTAAATGGGGTGTCGATCAAAACCGCCCAAGGAGTGTCGATCGATGCCTTTTCTCTAATTCGACTCCAAGTTGATTTCTCCGGATTAATGCTCCAAAACGATCCAAATTGCTCCATTTTGCTCCATCCGTGCTAAAATCCTAGAAAACCTGTAAAGACTCAAAAACATCCTACAAAACAAATCAAAAGACTCAAAAAGCACACTTATATCATGGTTAAAAACCGTAAAAACCATGATATATCAACTACCCCAGACTTAGCCTTTGCTTGCCCTCAAGCAAAACATAAACTTAGACCTGTGAAAGAGGGTTTGAAAACATAGGAACTCACTCAACTGCATGTGACTGATCTTCGCACTCTTCATCGCCTTGACTCTCAAGAACTTACTTCATATACTTTGTCAATTGAAAAGCATCAACATTGCTTACTCAAATCCCACAATCCTCTGGAATCTCTAGTCTCACCATTGTCATCTCATTACATAAATTAAAGCAAGTACATGTGAGTTCTTACCTTGGTGTATCGATCAGTGGCATATGGATTCTCTTCAGGCCAAGACATTCTTCATATATCTCCTTTCCTCCCTTTTTTCTCACTTCCAAGAGGCTGATTTCTCCCTAATTTTCTAGGGTATCATTTTATTTTTTTATCAACCCCTTGCTCTTTTTTTTTCCTTCTTTTTTTTTTCAGAATGGTAAGGTTTCCATGAGTTTTCAAAGTATGCACGGGTTTACGCGACATCCCTCGGCTCACTTATATCCTTCTTCTTTATTCTCTCTTTTTTTTTTATGACCTTTCTCTTTTTTTATTAGAGTACTGAAAGGAAGAGAGAGGGGAGACATACTTTGAAAAATTGCACTGTCTTGTATGGCCCAAAAAAGAAGTCTAGTCTACTGATTTCCAACCCCAAAGTAAGAGATTAAATCCGGTTAAAATCCTGATAAAAGTTGAGACAATGTTAGTTTAACCAGATATCCTTTCAGTAAGGGCTTTCAGGATTGTTGATACAGCTCATAGTCTTTTCCACACTTCGGTTCTGAGGTCAAGCTTAGTCAAGAGTCATTAGAGTGTTAGCCAAATAACATAAACCGTTTGTTAAAGATCCTAGTTCCAAAAAGAAAAATTTGAAAAATTTGACTCAATAAAAACAAAAATACGGTTTTGACGCAATAAAACAAAAACCAAGTTAGTAGTTAGTACTAACCTTCTCCAGACTTAAACAACACTATCCCCAGTGTTATCAAGCAAGGGAAAGGAAAAGAAACAAAAATGTGTTGAAAAAGTGTAAAGAAAAGATGAACAGATTCTCGATTACCCATCAGTGTCGATCGATGCTTCTTAAGCGGTTCGATCGACACCCTCGGCGAATGGTGAAATTTCTGGCCAAAACTCCTTGTTAGTTGCAATTAGTTGTGTTGATGTGTTGATGGATCAATCCTTGGATGTTAATTCTGTTAAGAAACACTCAAACACAAGCTAAAATCTGTAACACCCGCAAACCAATTTCTGGTAAATTGGTGAGGGTGTCGATCGACACCACATGAGGTGTCGATCGACACCGATTGTTTTTCTGGTTCGACCGGTTCGTTTTAATTATCGATTTTTTGGTCGGTTTGGTTTGAGGAGAACTATTAAACCATGATATTTAAGTGGGGGAACGACCTAGGTCGTGTTTTGTGGTTGTCCAACCGCTGAAAACAAAGAGAAAGAGGAGAAAACATCGTTCTTGAGTTTTTGAAAGTTTTTGTGAGATGTCAAGGCTTTGTGGGTGAGATCTTGCTATGGGAGTGAGGATTCAAGGCTAGGAACGTGTGGGAAGCTTGCGGGAAGTGTGGATTCATCCATTGTTGGTCAGAAACTTCCTGCAAAGAGGTGAGTGCATGACCATGGCTAATCAAATCCTTTGATTCCCTTGTTCTTGCTTGTTTGTTGCTTGTTTGTGTGTTTTTCTTGCTGGGATTGGTTGATACATGTTCCTACGGATGTGTAAGGCTTGGGTTTCGAGTACTGGATGATTTGGAGGAGATTTGGGAGTGAGATTCGACTCTCGACTTCGCGCGGATCGCAGTTGCAGAGGGAGTGTCGATCGACACCAGCAAGTTGGGCATCGATCGACACTGTGGGGTAGTGTCGGTCGACACCAAGGCCAGTGTCGGTCGACACTAGGCAGGTGTCGGTCGACACCTCCCTTCCAGCGAGACGATGTTTGATTTCCTGGTTTGTGTGTTTTGTTTGATGCTTGTTTGGAACTTTGGAATCATTGTTGCTTGTGTGTATAGCCCAGTTGATGGGATGATTGCCTTACTGAGTGTTTATCAAATACTCATGCATCTCAATTTGCGTTTGTGGTGCAGGTAAAGGCAAAGTGTGATCGTGGAATCAAGGCAATGAAGAGGAGGATGTTCTAGGGACTCGATTGGATGTTGTCTGGCATTGCTAGGTTGCTAGAGTTGAGTCATTAGAAACATTTCTAGGTTGCTGGTTCCTTGTTTCTTGTTGTTTGGTAGTTGGTTATTGCTTATGCTATGATATTGGATTGTTATTGGATTATTATTGGTTTATTATTGGATAATGGTTTTGTTATTCCGCTGTTGATTGTGAATGTGGTTAGGTGGCTAGTGGATATGGGACCATTAGTTGTAGTTTATTTATATATATATATATATATATATATATATTATTTATTAATTTTTTTTTTTAAAAAAGGTCGGTCGTTTCATTTTGGTATCAGAGCCCTTACGGTTCTAGGTTTGGGTTCACTAGGTTTCTATTGTGATGTTTGGGATTGCATGTCTTGATTGATTATGTGAGTTAGTCAATTATGTGTGGCATGGAGTCCTAGAACATCCTCTTCGAGCCGACTGTGTGATTCCATGGTGAGTTTATTTTTCTGTGTTATAATAGAAATTGTTTGCTTAGTCTTCTGTTCATGGTAGTGCAGATGGCTAGAGAGGATGCTGTGGCTGGTCGAGATCGTGGATGCGTACATGGTCGTGGACGCGGACATGGTTGTGGTAGGGGTAGAGTCCTAGTGGTTAGTGAGACCGAGGACCAGAGTGTGACAGCTGAGGGTGTTGGCGAGTCGCAGGATGTTCTGGGGGATTCCGTAAGTGTGGCAGGAGGGGGCGGTGTTGATGCTCCAGTGGTCGGTGATGCTAGGGTCCCTGGTGTGGGAGTCCCAGCGGGTGGAGTCCCTGGTACTGATGTTATGGCTATGCTAGCAGAGGTGTTAGCGCGGTTACTGTAGTGACCCTCACCAAGGGGTAAATATCAAAATGAAAACCCAAGGTAAAAAGGTCAAGAAAGGGAGTCAGCAAAGAGAACATAAAGATTGCTGAAGAAAAGTCCGAGGGATTTTTATCGGATTGAGAGATGTCCGTGTTGTCCGAGACGTACCGCCCGAGTCGTCCGTGACGTACCGTGAAGGTCGAGAGAAGTTGTTGAGTAAGTCGAGGAAAGTTGTACGAGGATTTACCGAGGATATCCGATAGAGCCGAGAGTTGCCGAGGATGTCTGAGAGTTGTCGAGAGTAGTCGACACTGTCCGGGACGGAGAACCGAGAGTTGTCGGTAGCGTCCGAGAGGGAGGACCGAGAGTTGTCGGTAACGTCCGAGAGGGAGGACCAAGAGTTGCCGATAGCGATCGGGAATTGCCGAGATAGACCGAGTGACGTCGCCGAGTGACCGACGACCGGTCAAGTCGACAAATTTCTGGAATTTGCGGAATTTGTCTTCTCAAAAATCAGCCAATGAGAGTTCATGCAAGTTTAAGGAAGGAATCAAAGGGATATTCCAAACAATCTCTACACCAAAAATTGGAAGTGGGAGACATCAAGATTCCCATGCAACCAATCGCTTTTCATGCAAGGTGTGAATGCAAAAGCATGCAAGATTCCATGTGACAAGTGTTGATTACACTTGACAAGTGTACAACTTTAAGATTGTGTGGCCTAGAAGAGAGGCACACGACGCACATGCATTGGGCCAAGTCGCTCACCTCTTTCTCTATATAAGGAGCTCTATCTTCTTTCATTTTCGCAAAAATTGCTTAAGTAAAGAAGAGAGAAAGAAAGAGAGGAGAGAAAGAGAGAAAGAGGAGAGAAAGAGAAGAAGTGCTGCCGCAAGGGAGAAGAAGAGGAAGCAAGACAAGACTATCGCACGACCGCTCTTAAGTGTTGAATCGAGAAGGAACTCGATTTCAACAAGTGAAAGGTTTCAAGTGTTGCCGTGAAGAAAGTCCGACCACTCTTACCAAGATCGCCGGTTTTCTGTGAGTTCAGGCACATATTTTGCCGGACTAGATGGGAAACAAAGACATCCATCTAGTGCACGGTTTGCATGAGCATTTAGTTACATTTTACTTGAAATTCTTTGTGATTTTCTTGTTTAAGTGCAAATGGGGTGAGGTTATACCAGTTACTAGTTCGAAATGTTCTAGTAACAAGGGTGATAACATGTTGAGATACTTGTAAAGTTATGAGTTTAAAAACCATAATAACTCAAGTATCAACTTTGGTGAGGTCTTAAGACGTGTTAGTTCGCGAGAAATTCCGGCTAAGCGTAGTAAGACTTGGTATAGCTGTCCTTCCCATCCGTACCACATGCAGCCGCGACATGCAACCCATGTTCGTGTGTTGTAGGGTTGGTTACGAAGAGCTCGGAGGTGACTGGGTTCGCTACCCTGGCCGAGGCTGTCTACACGACGGTGTAGCTTGGAGTGAAGTCCGATTGCATGCCTTTGTGGCTGTAATACGGTTGTTCATAAGGGATTAGGGAGAGGAAGTATACCGGGCCCATGAGAGGAAGTATACCGAGCCCATGAGAGGAAGTATACCGAGAAAGATATAACTTGTATAAAACTCTTGTTTTATTTCAAGTTCATGTTGTTGTTGTGTGTTGTTGCATGTTAATGCATGTTGTGGTTATTGCTTGCAAGATTAATTTTCTTTGCTCATTATCTTCCGTATGCTATCTCTGATTGTTGTTTGACTGCTTGAAGTTGTGATGCTTGCTTGCATGTCGTTGTTGTTGATGTTTGGGGTTGGGGGGATTATTATTGTGCAGGAACCCTGAGCTCACTAAGTAATCTTAGATTACTTATGATAATATTTTGTGCTGCAGGTGACCCTAGAGGGAACTAGTGGGCGTGGTGAACGATAGGAACCCGGAGTAGTTTTATTTTGTGTCTATTGTGAAATACAAGTATGTTTTTATCAAACTCGGCACTAAGCCTTGTTCAAAAACTCTTTTGTAATAACTCTTTTTGTTAAATCAAAATAATCGGGTTTCCTTTTATTAGCGCGAGTCATACTGGTATAGACTTTGTCCGAGTCGGCTCAACGCACGGCGTATCTGTAGGGTTGCGAAGCCTGAAGGATGTGTCGTGTGGATGGGAACCTCGCCGATGGACTGGCCAATGGGTCCTGATCCGTTCTTGTACCCGGCCGGATCGTTGGTGAACGTTTCCCGAGTGGCGTCTCGGGGCTGTCCGATGGCCTTGGTGGTCATAGTACGGTTCGGGGGCGTTACAGTTACCACCAGTGGTACCGGCTCAGGCTCAGGTAGTGCCACCAGTGGTGGCGGAGGAGCGGCAGCCAGTGGTTGGGGATGTGGGAGCACATGGACGTTATTTGTCTATGCTCAGGGAGATGAATGGTCTGTTCACTGAGAGGTTTTTGGGTGGTACAGATCCTACTATTGCGGATGCGTGGAGGACGAGTGTGGAATGTAACTTCCATACTCTGAGATGTCCTGAGGAGTTTTGGGTGGACATAGGGGTCTACTATTTGAGTGGTGATGCTGAGTTGTGGTGGAGATCAGTGGCTGCTAGGAGAGTGCAGCGGGAGATGACCTGGGCTAACTTCGTCTTGGAGTTCAATCGCAAGTATTTTCCTAGAGAGGCATTGGATCGGTTGGAGGTGCAGTTTCTTCAGTTGTCTCAGGGGACACGGTCAGTGCGGGAGCTGGACTTGGAGTTCAGTCGACTTTTTTGTTATGGGGGTCGGGCTTTGGAGTTTGAGGAGGCTCAGATCATGAGGTTTTTGAGGGCTCTGCGTGATGATTTGAGAGTTCACTGTAGAGGGCGGAGTTATGCTATGCGTGCAGAGCTGGTTGAGACTACAATAGCGATTGAGAAGGATATTCGGGCACAGTCAGTGGCGGTAGCTCCAGCAGTTCAGCCTAGTAAGGCTTAGCAGCAGGGTGGTTCTAGCAGGGGCGGTAGGCCTGCACAGGGAACCAAGAGGAGGTGGGAGGCTACGCAGAATTCGAGTGGTGCGAGTTGCTTCGGTTGTGGGAGCAAGGATCACAGGATTGCTAGTTGTCCCAAGAGGAGTGCTCCGACGGCAGGGCCTCGGGTATGTTATCATTGTAGGGAGACAGGGCACATCAGGCCTTTTTGTCCCAAGTTGCAGCCAGCAGCAGTGGCAGCGTTGCAGCAGGTGCAGCCTGGAGGTCAGCAGGTGGCATGGATTGAGCAGGCGCCACGGGTTTACACGACAGTAGAGACTGGTGGAACCAGTGCCGGGGCGATCACATGTATAGTTTCTGGTACTTAAACTTTGTGGATTTTAGTAGGTTCATATTGTATATGTTTTCTGTGATAAAGTGTTAGGTTCTCAACACACGAGGTTTGTGTAGGGACCTTGTTGGTGAGCGGGTTTAAGTCCCATGTTATGTTTGAGTCTGGAGCTTCTCATAGCTTCAATACTCCGGAGTGTGCAGAGTGTGCGGGGATCAACGGGAATCCTGGAGAGCGTTCAGGAGTTGTCAGAGTTGCCGGAGGCGAGTTCCTGAGAGTGATTGGACGAGCTAGAGGAGTTGATATGCAGATCGCAGGGGAGTCATGGCCAGCGGATTTGCTTATCAGTCTAGTGGAGTTATATGATGTTATTCTCGGGATGGATTGGTTGCATCGGCATATGGTGCATTTGGATTGCCATCGGGGTAGAGTGGAGTTTGAGCGTCCAGGAGGGAAGTTGGTCTCAGCCATTCAGGCAGGGAAGATGATCGAGAAGGGCCGTGAGGCTTATTTGGTTACTATATCTATGCTAGAGTCAGTGGGGAAGTCTACGGTTAGCGGTATTCCGGTAGTGGAGGAGTTTGAGGATGTGTTTCAGTCTTTGTAGGGATTACCACCATCTCGGTCGGATCCTTTTACCATTGAACTGGAACCGGGGACGATGCCGTTATCGAAGGCTCCTTACAGGATGGCTCCAGCAGAGATGGCAGAGCTCAAGAAGCAGCTAGAGGATTTGTTGAGTAAGGGATTCATCCGTCCTAGTGTATCACCGTGGGGAGCGCCGGTGTTGTTTGTCAAGAAGAAGGATGGGAGTTTCAGGTTGTGCATTGATTATCGGGGTTTGAACAAGTATCCTCTTCCTATGATCGATGAGTTGTTGGATTAGTTGAGGGGTGCTACTTGGTTCTCCAAGGTAGATCTGGCGTCGGGTTATCATCAGATACCGATAGATGAGGCAGATGTGAGGAAGACTGCTTTCAGGATGAGGCATGGGTATTATGAGTTTGTGGTGATGCCTTTTGGGTTGGCTAACGCGCCATCAGCATTTATGAGATTGATGAATAGCGTGTTTCAGGAGTTTCTGGATGTGTCTGTCATCATTTTCATCGACGATATCCTGGTTTATTCTAAGAGTCCTGAGGAGCATGCAGTGCATTTGAGGGCAGTTATGGAGAAGCTGCGGGAGCAGAAGTTGTTTGCCAAGTTGGACAAGTGTAGTTTTTGGCAGCGTGAGATGGGCTTTCTGGGTCACATTGTTTCTGCCGAGGGGGTTTCTGTAGATCCAGAGAAGATTCAGGCTATCAGAGATTGACCTAGACTGCAGAATGCCGCAGAGATCAGGAGTTTCCTTGGATTGGCAGGATACTACAGAAGAATTGTGCAGGGGTTTGCGAGCAGAGCACATCCTATGACTAAGTTGACAGGGAAGGATGTTCCTTTTGTTTGGTCAGAAGAGTGTGAGGAAGGCTTTGCAAGCCTGAAGGAGATGTTGACTACTACGCCAGTGTTGGCTTTGCCTGAGCAGGGAGAACCCTATGTGGTTTATACAGATGCATCTAGAGTTGGTTTGGGGTGTGTTCTGATGCATCATGGGAAGGTGATTGCCTACGCTTCGCGGCAGTTGCGGGTGCATAAAGGTAACTATCCTACTCATGATTTGGAGATGGGTGCTGTAGTTTTTACCCTAAAGATTTGGAGATCATATCTTTTTGGTGCAGAGGTACAGGTGTTTACAGATCATAAGAGCCTGAAGTATATATTCACTCAGCCTGAGCTGAATTTCAGACAGAGGCAGTGGATGGAGCTTGTCGCGGATTATGATTTGGAGATAGCCTATCATCCTGGTAAGGCTAACACGGTTGCAGATGCTCTGAGTCGGAAGAGGGTAGCTTCGGCTCAGGAGCAGGAGATGGAGTCTCTGGTAGGGGAGATCAGTGCTTTGAGCTTATGTGCTGTTTCACAGGAACCGTTGGGTGCGGTTGGCTCAGGAGAAGGATTTGGGGCTAGTGAATGCCTCTAAGGATGTGGATTCAGAGTATCAGGTCTCAGATAATGGTACTATCTTGGTGCACGTCGGGTTTTTGTGCCCAAGGATGAGGAGTTGAGGCAGGAGATTCTGAGAGAGGCTCATGCGAGCAAGTTATCTATTCATCCAGGAGCGACTAAGATGTACCGTGACCTCAAGAGGTATTATCATTGGGTCGGGATAAAGAAGGATGAGGCTAGTTGGGTTTCGAGGTGCGATGTGTGTCAGCTACTGAAGGCTGAGCATCAGGTTCTTGGCGGTTTACTGAAGAGTTTACCCATTCCTGAGTGGAAGTGGGATATGATCACCATGGATTTTTTGGTCGGATTGCCAGTGTCATAGACTTTTGATGCTACTTGGGTCATCGTGGACCAGTTGACTAAGTCAGCTCATTTTCTGGCCATTAAGAAGACTGATGGAGCAGCGGTCATGGCTAAGAAGTATGTGACAGAGATAGTCAGGCTGCATGGGGTGCCAGCGAGCATTGTGTCTGACATGGATTCTAAGTTCACTTCGGTGTTCTGAAAGGCATTTCAGGCAGAGATGGGCACTAAGGTGCATATGAGTACAGCTTATCATCCCCTTACAGATGGACAATCTGAAACAACAATACAGACGCTGGAGGATTTGCTGAGGATGTGTGTGTTGGATTGGGGTGGCCATTGGGCAGATCACTTGAACCGGGTAGAGTTTGCTTACAACAACAGTTATCATGCGAGTATTAAGATGGCTCCTTATGAGGCTTTGTATGGGAGACCATGTCGTACACCATTATGCTGGACACAGGTGGGGGAGAGGAGCATGTTTGGTGCTAGTTTTGTTCAAGAGACTTCAGAGAAGATTCGGGTGCTCAAGCTGAACATGAAGGAGGCTCAGGATAGGCAGAGGAGTTATGCCGATAAGAGGAGGAGAGATCTTGAGTTTCAGGTAGGAGACAGAGTGTATGCAATACCCCTCCCCGGGGCCTAAAAATTATGTGGAATGGCCGAGGGACGGCTATCGCATAAGAATCGATCACGACTAAGGGGAATTAATTTTTGGAGCTGAGTCAAAGTATCTAAGGACGAATACAAAGCTCTTGGACCATCTTAAGTGTCTGTTGGCTCTCCGGCACATTCTGCTCACTCGGTCCTTCTCCATGCGCTTGGTCTCCCCTTGGCATGTTCTGAGTCGGATAGGCGGCATGCGGTCCAAACGGTGAGAACCCTGGCGGGTACATACTCTCCGGCGTACTAAAACGATTTGAACCCGCTGGTGTGTATCTTGGCGTCGCGCCAGGTACATACCACTCCGGCATAAACATGTCCGGCCCTTAGATGTCTGGAAACGACTCTTCCCCCTACGCATCATCAAATTGCGAACCCCATTCCTCCGGACCAAACTATTGACTTGAACCCCTCCCCGTGTCCGGCGAACGATATGTCGATCTAGATCTTTCGGATCCTTGACGAGACATCTGCATCCACGATCAACAAAAGGGTTTACTTAATCCCATCTAACCCTAAGTGATGAACGATCCGGATTATCCTAAGTGTCTATTGCGACCATTTGACTCGATAAATCATTTGAAACCGCAAGTCCTAAACAGCATCATAACCATGCTCTGATACCACCGTTGTAACGCCCCCGAACCGTACTATGACCACCCAGGCCATCGGACGGCACCGGAGCGCTACTATGGGAACGTTCGTCAAAGGTCCGGCCGGGTGCGAGAACGAATCAGGCCCTTCGACCAGTCCCTCGGCGAGGTTCCCGACCACACAACACATCCTTCAGGCTTTGCAACCCTACGGACACGCCGTGCGTTGGGCCGACTCGGACTAACTCTATATCAGTACGACCCGTTTGATTTAAAAGAAAATACGAATACATTAAAACTTAAACAAGTTTTCACAACCGATTACACCAAAATAGTTCACACGGCTTAACGCCCAAGTTTGGTTCGCAAATAAACATACTTTGAATTTTTACAATAGACACAAAAAAGAAAACTACTCAAGAGCCCTATCGTTCACCACGCCCTCTAGTTCCCTCTAGGGTCACCTGCAGAACAATATTATTATCATAAGTAATCTAAGATTACTTAGTGAGCTCAGGGTTCCTGCAGAGAAATAAATCCCAAACCCCAATTCTCCATTAACAATCAACATGCACGCAAATACAACAACATGCGAACATAAACAAGCAACATGCAAGCACTGATAAACAACATGCAAGCATAAGCGATTAACAAGCAAGCAAGCAAAACGATTTAACAACCATCAGAGATGTCATGCGGAAGCTTATCAAGCTAACAAAACATTCTACTAATAATCGCAACTACATGCAACAACACACAACAACATGCAACATGCAACAACAAAACTTGAAAAGAAACAACAGTTTTTAACAAGTTTTAATTTTTATTTGGGTCCGGTAAGCATCCCTCTCCCCCAACCCCTCCTGATTTCTCCAAATCGCAACCACAAAGGCAAGCGTTTGGATATCAGCCAAAATTACACCGTCGTGTAAATAGCCTCGGCCAGGGTAGCGAGCCCAGTAACCTCCGAGCTCTTCGTGACCAACCCTGCACACACACGAACATGGGTTACATGTTGCGGCTGCATGTGGCACGGAACGGGATGGATCGCACTACCAAATCTTACAACTTTTAGCCGGAATTTCTCGCGGACAAAAACGTTTTAAGATCTCACCGAAGATCTTACTTGAGTTTATACGGGACTTAAACCCATATTCTTACCCATAACTCAACCAAATATCGCCTTCTGTTACTAGATCATTTCGACCTAGTAACTTGCACAACCTCACCATGCATGCATTTAAACAAGAAAACATAAAAGAACTTCAAGAAAATGCATCTACATGAAACATACAAAACCGCGCACTAGATGGATGTTTTTAACTCTCCATCTAAGCCGATGCAAATATGTGCCTGAACTCACAGTAAACCGTCGACGAATGATCTCCTTTGATGAAGCTCTTCTCACGGCTACTCGGATCTCTCCTTCGGTTAGAATCGATTTCCTTATCGATCTAACGTTGATGGTCTTGGTCGATAGTCTTCTCTTGCAATTTCTTCCTCTTCTCGCAAACACCTTCTTCTTTCTCTCGCAAACACTCACTCTTTCTCTCTCAATTTCTCTTAACTTACCCCTTCTTTCCTTGAGCGAAAATGAGAGGAATGAGAACTTATTTATAGAACAAGTGGGCGATGGAAACAGCCAATGGGAGTCGCATGCACTCTCCCTATTAGAGGGACTTCAACACTTGGAAGCTCCTTGATTCAACACCTTGAATTCCACTTAAGCTCCCTTGAATTCTTTAATCCTCCACTAAAAATCCACTAAGCCTCCTTGAATAAAATATTCACCCACTTAACTCCACTAAGCCTTCTTGATTAAAATATTAATCCACTTAGCTTCCTTGACTTAAATGATTCTTGGTGGCGAAGACTTTTACTGCTCTCGGTTGACCATCGCCGGTCCTCGGCAGCTTTCTCGGCAACTATCGGCATCCATCGGCAACGTTCTTCGGGTACTCGATGCTTTCCTCGAGTACTCGGTAGCTCCCTCGAGTACTTGACACTTTCTCGGGTACTCGGTACTCTCCCTCGAGTACTCGACACTTTCTCTGGTACTTGGTACTCTCGGCAATTCTTGGCGATTGCCGGGTAATGCGTTTCGGACGGTACGTGCGGTACGTCCCGGACGACTCGGACAACTCTTGGTCCGTTAAGTTTTTCTCGGACTTCCCTTCATCAAACTTCCAGCTCTTCTTTCTGCCTTCTTTTTCCCGGTCTTTTGGACTTGAAATCACGTTAAAAATTTACCCCTAGGTGAGGGTCACTACAACGGGCATCTGCGGTTGGAAGGCTTGGGTGATCGGATGCTTTCAGGGAACCTCGGTCGGCCGGCTGCGGGCGTCCTATACGTGATGCTCTCGGTCTGTTCTTGGCCTAGAATGGGTCGGGGGTGTTACAGTGTACCTCAAGATGGCCATGTTGTAGGGTCCGAACAGGTCATTGTCAGAGACTAAGTTGAGTCCGAGGTATATGGGTCCATTCAGGGTGATTGAGCGGGTTGGACCAGTGGCATATAGACTGGAGTTACCCGAGGTTATGCGTGCATTCCATAAGGCTTTCCATGTGTCTATGTTGCGGAAGTGTCTCCGTGAGGGTGAGCGAGTGTTGGTTAAGATTCCTGAGGATCTTCAGCCTAACATGACTTTGGAGGCGAGACCAGTGAGGGTTCTCGAGAGGAGGATCAAGGAACTTCGGAAGAAGAAGATTCCTTTGATGAGAGTCCTGTGGGACTGTGATGGTGTTGAGGAGTAGACTTGGGAGCCTGAGGCAAAGATGAAAGCAAGGTTCAAGAAGTGGTATGAGAAGCAAGCAGCAACTTGTGCTTGTTTAGCCTCGTTCCATCTGTAATCCGTGGCTGGAGCGGGAATGGAGTATTCCAGCCCATCTCTCTTATTACTTGGTCGCTTGGGATGGTTGGTTGTACGACTCAGTAACAAGATGAGGTGGTGTTCGGGGTACAAAGTTTCCGTGAGGCGGGGTTTTGGAGGAAATTTTTCCTGAAATAGAAGTTTTCCAAAAGTAGAAAGTTTCCAAATATGGAAAGTGCTAAATATGGAAAGTTTTACGGGAGTTAGAATTTTTCCATTTTAGCGGTGGAGATCCTTGGAGGGGCTTGTGTGTGGCCTTAGTGATGGACTTTCGAGTCAGTATGCCGTGTGTGGCGGTCTTTTTAGACATTGTGTGGCCTTTGTGGTGGGCTGTTTAGCCGTGTGTGGCCTTTGTGGCGAGCTGTTTAGCCGTGTTTGGCCTTTGTGGCGGGCTGTTTAGCCAATTGCGTGGCCTTTGTGGCGGGCTGTTTAGCCAGAGTGTCTTTGTGACGGTCCTTCGGGACAGATGGTCTTTGTGACGGTCCTTCGGGACGAGTGGCCTTGGTGGCGGTCCTCTTTAGGACATTTGTTTGGCCTTGGTGGTGGTCCTCTTTAGGACATTTGTTTGGCCTTGGTGGCGGTCCTCTTTAGGACATTTGTTAGGCCTTGGTGGCGGTCCTCTTTAGGACATTTTGTTTGGCCTTGGTGGCGGCCCTTGTGGCATGTATATGATCCTTTTGTGGACATGAGGTATTCTAGTGAGGGGATATGTGGTTGGTAGGACATTGAGATGTTTTACACGAGCCACGGGAAGGAAACCTGGATAGGGATAGGACTCAGACGTGTTCAGAATCGTTTGCTCGCGACTCTTGGGGGACTTTGGTTCTCCTAGTACTGCCATATTCAGAGACTTTGTGGTTTGGGAGTATGGTTGGTATATCGACTTCGCATGACGGTCCGGAGGCGCGCTGTAGGGTGACGACCCGAGAGACGAGTTTGGATTTTTCCTTATATATTATGGCATGCGGGTTTAGGCCTGATGAGGAGCCAACATTTGGCATGCAGACTTAGGTCTGATGAGGAGCCAATAAAAACTCAAGGTTTAGGCCTATGAGTAGAGGAAAGTCCAAAAACGTCGAGAACAAATGACGCCTGGAGCGTGAGTCTATCGCCTAGAGGTGACCTTCTCTAGATTAGTCGGAGAAGTGCAGGCCGTGGAGACGGTTGCACGGGAGTCCTTGGCTGATGGTTGTTCAAGATTCAAGGACGAATCTAGAATGGTGGGGGAGAATTGTAACACCTGCAAACCAATTTTTGGTAAATTGACACCGATTGTTTTCCGGTTCGACCGGTTCGATTTAATTATCGATTTTTTGGTCGGTTTGGTTTGAGAAAAACCATTAAACCGTGATATTTAAGTGGGGGAACGACCTAGGTCATGTTTTGTGGTTGTCCAGCCGCTGAAAACAAAGAGAAAGAGGAGAAAACATCGTTCTTGAGTTTTTGGGAGTTTTTGTGAGATTTCAAGGCTTTGTGGGTGAGATCTTGCTGTGGGAGTGAGGATTCAAGGCTAGAAACGTGTGGGAAGCTTGCTGGGAGTGTGGATTCGTCCATTGTTGGTCAGAAACTTCCTGCAAAGAGGTGAGTGCATGACCATGGCTAATCTAAGCCTTTGATTCCCTTGTTCTTGCTTGTTTGTTGCTTGTTTGTGTGATTTTCTTGCTGGGATTGGTTGATACAGGTTCCTAGGGATGTATAGGGCTTGGGTTTCCAGTATTGGACGATTTGGAGGAGATTTGGGAGCGAAATTCGACTCTCGACTTCGCGCGTATCACAGTTGCAGAGGGAGTGTCGATCGACACCATTTGGTGTCAGTCGACACCAGCAAGTTGGGAATCGATCGACACTGTGGGGTAGTGTCGGTCGACACCAAGGCCAGTGTCGGTCGACAGTAGGCAGGTGTCGGTCGACACCTCCCTTCCAGCGAGACGATGTTTGATTTCGTGGTTTGTGTGTTTTGTTTGATGCTTGTTTGGAACTTTGGAATCATTGTTGCTTGCGTGTATAGCCCAGTTGATGGGAGGATTGCCTCACTGAGTGTTTATCAAATACTCATGCATCTCAATTTGTGTTTGTGGTGCAGGTAAAGGCAAAGTGTGATCGTGGAATCAAGGCAATAAAGAGGAGGATATTCTAGGGACTCGATTGGATGTTGTCTTGCATTGCTAGGTTAATAGAGTTGAGTCATTAGAAACATTGCTAGGTTGCTGGTTCCTTGTTTCTTGTTGTTTGGTATTTGGTTATTGCTTATGCTATGATATTGGATTGTTATTGGATTATTATTGATTTATTATTGGATATTGGTTTTGTTATTCCGCTGTTGATTGTGAATGTGGTTAGGTGGCTAGTGGGTAGGGGACCACTAGTTGTAGTTTATTTATATATATATTATTTATTATTTATTATAGAAAAAGGGTCGGTCGTTTCAAAAGCAACATGATAGATAGATAGTTCATAATCTCAAACAAATTTCAAACACAAACTAACTCAATGCAAAAAGAAAAATGACTCAATCCAAATAAAGGAAAAAGATAAAGAAAACCATGATCAGAAGCTAATCATCAGCATCTTCAGTGAGTGGATCGGCAGGTGGTGAAGATGGCGAAGGTTACCTGCCCCTAGTAGGATGAATGCAGCCACACCAAGACAATGGAGTCATGCCGTCCATGATGGCACGCAAAGTAGAAAATACATACGCCTGATGAGCTCCATGGTCCATAGTGGTAGGATCCTGTGGCGGCTCTGGAAACTCAAGTGATGCAGTCCTAGAAGAAGAACCAATCTCAAAACCCCCAGCAGGATTAACAGCAGGTGGAGCATCAGTAGCAGCAGCGGTAGCAGTCCGTGAAGCCCGATGACGACAGGAAGGAGGACAAGCAATGTAGTCATCAGCAGAAGGGAGAAAACGTAGCTTCTCTACATCATCACCAATGGTGGTAAGGTCAGGTCTCGGTAGACGAATCAAGTGCTCCCATGTACTATCAATAAACCTCCATAGCAAACCCGGTTTCAGCCAATGCCCATGCTTCAAATACTTCTCATCTATGAGAACCCTCTCTGTGACAACACTGTAACCATCAGTAGGAATGTTCTTGTGCTGAAGAATGGCGGTAATAAGGCTCCATACACTCTCTGTCTTAGTGCTAGTACCCAGAAATGGCTTGGTCTGAAGATCAACCAAGTGGTTTGCAAAAGCAGCTCTAGAGTTGATGCAAAGAGGGTGACAATGTGCATCAAGAGAAGGAATCAGGCGACCAACTCCAAGGCCTAACAAATAAAGCTCTGCTGCTCTCATCTTTCCTGGCTCCATCTTGCACAGAAAAGTGTGGCCAAGGGCTCTACCGGATTGTGGGATGGAGGACATCTGACTGCAGAGACTTCTTGGAGTCATACTCTCCATTGCCTATGTAGGACCACAAAGTAGAAACATCCTCAAAGCAACCGCTGATACCAACGAATCCAATCTAATATATCACAAATCTCAGCAAAAGTCATACTATAGGTGTAACGCCCCCGAACCGTACTATGACCACGAAGGCCATCGGACAGCCACGGGACGCCACTTGCAGAATTGCACCAAGGTGATCCGGTCGAGGGACGGAAGCTGCAGACTTCCCGACCGGTCCTCCCTAGCACAATCCTACCCGCAGCCGAGGTTACTTAGGCTTTGCAACCCTCGCGGCCTGGTGCGTTGTGTTAGCCCGGACAAGGCCGAGTATCATTTGCAACTTGCCATGTTTTCCCTGAAAACCGTATATATATATCACTTTAATAAAATAATTCATCTCAAATAAATCATTAAAGCAATATATATAAAGATAGTCGGAAAATGTTTATATAACCGTTTATAAAAACATAGGGTTTTACAAGGAACACAAGAAAACCCTAGCCGGCACCGTAACGTTCGCTCCGGCTCTAGACTCACTTAAGCTTCCCTGCAAAACCACAACAACTGAGACATGAGTAATCTAAGATTACTCAGTGAGTCTGGGTACCCCAATCTCCTAAACAGGATTCTATCTTCCCCAACCCGACTACCCCGGCAAGCACAGAAAACAAGCAAGCCACAACAACTAGCAAACAACATCAAAGCAACGCAACAAAAGCTTAGCGGAAGCAATTCAAACAATCCACATGCAAGAGAGGTCAGATCAACGCGACTCGACTCGATGCTCTAAACCCTCTACACGACTCGCAAGGACAACTAGGATAAACAAGTAACTCTTGAACTACCCTAAACTCCTTGACCGAATAACCAAACAAGACGTCTAGAGTACGACAAGGATCGCTCGAAATACCCTAGACTCTTTAACAACACGCAACACGCAACATGTAAAGACGACTAGACATAAACAAGGAAACTTGATTACTCTAGACTCTTTACTCCTAGGGCCCTTCGATAATCTGTTCCGTTCCATGCCATCCCCCTCATGCCGAGACCACAAAGGTCACCAGCAATGAGCCCACAATCTTAGCTACATCGTCATGTAGCGGTTACGCTGGTAGCTAGCCAGCCGTAACAGTGTCCCCGCGTGAGTGGTCGTCAGGAACTCACGCGTGACAAACGCTTATGGAACCAGAATTATTGACACACTACTCTAGCTAAGACTCAAGAAACAAATTCAAGAGACTAAGCCAAACATCACAATAATTCAAGTAATGATTAACCAAGCACGCATGCAAGAAATCAAGCAAGAATAGAACATGCAATAATCACACAAGAAGCAAGAAAATAAATCAAGCAACTTAGGATTATTGTATATGCATGCAAACCATATAATCGACTTAAGCATCAAAATGCAACAAGTCCTAATATGCATGCAACCGATTAAGATTTATCTATTTAAATCCTACGCCCCAAATTATGCATGCAAAGCCAATTGATTTAACTCCCTTAAATCCTCTTAATCCAATTAAGCATGCAAGTATCCTCACTCAATATTATGCAATAAAAATGCAAGATACTTCACTCCTTTAGTCATGCATGAAACCGTTTTTAAGTAAGAAATAATACTTACAAAATCCTCTAGGTTCGATCATGCATGCAACCCTTAAACCAAATTTTAAGTAGTCCGATTATACTTAAAATGTACCCAAGTTTCCCTTATACCACTTATTGAGTGAGTCCCAATTATTTAGCATGCAACTAGTTCATTTACGCATGATGATTCTAGCATGAATCCTACCATGTTTGCATGCATCATATTTTAAACCGCTACTACATGTACTACTCTACATGCACTACCTCAGACTCACCTCTTACGCAACCGTCGATGATACTCGGACTTCACAGCACCACTCGATCAGACAATCCGTTCCTTCTTCGCGTCAATAGCCTCTCGCTCCGTTGATCGCAACCCGTTCTTTCCTCGATGATCTTCTCGATCGCAAAGGCGTCTCGCACTCGATCTTTCTTCGACCGCTAACCGCAACTCCGTTTTGAGACAAGTGTTTCTCCTTCGGTCTCCCTCTTAATTACTCTTGATCCTTCTCTCAATCTTACTCGACCACTCTCTCTTCTTTGTCTCTTTCTTTCTCTAGGAAAAGCTTAAGTGTTTTGAGATAATTTGGGAGAGTAATCCCCAAATGAGGTCGATCACCTCATATTTATAGGCACACTTTGGAACCTTCTTCCCTTAGTGCGTTTTGACAAATGGCGTCCTCACCCCTTGCATGTCGAGCATGGAGCTCCTCCACCAATAGTAGCTCACCACTTAATCCACTTTCTTCCTTCCATTAGTGCATGTAATCCCTCCTTATTAGTGCATGTTGCTTAATGGTGCTTTAGGATTAGCTTTTAACCAATAGGATTTCGCCATCTCCCCTTAATCTCCTTGATTAAGCTAATTCCCCACTATCTCCTCTTAATCACCTTGAATTTTTAATTCTCCCACTAATTCTTCTTGGTTATTTTAATTCTCCACTTTCCTCAATTTTTATTGTCAATATTTCTAAGGAAATAATAATTTCCCAAAAATATTGATTCCTTCGTCCGGTATCTTCGACCGTCTCTCCGGCAATCCTCGACTCAGTCAGATTATTTTCTCGACCGTTCGGACGTTCTGCTCGGTACGTTCGGCAGTCTCTCGGGCAATTCGGACCGTACGCCTCGGCGATACGTCTCGGGCAACTTCGACTATACGTCTCGGATATCTCGACACTTTCTCGAGTCATCGGCAGATTCCCTTGAGCTCTCGACAATTTTCTCGGGTACTCGGCATCTCCCTCGAGTCTCGACAATTTTCTCGAGTACTCGGCAACTCCCTCGAGTCTCGACAATTTTCTCAGATCTTCTCGACAAATTTCCTCGACGAGTTTTCTCGACTCTCTCGACAAGTCTTCTCGACCAATTTTCTCGACCACTTGTCTTGGTAAATTTTTAGGGTCTCGACCGTGCGTCCGGTGCTTCAATCTTGGCTTGGCCATTCTTCGACTCACAAATATTTCTCCGGATTTCCTTGGGCCATTCACCTTTATTTCCCTTCTTCTTCTTTCTTAGGTCTTTTCCGTCCCATTTCCTCGATCTTTTTGTTTAAAATTTCTACTTTTGGTGAGGGTCATTACATTCTCCTCCCCTTATAAGAATTTGTCCCCGAATTCTCACGCCTTCTCCTTCTTTTTGGTTAATGTCAATACTCCTTGACACAGATGTCATTGCTTTGTGTTTACTATCACTTCAACATCTTTACGAATCTTCCTTTGGCTGCTTCCTCGCATCACCTCACTTCCCCAATTATACCACCGTTTCTCTTAAACACCCGAACATTTGTGGTTGATGCTTTTTGGTAAGCTTCTTCATCTCCAGCATTCCCTTGGCTCCTCTTAATCTTTATGTCCTCCAACACTAAGGCTTTTGCCTTGTTGCTTCATGACTTGCCCACTACGTGGACTTCTTAGTTCAATACTTCTCTTTCTTCAGCTTGTTCCTGACTCTTTTCTTTTCTCCAACGTTTTAATACTTCCTCGTACAACTCCGTACTCTCTTTAATTTATTAATCACCGTGCTTTGCTCCTCTGGCTCCCCCCAGTTTTTCAACCTCGATCTTCATTCTCCAATTCTTTTAACTTCACCTTCCTTAGGATTTTTAACTTCTCCAACGCCTTTAGCTTCACGCTTTATTGGTTTTCAACTTTTCCAATGCCCTTAGCTTCACGCTTCATTGGACTTCAACTTCTCCAATGCCCTTGGCTCCATAAAACCTCTCCCTAGGTTACTCTGAGCTCCACTACGAACTTCTTCTTCAACTCCCATACTTTTGAAATTTGGTTCGATAACCTTGCCCATACCTTGCCCCTTAGCATAGAAATGCTGTTTCTTTTGCCGCCTATTATTTTCTTGCACCCTCTTTGTCTATTCACAGACTCTTCCTTTCACGCATTATCTTTTTGCGTCCTCTTTGTCCCACTCCTTGGACCGTGCACTATTTTTCTTGCACTTTCTGGGTCATGTTCACTTCGACCCCTTTAGTTTCGCCATTGTCAATCGATTCTGCACTATTCTTTCTTCCTTGATTTTCTTTGCGTTAGCCGCAACCTTTCTCATCATTTCTATTCTCCTTCTTGCATCATTATTCCAAACTGGCTGCTCTGCTTCCGCTGAACACCCCCTTGGACTCCCTTGGACATCTTCTCTTTTGTCTGATCGCGCTTAGTGGTGTCTTACGTGAATCCTCATCGATTGAGTGCAAGTTAATCATGCAAATGCTTATGCAATATATTAACTATGCAAACCTATAAAACTCAAGCAACAATCAAAGCAAGTGATAAAACAAGCAAGGATTAGCACAAGTTTTATATAGCACAACATCCCAACCACGGCTAGAGAACATAGGGTACTTTTTACAAACCGATTGAAAAAGCTACACAAGTTCTACACTATCCTAGCCGATGATACTAAGGGTTCAGATCCTAGACAACAACAACAAGGTTAAGTCTAGAAACAACAAAAAGAACACTATCCGACCCTTACATATAACCCCCAAAAAAAAACTTCCCTTACACCCCAGTATCCTATTGGTTCCTGAGCCTAGTACACGCTTCGCACCTGCATACCCACTCCCTGGCTGGCTCATCAGGTGGCGGTTCGGCGGGAGACTCGGTTGAGATAGAGGCAGCAGACATCGAGGTTCCAGCTTGATTCGTCGGGCTCACTTCAACTCTTTCGGTTCGACCTATCGGGTTTACTCCCGTTCCTTCGAATGGATTGGTCGAGTTCATTCTCTCGCACCATCCGGTATGGACATTCATGAACATAGTGTCCTCTTCCACCACACACGGTACATACCATAAACTCTGGGTCCGGAAAGTGTTGAGGTCTCGTCCTTCAACAATTATTGTTCGGATGCCCCGGTTCCCCACACGCCTCGCATCTCCTCCAATATCTCATGCGATTCGGGTTTGGGCAGCGATAGGCAAAGTGCCCTCGCATTCCGCACCATTCACAGTCCTCATTCGACGGGTCACACATGCGTTCCAACGCCGGTCTCCAACAATGTCTTGTCCAATGCCCAATGCCTTCACACAACTCGCAATAGGGCGTGTTCCTCATGTGAACTTGGTTTGGGTAGACCACCCTCTTCCTGGCAGTGGCTCGCACTCTCAGCCTGCCTCTTGGTTGGAACGTTATGGAGTGCATCTCCAACTCCCCTTTCTCCTGCAACTCTTGGTAATACTCCCTTGTTCTCTTCAAACTCGAACTACTTTCTCTAATCTCCATCCTTAGTTGTTCTCGGTTCTGCCTTCTTAACTCATAGCTCTTAGCAAGCATCTCCAAATCTCGGTCCATTGGTTCTTCTTCTTGCTCCTCCTCTTGCCCCGGCAACACCATCTGCAATGGCACGGCTCTAATGGGACTATTGCGCCTTAGCACAATCTGATTTGACTCCACTCGGTCCGGCACAATTTGGTTTGGCATTAAGAGGTCTGGTTCCTCTCGGTCTCTTGCAGCTTGACTTGATTCCCCTCGTTCTCTCATGACTTGGCTCGAACTGGCCCATCGCCTCACATTCTCTCTCGGCTCCGTACTAGCCTCAATTTCTCGGTCTTGGTCTCTCCTTGGTTCCACTATAAAAGTCGGAATCCCCTCGTCGTCACTTGACACAAGATCGATCACCTCCACTTCCCTGGTCGGCCTCTCGGTCTTAGAGTCTCCATCTATCGGATTCTCTTCTCCATTGGCTTCCGGAACTATGACTTCCCCGTCACCCTCACTTACTCGCTCCGGTGAGCGCATCTCATCTAACATAAGTAGGATCCTCGTAACCGTCTCGGGTCTCTCCTCCGCAGGCTGCTCCGTACCGCTAGTGCCTCCGGTCTCGGGTACCACCCCCGCATTACTAGCATTGCCTCCTTCCTCCGGCACATACACATCCGTCAAGAAATTTAGAATCTTCTCGACTGACTCCGGGTACTCCCTCAAGTGCTCCTCGGGACTAACATCGTCAGACTGATCTTCCACAAGATCTAACAGCAACTTTTGTAATCGTTCGGCGAGCTCCACCTCCGCCTCTCCATCATCTCCAACAGGTAGAGTTTCGAACTTTCCTTGCGCGTCCATTCGAACTTGAAGACGGCTCGGCTCTCCAATCTCCAACACAATAGTCTGATCATCTTCTTCAGCTTCTACCTCCTCTATCTCATCTAAACACTCGGACGGATCGGTCTCAATCGACCAGTTGGTGTCGTCAGCGTCGAACACTCCGTCCTCATCCCAGTCATTCGAATCACTCGGCTCTCGGCCACTTTCTGATTCTGTCAACAAATACCCATTGTGATGCCCACAATCCTCATGTTTTGGCCCCTCATCCCCTGAACCATCCCCGCAACCTGAATCACCTGAATACATCTAAAACCCACAAGAAACAAGGTTAGATGCTTAATTCATTCTAAGGTTCAACTTAGACTAGACAAGCAAACGGCCGGATAAAATTTCTATGCTCTTGCGACACGTTACTCGATAAAACATTGAAATGCACCAGCGTTCGCGGGTTCGAAAACACCGCTCTGATACCACCGTTGTAACGCCCCCGAACCGTACTATGACCACGAAGGCCATCGGACAGCCATGGGACGCCAGTTGCAGAATTGCACCAAGGTGATCCGGTCGAGGGACGGAAGCTGCAGACTTCCCGACCGGTCCTCCCTAGCATAATCCTACCCGCAGCCGAGGTTACTTAGGCTTTGCAACCCTCGCGACCTGGTGCGTTGTGTTAGCCTGGGCAAGGCGGAGTATCATTTGCAACTTGCCATGTTTTCCTGAAAACCGTATATATATATCACTTTAATAAAATAATTCATCTCAAATAAATGATTAAAGCAATATATATAAAGATAGTCGGAAAATGTTTATATAACCGTTTATAAAAACATAGGGTTTTACAAGGAACACAAGAAAACCCTATCCGGCACCCTAACGTTCGCTCCGGCTCTAGACTCACTTAAGCTTCCCTGCAAAACCACAACAACTGAGACATGAGTAATCTAAGATTACTCAGTGAGTCTGGGTACCCCAATCTCCTAAACAGGATTCTATCTTCCCCAACCCGACTACCCCGGCAAGCACAGAAAACAAGCAAGCCACAACAACTAGCAAACAACATCAAAGCAACGCAACAAAAGCTTAGCGGAAGCAATTCAAACAATCCTTATGCAAGAGAGGTCAGATCAACGCGACTCGACTCGACGCTCTAAACCCTCTACACGACTCGCAAGGACAACTAGGATAAACAAGTAACTCTTGAACTACCCTAAACTCCTTGACCGAACAACCAAACAAGACGTCTAGAGTACGACAAGGATCGCTCGAAATACCCTAGACTCTTTAACAACACGCAACACGCAACATGTAAAGACGACTAGACATAAACAAGGGACACTTGATTACTCTAGACTCTTTACTCCTAGGGCCCTTCGATAATCTGTTCCGTTCCATGCCATCCCCCTCATGACGAGACCACAAAGGTCACCAGCAATGAGCCCACAATCTTAGCTACATCGTCATGTAGCGGTTACGCTGGTAGCTAGCCAGCCGTAACAGTGTCTCCGCGTGAGTGGTCGTCAGGAACTCACGCGTGACAAACGCTTATGGAACCAGAATTATCGACACACTACTCTAGCTAAGACTCAAGAAACAAATTCAAGAGACTAAGCCAAACATCACAATAATTCAAGCAATGATTAACCAAGCACGCATGCAAGAAATCAAGCAAGAATAGAACATGCAATAATCACACAAGAAGCAAGAAAATAAATCAAGCAACTTAGGATTACTGTATATGCATGCAAACCATATAATCGACTTAAGCATCAAAATGCAACAAGTCCTAATATGCATGCAACCGATTCAGATTTAACTATTTAAATCCTACGCCCCAAATTATGCATGCAAAGCCAATTGATTTAACTCCCTTAAATCCTCTTAATCCAATTAAGCATGCAAGTATCCTCACTCAATATTATGCAATAAAAATGCAAGATACTTCACTCCTTTAGTCATGCATGAAACCGTTTTTAAGTAAGAAATAATACTTACAAAATCCTCTAGGTTCGATCATACATGCAACCCTTAAACCAAATTTTAAGTAGTCCGATTATACTTAAAATGTACCCAAGTTTCCCTTATACCACTTATTGAGTGAGTCCCAATTATTTAGCATGCAACTAGTTCATTTACGCATGATGATTCTAGCATGAATCCTACCATGTTTGTATGCATCATATTTTAAACTGCTACTACATGTACTACTCTACATGCACTACCTCAGACTCACCTCTTACGCAACCGTCGATGATACTCGGACTTCACAGCACCACTCGATGAGACAATCCGTTCCTTCTTCGCGTCAACAGCCTCTCGCTCCGTCGATCGCAACCCGTTCTTTCCTCGATGATCTTCTCGATCGCAAAGGCGTCTCGCACTCGATCTTTCTTCGACCGCTAACCGCAACTCTGTTTTGAGACAAGTGTTTCTCCTTCGGTCTCCCTCTTAATTACTCTTGATCCTTCTCTCAATCTTACTCGACCACTCTCTCTTCTTTGTCTCTTTCTTTCTCTCGGAAAAGCTTAAGTGTTTTGAGAGAATTTGGGAGAGTAATCCCCAAATGAGGTCGATCACCTCATATTTATAGGCACACTTTGGAACCTTTTTTTTCTTAGTGCGTTTTGACAAATGGCGTCCTCACCCCTTGCATGTCGAACATGGAGCTCCTCCACCAATAGTAGCTCACCACTTAATCCACTTTCTTCCTTCCATTAGTGCATGTAATCCCTCCTTATTAGTGCATGTTGCTTAATGGTGCTTTAGGATTAGCTTTTAACCAATAGGATTTCGCCATCTCCCCTTAATCTCCTTGATTAAGCTAATTCCCCACTATCTCCTCTTAATCACCTTGAATTTTTAATTCTCCCACTAATTCTTCTTGATTATTTTAATTCTCCACTTTCCTCAATTTTTATTGGTCAATATTTCTAAGGAAATAATAATTTCCCAAAAATATTGATTCCTTCGTCCGGTATCTTCGACCTTCTCTCCGGCAACCCTCGACTCAGTCAGATTATTTTCTCGACCGTTCGGACGTTCTGCTCGGTACGTTCGGCAGTCTCTCGGGCAATTCGGACCGTACTCCTCGGCGATACGTCTCGGGCAACTTCGACTATAAGTCTCGGATAGCTCGACACTTTCTCGAGTCATCGGCAGATTCCCTCGAGCTCTCGACAATTTTCTCGGGTACTCGGCATCTCCCTCGAGTCTCGACAATTTTCTCGAGTACTCGGCAACTCCCTCGAGTCTCGACAATTTTCTCAGATCTTCTCGACGGATTTCCTCGACGAGTTTTCTCGACTCTCTCGACAAGTCTTCTCGACCAATTTTCTCGACCACTTGTCTTGGTAAATTTTTAGGGTCTCGACCGTGCGTTCGGTGCTTCGGTCTTGTCTTGGCCATTCTCCGACTCACAAATATTTCTCCGGACTTCCTTGGGCCATTCACCTTTATTTCCCTTCTTCTTCTTTCTTAGGTCTTTTCCGTCCCATTTCCTCGACCTTTTTGTTTAAAATTTCTACTCTTGGTGAGGGTCATTACAATAGGGCACTCCATTAATGAAGAAATGCATCCCACCCCCAAATGTTTCTGGTGCCTGCTCATTTCGATAAGTAACCCTAACATAAGCCATAAACTGCTGCACTAAATCCAGGTAAAGATCATACTGCCTAGTACATATAGTTCCCAAGCACATCTTATCTATCAGTCCTAAAATCTCAACATAAATTCCCATCCTACGAATAAGATCAGGATCAACAAACCTTCTAGGCTAAATTTCAACTTTCAACCAAGCATTGTAGAGTACTGTCTTATACTCTCCCCAAACACCCAGTGGTCTGTTGATGAATTCAGGCTTTCCAAGTTCAACCATAGGTTTAGCATCCCATACTTTTTCTGTTGGAATTAGTTGATTCTTCTCTTTTGGCCATGGGAACCGAGATTCTATGGGGGATGGAAGAGAGAGGTCTGGTAGAGTGGTGGCAGGTCTCGCCGGAGCTCGTGGTGGCGGACGGCGGTCAGATTGGTGAGAGGAGGAAGCTTCGCCATCGATCGTTCTGGGCTTCTTCTTCGGTCCCATTGCTCCAAAACACGAAATTGACATTGGATCCGGATAGAGGAGAGAAAATTGAGTGGATTAGGGCTTGGAATCACTCAAAACTGATCAGAATCGAGAGAGTTGTGAGAATTTGAAGCTCTGGTTCGAGTTTGTGAAACAAAGAAGATGACTCGGGGTTTAATGGCAAAGCCCTCGGTTTTAACGGTGTCGACCGACACCACTAATAAGTGTCAGTCGACGCTTCTTCAAATTGAGCTGGCCCACTTCGGATTTTAAGGCCTAGTAGACAAAACCCATAAATTTTTAAAACACCAATGGCCCGTTTTCTCATTTGCGATCCAATACTGGATTCGACTGACACCCAGGTGGTGTCGGTCGATGCTCATCTCTGATAAATGATTTCCGAAACTCTTCCTTTTTTTATTCTGAAATAATTGAAACTCAAAACCAAAAGTTAACAAGTTAGTAATCCTAAAAATAAGAAAATTGAAAATAATTAATTCCTACCAGTTGGTTGCCTCCCACTCAGCGCTAGTTTTAAGTCATTAGCTTGACTTGGCAGCGGATTAGGCAGAGAGTGCATCATCCAAACTCACAATGTGTCCGTCTGATATCTCAGCTTTTGCCCAATAGTGTTTCACCTTTTGACCATTAATAGTGAATTTCTCCCCTTTGGAGTTTAACAGCACTATAGCTCCATATGGTCTAACATCTTGAACAGTAGAGGGACCGGACCAACAAGAATACAGCTTTCCTGGAAATAGCTTCAACCGGGAGTTATAAAGGAGTACCTGGTCATTAGGCTCAAAATGTCTGGAGATGATCTTCTTATCATGATAAGCCTTGGTTCTCTCCGTGTACAACTTGGAATTCTCAAATGCATGAAAACACAATTTATCCAACTCATTCAACTGTACCAACATCCTCTCTGAAGCTATCTTGGCATCAAAATTCATCAACTTAACTGCCGAGGCTGCTTTGTGCTCTAACTCCACTGGAAGATGACATGCTTTCCCATAAAGCAGATGGAAAGGAGTAGTGCCAAGTGGTGTTTTATAAGCAGTTCTATAGGCCCAAAGTGCATCATCAAGCTTCATAGCCCAATCATTCCCTGTAACACCCAATGTATTCTCAAGAATCTCATTAATCTGCCTGTTGGAAACCTCAACTTGTCCACTAGTCTGAGGATGATATGGACTAGCTAGCTACTCTATGTTGTACCCCTTACTTCTTAAGCAGCTTCCCAAACACTTTATTAATAAAGTGCTTACCTCCATCACTGATGACAATTCTAGGCACTCCAAACTGAGGAAAGATAATGGTCTTAAACAGCTTAATAACCACAACAGAATCATTCTTCGAACTTGCAATTGCTTCAACCCACTTGGAGACATAATCAACAGCCACTAAGATGTATTGGTTCTTGTAAGAGGATGGAAATGGACCCATAAAATCAATGCCCCAGCAATCAAAAACTTCAACCTCAAGGATGAAATTTTGTGGCATCTCATGCCTCTTACTAATCTGACCTTTCCGCTGATCTGGAGACAAAATCATGAGCGTCTTTAAACATTGTTACCCACCAAAACTCTGCTTGGAGAACCTTGGACACTATCTTGAATGTAGCAAAATGTCCGGCATAGTCGGATCCATGACAGTAAAACAAAACGTCAGGAACTTCAGTCTCAGCTAAACATCTTCTATAAACTCCATCACTGCAATGTTTATACAAATAAGGCTCATCCCAATGGTATCTCCTAATCTCTCTCAGGAACCTCTTCTTATGATAACCTGTGAATTTGTCTGGTTCTACCACTGCAGCAAGATAATTGGCTATATCAGCATACCAGGGTTGGTTGGAGCTAGCCACAACAGCTAAATCTCCTTCATTTGACCAATCTGTTTCGGGAAAACATGGGTGTTGATCGATGCTAGTATAGCGCCGATCGACGCCCTCTGCATCTGAAGACAAACACTTCGATTCATCAGTCTGAAGCCCTGTATCCACAAAATAAACATGCTCTTCAGGTAAATAGTCATGTACTGGGACATCATCATCAATTCTAATCCTGGACAAATGATCAACAACACCATTCTCTACTCCCTTCTTATTCCTCACTTTAATGTCAAACTCTTGTAGAAGAAGAATTCATCTCAAAAGTCTAGGCTTAGCATCCTTCTTTTGCATCAAATACTTTAATGTAGCATTCTCTGGTAATTGAAGACCTGTCATCACTTCTATCTTAGCGCGGTCAACCTCTATTCCATCTTCTGAAACATGGTGACCAAGTACTATGCCATCTCTAACCATAAAATGACATTTCTCCCAATTAAGCACCAAATGCTTTTCTTCACACCTTGCTAGTACCTTAAAGAGATTATCCAAACAGCTCTTGAATGAAGATCCATAAACTGAAAAATCATCCATGAATACCTCCATAGAATCTTCAATCATGTCAGTGAAGATAGATATCATGCATCTCTGAAATGTCGCAGGAGCATTACAGAGACCAAAAGGCATTCTGCGATAAGCAAAAGTACCATAGGGACAAGTGAAGGTGGTCTTCTATTGGTCATCAGGATGAATTGAAATCTGGAAGAACACTGAATACTTATAAGCGGATTTTCACCCAGGGTATCAATTCCCTATGCAATTGTAGTACAAAGGGTTATCAATCCAAATGGTTGTTTATGCTAGAAGGAAGGATGCAATCAGAACAATGCAAGTCAAGCCAAGCAATAAAGGGGTTTTGTCTAACAATCCTAAGATGATAAAAGAAAGAATATAAACAAAGAACCACACAACCTAAGCACTCGATGCAAGCGTTCGAGTACAGGATCGAGTGGGGTGATCGAGTTAACAAATGAAGTATGAACAACTCGAGGGGTTACTCGAAGCAGGTGATCGTGTACCTGTTTGGGTAAGGGATCGAGTGATGAATGAAAATGCAACCAATTAAGATACAAAAGCTTCTAAGGATGGGGTAATCGACTCCTCAGTGTTCCTAACCAATACAGATGTCTTACATGCCTCAAGAAAATATTCCCTAGACAATGAATCTCTAAAATCTTGTTAAAACACTCTCGTGATAGAAACAATCAACCTTGATCACTCCCCTACCCAACTCTCGTTGGAGAAACATGACCAAGCAGGCAATAAGAACCAATTCATTATTGTCAGTAAACCCCTTACTCATCTAATCTCTTAGGCTAAGTGAGTAAACCTCTAACATTGGTTGATTCAAGCATTTCATCTACACCTCTCGGTGGTAAAACACCCTAGATCTAATCTCACCCTCTCGGTTTGTTGACAGAATTAAGATCACCAATCTAGAAGGGAATTTATAAATCAAAAACAATCAATCTAAGACATCCTAACCGATCAAGAACATAAAAGAATCTATCCCATCCCTAGAAACTTTACTACACTACTCGGAAATCATTGCAAGAAACATAAAAGCATATATGAACGAAAATTGCATTGTATTAAACGATAGGGTAGAGAAGTAAGAGTACAATGTAGAAATCTAAAGAAATGATAAAAGATATGAAATAAATCCTAACAAAAAGTGAAAAGTGTTTTGAGTCGCTCAGTTCTCTCTCAGAAGCTCTCGCTCTCTGTTTTGAGGGTCTGCGGCGTGCTCATTTTCGAGGAAGAAGAGGAGGGGTTTGTATATGGAAACCCCTTTGACCTAGCTTCCCAGTCCTGCCCGAGGGTTTCCTCGATGGGGTACACGAGGATAAGTTCAGGTTACTCCTCGGGTAGATCTTCGGGTTGTTCTTCCTGCTCTTAGATCCTCCTCGATCGTGTCGGGGTTCGGACTGTTCTTCCAGCTCGATGGCTCCTTCGGGTACATGCTCGGATTTTTCCTTGTTTCTCCCTATTTTAGGCTCTAAAGCACCTGTTTTCATCCAAAGTATTCAAATGCAAGAATGCAACACCCTAGATGGCCTAAAAGTGAATTCCTACAGTTAATGACCTAAAAATGCTAAGGTAAGGGTATAAACAATGCAAAATATGGTCAAAAAAGGATGCTAAAAACATGTAAATTAGAGAGTTATCAGACCCCCAAACTTAAATCTTGCTAGTCCTCTAGCAAGGAAGTAGGAGGGTGCGTTTTAAAAACGGGGACTCATAACCTTTATATGCTAAGGGAAAGATTCAAGCTGTAGTCCTTAAAGATAGTTTAATGGTGCTAAGATCAATCAACATACTTACAAATATTTTTCTATGCTTATTACCATGCATCGATCTAGTTCAACCTCCAACTAAAAGTAAAGAACATCTCTTTCACATTCAATTAAGTGTTTGGCGAATTATTGCAAATGGAAGGTGAATCAAGCTCAATCGCTTTCAAGGGTAAGGTTTTTTTGGTAAGGTGGTTTCAAACAAATTCTTTGGATGGTTTTCTCTCAAGAGAAGGAATGCTAGACAGTTGTGAAAACTATCTAAGATTGAGAACAATTTGGGCATACAAAGCTTAACTCTTGATGATCTACCCTTTTTTCATTCACTTTTTTTTTAAACCCCTTAGAATTAAATTATCACAATCTTGATTTTAACTTTTTTTTTTTTTTGTAATCCCTAAGGTTTAAACTTTAAACATCTAGTTCTCTTATGTTTTTTTTTTCTTTTCTTTCTTTGCTAAACTCCTAATATATATGTATATATATTTTTTTCTTTCTAGGAGACTATAGCAAGATCTTTTTTTTTTTACTTAGAGGCTTAGAGCTAATTGATTCTAACCTTAGGGACTTCTTTTCTTCTTTTTTTTTTTTCTTTATTCCTTAACCAACCCCAAATATGATTATGCTAAAAAATTGAAATAAGAAAATAGAAAACAATGTCAAATGCTATCTCAAACCCTCCCCTAAACTTAAATCACACAGTCCTCTGTGTGAAAGAAATTTGTAAGAGGATTCAAGACTTAAAACAAAACACAATATGAAATGCTATGGTATTTACAAGGGAAGGTGATAGTGGTACCTCAAGGATTGTGGAAGAAGCTGTCCACATCCTCATTCATACTGTCAAAAGTGTAGTTGGGGTCTTGTTGCTGACTTGGAGGAGGAGTTTGGGGCAACTTGACTATAGCAATCGACTGGCACACGGTCGACTGCTCGGTCGAGTAGGGGGTCGAGTTGGACTGCGAGTGCCAAAATTTTGACCTTGCTGCTGCTAGAACTGGTTCAAGAATGCTGGATCCATGAAGTACTGGATCCATGAAGTACTGGGGTGGGAAGGGAGGGTAACCTGGATAGCCTGGATATGCTGATGGAGCTGGGAAGCCATAAGGAGCTCTGGGTTCGAACTCGGCCGAGTACATCTGGGGTACTCGGTCGAGTGGTTGCTCGAGTGAACCGGTCGAGTGCCTCGAAAATTGTTGTTCTCGGCTACTTGAACTTCTCTTCCTCTGAATTTGCTCGTACATTGAAGCCCTAGCTGGTTCCATAGGGTTTTCAGCTCATGAAAGTGCTATAGTTGAGCTACAGCTCCTCAAAGGGCTAGATGGTGTTGGTGAAGAATTTCCACTCTTCAGCTCAGCAATCTCCTTCTTTAAGCCCTTAATGGACTTAGCCATATTGCCCACCTTCTTCTTTAGCTTCTCAAATTTCTTCCCATGCCACTTGTTCCACTTTTGTAGGAGTCTCAACCTCTTGCTATTCTCTCTCACTCCTCTACTATCTCTTGGGTTAGGCTCATAATCTTCAAAATAAAAATGCTCCTCCCCATCAGCCATTTGTACATCTCCAGCTTCATTAACTCTAACTTGAGCTGTCCCATCAAACAAGAACTCATCAGCTGGCCAAAAGTCAATGTTTTGCCCTTCTTTTATGGTGGTAAGCTCATGATTGGGTAGGACAAGCTGTCTTTTCCCAATTGTTGGAAGCTCAATGTTGAAAATGTGATTTCCTTGATGTTTCTCCTTGGCTAGTATTAGAGTGGAGGTGAGATAGCTTGATTAATCCATCTTGGCAAGACTTTCTCTCCTCTAAGTGGGACCTAAGCAGCTTGTAGTATTGGAGTGATGATACTTCCAATGGTTAGGGCTCCCCTTGAACCTTTGTTTTGTAGCTTGCCTACCCAACTTCTCAAATAGATCATGTGGTCAATGAGCACCATTGCAAGATTAGTCCCCTCTTTGCTTCCAAGGATGATGCTTCCATCCCTTGCTTGAAGAATTATGCTGTTGAGTACCACATCAATCATCTTGAGCTCACCCTTATTCACATTTCTAGTTTCCTTCCTAGCAAAGAAGGTGTTTGCTAAGGCCTTGTGGAAGTACCTTAGGACTGGGCTTCTTATCTTAGAAATCTTGGTGTTGGAGGATGAGTATGTGATGTTATCTCCAATGGTTTCCCAAACAGCATAGAGCTCTTCTCTTGGTATTTCCATGCTCCTTTCACTACCAACTTCAAAGCCAAAGACATTGGCTATCTTCTTTAATGAGAGCTCATACTTCTTCCCCTTGATAGTGAAGGCAATATGACCAGCTCCAAATTCATTATCCTTCTCTAAGTAGCCGTGCAACTTGATTTTGGCTAGAAACTCACAGCTTTCTTCGTTATAACCCTCCATGCAAAACCCCATGAACTTGGTTAGGTTGCACTTCTCAAAAAGATATTCCACATCTTCATCAATGCCTAGCTTCTCCATGGTTTCCTTGTGTGGGTATCTAGTCCCCAAGAACTGCATCCTTAAGAAGCCTTTTAGTCAAACCACAAGATTCTTCTTCTCCATCATCTTCTCCCTCTTCTTCTTCATCTTCTTCTTTACTCTCTTCTTCAACCTCCTCTTGTTCAACTGCTGGCCTCTTCCCCTTGGCTTTGTGTCTCATAATGTGCTCCCTAAGAGTGAACTCCATCTCTTCTTCACTTTCAGTTCGCTCAGGGTCTTCCTCAGCTGACTGATGCTTCTCTCTCGCAACCTCACTCGACCGCCTACTCGAGCTAGCACTCGGTCGTGTCCCTGCTCGCGTGGTGGGTCGAGTGCTTCTGGCAGCTTCTTTCCTTGATGCAAGGTGAGCATCACGATGGCCTGGAGAGCGATTAGCGACTTGTTGAGACATTCTTGTGATCCTTGAAGACATTTTTGAAGAGAACTTGAAAGGAATAAACTCAAAACTCAAAGTTAATAGGTTAGTGACCCAAAAACTAAAAGAGCTAAGCTTGAGCGAAAAGATGAACTTGAGAGAGAATTTAAACTTGATTTTAACTTGTTTTTAAGCAAATGAGAGAGTGTGAGAGGTATATGATCAAATGAAGCTCTATTTAAAGGAGCTAAGGGGATAAGGAGACAAGAGTGGAGCGTCTATACCATTCAAATTTGAAATGGGAATCTTTGACCTGCTTTTTTCTGCCACTCGACCGCACGTGGTCGAGTTCCTTGACCAAAGTTTGAAAATTCAAATTTTTCTTCTTTTTCTTCCCTCCACTCGATCATTCTAGAGAAATGGGAATCGAGTGGGCCTTAGTTCTTTGACAACTCGGTCGAGTACCTCTTGTGGGCCTGTTGAGTGGGCTTGAGAATCTACTTCCCCAAATCCAAATCTCTCTATACCCATCTACACTTTCATTGAAAAGCCTGCCCAACACAAACATAAAAGAAAACAAATCAAAACAACAAGGAAAATAAAGCTTATTTACAATGATACCTTAGGGACTTCCTCCCTAGTAAGCTTATTTAAAGTCACTAAGCTTGACTTTGGTTGCCTTTTCAGGCTTGGTCTAGATACCAAGGAGGTGATGAAATCCTCCCTGGCACCTCTTAATCACTGTGAAGTTGACCCTTGATCACTTCACCCTTAACACACAAACCATATTTCTTCTTGATTTTGAGCCTTGGTCTTGCCTTCTTCAAAGACCCCTTGCTTAGCTTAACTTGGAGATCCTTCACCAATTCGGTCAACTCTTGAACTGAACTCTTGAGCTTTTCCACTGATTCCTCTTGAAGAGAGGGTTTAGCCTTTGGAGTTGCCACTTCACTTAAGCCTTCATGACCACCTTTGTCATTGATAGTAAAAGGTTGATCATCAATGGTAGGAAGGTTGGTTGGGTTATAGATGTCAAACTTCATGGTTATACCCTCATCAATATTCAAGGTCACAAGATCTTCCTTAACATCTATAACAGCTCCAACAGTGGCTAAGAATGGCCTCCCTAGAATGATAGGATCTTCAGGCTCTTTATCCATCTCTAGAACCACAAAGTCTGTATGAATCCTTGCCTTTCCTATCTTGCCTAGAATGTTTTCCAACTTACCAACCACATCTCTGTTTGATCCATCAGCTAGACATATGTGAAGGTTGGTGGACTTGAATTTAGTGTGCCCAAGCTTTTGTGCTATAGAGTAAGGCATCACACTGATAGATTCTCCCAAATCACATAAGCACTGGTTGTAGTGAAGATAGCTAAGTGAGCAAGGCAGATAGAATGGACCTGGATCCTTAAGTTTAATTGGGATGATAACTCCTCCAAGGTCTTCAAGATCCTTCTCATCTTGAGCATGAGCCTTCTTCTTTGACAATTCAAGCAAAAAATCCTTATAGAGAGGATATGGATCATATTGTTCCAAGGCAGGTCCTCTCTCTTTTTCTTGGTAAAAATGATAACCTCTTGTATGGTCATCACTTCCTCTTGTTTCTCAATCACAACCTCTTCCCTCAAAGCTTTCTCATCTTCTTGTTGCAAAGCCAACTTTCTTTTTTCTCAATGATTTCCCTTAATTCCTTAAGCTTCTGTGCCTTGAAACGTCCTGGGAATGGTAGAGGCGGTTTGTAAGCAGAAGGAATGTACTTAGCAGGCTTGACAGCTTCTGATCCTTCAGCTCGATCGACCACTCGATCAGGCACTCGGTCGAGTGCTGGATCGAGCACCTGATCGAGTGCAATACCGGATTCAGTCCGCTTTGCACAAACTTCACTCTGAACTTCAAGAAATGATGAATCCCCCCCAGCTTGAACTTCACTGTCCTTAGTGACTTCTTCCTCATAAATATGAATGGCCTTAGCAGTGAACTCCCTTAGGTTTTGAACAGCTTTTCCAGGGAGTTGAGTAGGCTTGGAAGCTGAAGTAGAAGCAAGGTTGCTCTCCATATACTTTACTCTAGAATTGAGACCTTCAAACTTCATGTAAAGATCATTATATTGGGATGTGAGCCTTTGGTTCAACTCATCAAACTGTTTAGCCTCCTCAATCTTTCCATTGGCTTGCCCAATCAACATTTGCTGCATCATGGCTCTTAAGTCTTGTTCCTGGCCTTAGTTAGTCTGAAATCCTGGTGGGGGGGGACACAATTAAGGCTGGAACACTTGATGTTGCTGCTTGGGTGCATAGTTGTTTTGCTGTTGAGGCTGTGGAGGTGGATAGACTTGATCTTGGGGATTTGCTACATTGGTGCTTCTATAGGAGAGGTTGTTGTTCTTGAACCCTCCTCCTTGGTTGTAGCCTTTGACTCCTCCCTGGTTTTGCATATAACAGAGCTCAGCAAATTCCCTCTCCCCCTCTTGAACTTGAACCTCTTCTTCACCAATGAAATGAATGGCCTTTTGTTGGCTTAGTAGGATCTTGTCAAGTTTCTCATTGACCATCTTCAAATCCTTCTTGTACTTTTCCTCTTGATCAGTGGAGGTGGACCTGACTGTTCTGTCATAGTCCTCATTGTAGTTTCCATCTGACTGAGCAAGATTTTCAACCAATTCCCAGCCTTCTTCCACATTCTTGTTGAGGAAGTTACCATTTGAGGCTGTATCAAGAAGCATTCTGATCTTGGGGAGAACTTCTCTATACAAAGTACTTAGTAGGGACTCATTGCTGAAGCCATGGTGAGGACATTGAGTCTGGAATCCTTTAAACCTCTCTCAAGCTTCACAAAAGCTCTCATTATTCCTTTGAGCAAACCGAGAAATTTCATTCCTCAATCTAGCAGTTCTAGCATTGGAGAAAAACTTGGCCAAGAAAGCCTTCTTGCAAGCATCCCATGTGGTGATTGCTCCAGCTGGAAGTGTCTTCTCCCATAGATGAGCTTTGTCTCCAAGTGAGAAAGGGAACAGCCTAAGCTTGAAGCCATCTTCACTCACACCATTGATCTTTGTGAGACCATATATCCTATCAAACTCATCAAGGTGGTCTAGGGGATGCGCAACTAAGATGAAACAGGAATTGAGACAGAACAAACACAAAGCATAAACAAGAGTTCTGGGGATGAGTTCGAGCAAGCACTCGATTGAGTGTAGATCGAGTACAGGGTCGAGTCGGACAAATACGAGAACCAGAGCAAACCCAATCAAACAGAGCAAGACAAAAACGAATCAAACAACGACCAAACAACATGATTTAAACTAAGAAATCAATAGACAAGGAAGGTCTTGAAGAGGGATTCATGGGCTTGGTCAACAAATCTCAAACAACTTGAGCTAATCTCTAGACAATGATCTTCCTAGAACATGTTAATCCACTCTCATGGCAAAAACAATCAAGCTCATATATTTCTAGACTTGTTCTCACAAAGCAAAGAACTTATACAAGCAAGCATTAAGCAACATACCCTCTCGGTTATAGGATAAGCATAGAGTACATCTAGCCTAGAAGAAATCAATAACAATCAAGCTTGACCTAGCTAAACAAACCTCAACCACAATCCAGCCTACCCATCCTCAAGATCCTAACTAAACTACTCACAATCACACATGAAGAACAACGAAATCATAAACCCAGAAAATAACAAAAATTGCATTAATAGATAGATAAAACAGAGATCTAAAATATTGAAGAAGGAATCAAACTCGAATTCTAAATATTTTGAAAGTTATGAAACCAACAAAATTCAAGGAATCTCTTGTTTTCCTTCCAAAGTAGAAAAGAAATCTAAGAAAATAAAAGTGCAAAAACCATAAATTCCCAAAAGGGTAAAAACCATGTTTTAGAATATCTAAAAAGCTGGACTCTTGGTGGCTGAAGGGTACAAGGTCTTTTTATAGGAAAAGTAGTGGAAGCCCTAAAAATGCTAAAAGACAAAATAGCTAGGCAGCCGGTCAGCTTGACCTGGTGCTCGGTCGAGTGACCGGTCGAGTCGGCTTTTCTTCTGCTCCTTCCACTCGGTCGAGTCCCTCTCCGCACACGGTCGAGTGTCTAGTCAAGTGGGCAGTCGAGTGGAACTCTGGACCTTGGTTCTTCAGCTCTAACTCCCTTGCTTTCTTCTCTTGATAGCTTCACTCCTCTTGTGCATTGCTTCCATGCTCTTTAGGCTCTAATATCACCTGTTTATGCAAGAAAAGATGCAAATGCAATGCAACTAAACTATAATGCATGAACAGCCCTAAAGCAACACAATAATGGACAAAATGGATAGGAAAAGATGCAAAAGATGTGAATATTCTAAGGGAAAACAAGGTAAATTATATGAACATCATTTAGAGACTTTGATGGTCTCCTTCTCAAGTGGTTTCATCAATTCAGAACAAGGTTCTCTCACAAAAAAGAGTTGAGCTTAAGAGAAGGCTAAAGGTTGAAACCAACTGATACATACAAGAGCAGCGCCCTGTCTACCCAAAGAACGTTCCAAACAGAAGTTGGTTCTACCCTTCATCACAAACATTGTCTCAAACCCATTATTTCATTCTTTACACTTGGTCTTAGGAGGAGTTCACTTCTTATCATTCTAGCGGATTCGAAAATCTTTATTATCAGTAAGGTTCTTTTTCTTTTCTTCTGAGGAATCTAGACATCTTAAACAGTTCTTTTTTTCTTCTTTCTTTTCTTTGTCTAATCTTTTTATTTTATGCCACGAACAAATAACTCTTTTTACTTTGCTCAACCCCAATCCTTTACTAGACTTGTAAACTGTGAAAACACATCCCCCTCCTAAATACTTTCTACCCCTTTACTTTTCTGCACAAATCCATTCCCAATACCCAAAATCGAGTTATGACCTAGTCCTACTAGTCCGGATAACGCAAACTAGAACTACACAGGATCCTACTCTTGTCGGTTAGAACCTAACACTTTCTAACAAGGTCAACTCGGAAAAAGGCCTGACACTCAAGAATACAATTGGCTTGAAAGAACGGTTGGTTAAGGGTGAGGGGAACTGTTCCAAAGATGGGAATCCACTACTTGGATTGACAAGGGTGGTAAAAATGTGAAAGACAATCCAAGTATGTATATGGCATCCATGAGCTTTAATGCATAACAGGATAATTGCAAGTCAGGATTAGGTTCAGGTAGATAGGGAATGATATCAATTCACGACATGCTTCAATCTTAATTTTTCAAGTTCAATTAACAAGCATCAAAGAACTAAGAACAAGGGCCTTGATCCTATCCTATTGAATCCAGCATGCTAACAAGGTTACAATCATCATCAACCCCTATGCTAAATGCAACAACCCTATATGAATAACCCTAGACTCAATCCTAATATGCAAGTGCAAACTACATGAACACTTTGTTTTTGTGGAAATTTTCGAATTTTTTTTTTTTCAAATTTTTTTTTTTTTGGTTTTTCTATGCAAATAGATGGATGCAAACTCAAACATAATATGATGCTAAAAATTGAAATAAGAATCACAGAACACAACATCAGATACATCATCTCAAACCCTCCCCCTAACTTAAATTACACAGTCTCCTGTGTAAGAAAAATTTACAGGAGGATTTAAGAATCACAACAGAAACAATGCAGGAGGGAAATGGTATGTACCAAGGGAGGGTCGGAGTACCTCAGTAGTAGAAGAAGGAGTCTGTGCTCGCCCAAGGAGGAGCGTGAAACTGACTCTGTCCTTCGCCTTGGTCGGGATCCGCGGGTGTGACATCAGCTGGTTGGTCGACTTGCTACTCAACCGCTTGCGTGTTCTTATACATGTTCGGCTGCTCGTCACACTGCATGTCATCGACTCTTGATTCGCCATAGTCTGAGAGCAATACAACAACCTCGGTAGGCTAATAATCACCGTGATGTTCAACTCGCTGCTCAACCTCGACCTCAACCTCATGCTCATCTCGAGCTGCAGAATGACGCGCTGATCGCCGACCAGAAGTGGCTTTGGAACCCCGTGAACCGCGTCTCTGTCTCTCCCTAGACTAGGGTGATGAGTGGCATGAAGGAGCGGGTGAAGGTTGACGCTCCCGTGGCACATATGAAGATTGACGTGCTGGAGAGGGAACCGGAGATAGTGTTTGCTCGAGTGTCGCAGAGGCGCATCCCGGCATGGGTCTGGTGTCCTCAGGGATGGACCTAGGGACGACGGTTATGGAAGTCGAGCAGCTAAACTTACGCATGAAGTTCATGACAGTCTCGGTGAGACTGCTTAACGCTTTGTCTCTAGCCTACCCCCATCGCTGAAGCTGGTTGAGTCGATGATGAGTCGATGATGAGCTGCTCTTCTCTGGGCGGTACTCATCTGGGCGGTATTCCTCTGTGTCTTCTTCCATTGGCTCGACGCGTGCCTCCTCTTCAGCTTCAGAATTGTATAAGATATCCGCGGGAGGGATAAACTCGATATGCTCTCCCCCTAAGATTGTAGTCAACTTGACGCAAGGGAGGAGTAATCTCGAGGGTCCGACCGCAGGATGCACAAACTTGTAGAGCAACCTTCCATGCCTTTAAACCCCAATCCAAAGTGTGTAGCTTTCGCAGGTTGCTGATGTCTATCCAACGTGGTGGGTGCGACTCAGAGTGTAGGGGAACGTCAACAGCCTCAAGAAACCAAGCCACTATGCCTCCCATGCACATTAGTCCGGGGGTGCGGTTGCCGCTGAGCCTCGAGACCTAGTTCTTCTATGACATCAGGTAGTTGATAAGGTAGAGCGAGACGGAAGTGTTGGATATGTCACCTTGCATGGCGGTGCAATCCATGGCAGTGAATGAGAGTCCCTTAAGCGCTAGATCAATCATCTTAAGCTCTCCGTTCGTCATGTATCGTTTGATCTCTTTTGCGTAGAATGCATTCGAAACCACCTTCTGGAAGTAACACAACACTGGGCTTTGCAGGTTCAGCGCTTTGGTCTTTGATGAAGTGAATGTGGGCGTGCTCCTAGACTTGAGCTCCTTGACAACAATTTTCTTGTCATGAAAATTCTTGGTCCTTTCTTTGTAAATCTTTGGGCTCTCATAGGCATCAAGTCTGATTTCTTCCAACTCATGTAGATCAAGAGTCCTCTTAGCCTGAGATGTGTCAATATCCAAGTTCAACAACTTGATAGCCCAAAGTGCCTTATACTCAACCTCTACAGGGAGATGACATGCTTTACCATAGATCAACTGAAAAGGTGTTCGTCCTATTGGCGTCTTGAACACTATTCTGTATGCCCAGAGAGTCTCGTCCAACTTGACAAACCAATCTTTCTTCGAAACTCCAACAATCCTTGACAAGATACCCTTGATCTGCTTGTTCAAAACTTCAACCTGTCCACTGGTCTGAGGGTGATACGCAGTAGACACCTTGTGCTTGACCCCATACTTTCTCAGCATGCTCTCAAAAACTTTGTTGATGAAGTGAGTTCCACCATCACTGATCACCGCTCTGGGTACCCATACCTTGGAAAGATTATACTTTTGAACAGTTTCAGAACAACCTTGTGATGATTGGTAGGGATGGCTATGGCTTCGACCCACTTAGAAACGTAATCAACTGCCACTAGATGGGGGGTTGAATGGTCCCATGAAGTCTATCCCCCAAACGTCAAATATCTCCACTTCCAGGATCGGATTTTGGGGCATCTCGTTTCTCCTTGTGATGTTGCCCATCCTCTAACAAGCGTCACACTTGGTGATGAAGTTGTGAGCATCTTTGAACAAGGTTGGCCACCAGAGACCTGGTTGAAGAACTTTCTGAGCTGTCTTGAATGTGGCGAAGTGACCTCCATAGGTGGAACCGTTCTTGTGCTCAAGCACTCCCTGCACTTCCCCTTCTGCTATGCATCTTCTGAACAGACCGTCAGAATCTCTCTTGTACAGATAGGGTTCCTGTAGGGATCCATGTCATCAGGAACTTCTCCACATACCTTGTAATTCACAACATCTGCATACGATGGTGCAGTCTCAGAACTGATCGCTATACAAGTGATTTTGAGGTTCTCAACCCCTGTGTCATGCATCTGTTCACAAATCTGGGCGACTAGAAGTTGTTCCTCAGGCATTGACTCATCTATTGGAACAACATCTTCAATCCTCATTCTTGACAGGTGGTCCGCAACTCCATTTTCTATGCCTTTCTTGTCAACAATCTCCAAGTCAAACTCCTGAAGTAGCAGAATCCATCTCAACAGTCTCGGCTTAGTATCCTTCTTCGAGTAAATGTGTCTCAGAGCAGCATGGTCAGTATACACTATAACCCTCGAACCCACAAGGTAACTCCTGAATTTTTCGAATGCAAACACAATTGCTCGGAGTTCCTTCTCTGTGGTGGCGTACCTCCACTGAGTCTCGTCCAAGGTGCGACTCGTGTAGTATATGACATGAAGCTTTTTGTCAATACGCTATCCCAGAACTGCTCCAACTGCGAAGACTGAAGCATCACACATGATCTCAAACGGATGGTCCCAATTCGGAGCATGTACTATGGGTGCCGAAACCAAGGCCTCCTTGATCTTGCTGAAAGCTTCCAAACATGCTGCATCAAATTCGAACTCAACCTCCTTGCACAGCAACCTTGTCAAAGGTCTTGCAATTTTTGAGAAGTCTTTGATGAATCTCCTGTAAAACCCAGCATGTCCCAGAAAACTTCTGATGTCCTTCACTGTCTTAGGCAGTTGAAGCTGAACCATGACCTCAATCTTTGCCTTGTCAAACTCAATTCCTCTTTCAGAAATCTTGTGTCCCAGAACGATCCCTTCTTCTACCATGAAGTGGCATTTCTCCCAGTACAGCACCAGGTTCGTCTCCTCGCATCGCGTCAATACCCTGCACAGATTCAACAAACAGGAGGAGAAAGTGGAACCGTATACAGAGAATTCATCCATAAACACTTCCACTGACTCCTAAATTAAATCCGATAAAAATTGATGTCATGCACCTTTGAAAGGTGGCAGGAGCATTGCACAAACCAAATGGCATGCGTTTGTAGGGAAAAGTGCCATAGGGACAAGTAAAGGTTGTCTTTTACTGATCATTTGGGTGGATAGGGATTTGGAAGAATCCACTATACCCATCAAGGAAACAGTAATAAGGATGACTAGCAAGTTTCTCCAACATTTGATCAATGAAAGGTAGAGGAAAACGATCTTTCCTAGAAACATCATTCAACTTCCTATAATCAATGTACATCCTATGTCCTATGATGGTCCTAGTAGGGATTAGCTCATTTTTTTTTAATTTTGATGACAGTGATTCCTCCTTTTTTAGGTACACGGTGCACTGGAGATACCCAAGTACTATCAGAGATAGGATAGATAAATCCAGCATCAAGTAGTTTTAGAATTTCTTTCTTAACCACCTCTTTAAGATTAGGGTTCAATCTTCTTTGAGGTTCAATACTAGCACAGGATTCATTTTCAAGATTGATCCTATGGGTGCAAAGACTAGGTGAGATTCCTTTGTTATCATCGAAAAAATAAAGACCTGCTAGAAGAACTTTCTGAGCTGTCTTGAATGTGGCGAAATGACCTCCATAGGTGGAACCGTGACAGTGCTCAAGCACTCCCTGCACTTCCCCTTCTGCTATGCATCTTCTGAACAGACCATCAGAATCTCTCTTGTACAGATAGGGTTCATCCCAGAAGTAGTGGTTGACCTCTCTGAAAAGCTTTTTCTTCCTGTAGGGATCCATGTCATCAGGAACTTCTCCATATACCTTGTAATTCACGACATCTGCATACCATGGTGCAGTCTCAGAAGGGATCGTTATACAAGTGATTTTGAGGTTCTCAACCCCAGTGTCATGCATCTGTTCACAAATCTGGGCGACCAGAAGTTGTTCCTCAGGCATTGAGTCATCTATTGGAACAACATCTTCAATCCTCATTCTTGACAGGTGGTCCGCAACTCCATTTTCTATGCCTTTCTTGTCAACAATCTCCATGTCGAACTCCTGAAGTAGCAGAATCCATCTCAACAGTCTCGGCTTAGTATTCTTCTTCCAGTAAATGTGTCTCAGAGCAGCATGGTCGGTATACACTATAACCCTCGAACCCACAAGGTAACTCCTGAATTTTTGGAATGCAAACACAACTGCTAGGAGTTCCTTCACTGTGGTGGCGTACCTCCACTGAGTCTCGTCCAAGGTGTGACTCGTGTAGTATATGACATGAAGCTTCTTGTCAATACGCTGTCCCAGAACTGCTCCAACTGCGAAGTCTGAAGCATCACACATGATCTCAAACGGATGGTCCCAATTCGGAGCTTGTACTATGGGTGCCGAAACCAAGGCCTCCTTTATCTTGCTGAAAGCTTCCAAACATGCTGCATCAAATTCGAACTCAACCTCCTTGCACAGCAACCTTGTCAAAGGTCTTGCAATTTTTGAGAAGTCCTTGATGAATCTCCTGTAAAACCCAGCATGTCCCAGAAAACTTCTGATGTCCTTCACTGTCTTAGGCAGTTGAAGCTGAACCATGACCTCAATCTTTGCCTTGTCAAACTCAATTCCTCTTTCAGAAATCTTGTGTCCCAGAACGATCCCTTCATCTACCATGAAGTGGCATTTCTCCCAGTTCAGCACCAGGTTCGTCTCCTTGCATCGCGTCAATACCCTGCACAGATTCAACAAACAGGAGAAAAAAGTGGAACCGTATACAGAGAAGTCATCCATAAACACTTCCACTGACTCCTCAATCAAATCCGATAAAATTGATGTCATGCACCTTTGAAAGTTTGCAGGAGCATTGCACAAACCAAATGGCATGCGTTTGTAGGCAAAAATGCCATAGGGACAAGTAAAGGTTGTCTTTTACTGATCATTTGGGTGGATAGGGATTTGGAAGAATCCACTATAGCCATCAAGGAAACAATAATAAGGATGACTAGCCAGTCTCTCCAACATTTGATCAATGAAAGGCAGAGGAAAATGATCTTTCCTAGAAATATCATTCAACTTCCTATAATTAATGTACATCTAATTTTTTTCATTGATGGTCCTATGATGGTCCTAGTAGGGATTAGCTAATTTTTTTTATTTTTGATGACAGTGATTCCTCCTTTTTTAGGTACATAGTGCACTGAAAATACCCAAGTACTATCAAAGATAGGATAGATAAATTCAGCATCAAGTAGTTTTAGAATTTCTTTCTTAACCACTTCTTTAAGATTAGGGTTCAATCTTCTTTGGGGTTCAATACTAGCATAGGATTCATTTTCAAGATTGATCCTATGGGTGCAAAGACTAGGTGAGATTCCTTTTTTGGGAGCCTTTCTATACTTTTTTAGCTCAGTTACTAGCATCCCCAATTCATCATCACTCAACCTAGAATTTACTATGACAGGATAAGTAGAATTGGTTCCCAGAAAAACGTACTTGAGTCCGGAAGGGACAGTTTTGAGTTTTACCTTCGGAGCTTTCAGTTCCGACCAGTCGTCAGAATGGGCGTCAGGAGCGGTCACGGTTGAGCACGGTCTGAACGGTGTCTCGAGCGATGATTCGAGTCGGGTCTTGACATCGGTCGAGTGGGAGGTTTCACGTTCTGAATTCTCTGTCTCAACTACACATACCTCTTCTGCGTCAGACAATTGCTCGAACTCCTCTGGTTCATCGGTTTCTCTGTGGGAGTCTAGCATATTCTTGTAACAAGTGGTCTCCCCATGCAGGAACCTGATAACTCTCTAATTTTGTATGTTTTTAGCATCCCTTTTTATCCGTGTTTTGCATTGTTCATATCTCTAACTTAGCATTTTTAGGTCATTAACTGTAGGAATTCACTTTTAGACTATTTAGGGTGTTGCATTTTTGCATTTGCATATTTTGGATGAAAACAGGTGCTAAAGGGCCAAAAATGGGGAAAACAAGGACAACCCGAGCATGTACCCGAAGGAGCCATCGAGCTTCAAGAACAAGTCCGAACCCCAACACGATCAAGGAAGATCCAAGAGCATGAAGAGCAACCCGAAGATCCACCCGAGGATTACCCCATCGAGAAGACCATCGGGCAGATCTGGGAAGCTAGGTCAAAAGGGTTTCCATATATAAACCTCCTCTTCCCCTAGCACGCAAATGAGCACGCCGCAGACCCTCAAACTAGAGAGCGAGAGCTTCTGTGAGAGAACTGAACGACTCAACATTTTTCCCTTTTTTTTTACATTTTCTTTCATAGTTTTTATAGTTTTTCTTAGATTTTTATCTTGTACTCCTTCTACTCTATCTTTACCGTTTAATACAATGTCATTTTCATTCATTTCCGTTGCTTTGTTATTTGTTGCTATGTCCGAGTAGTGTAGTAAAGTTTCTAGGGATGGGATAGATGATTTTGTGTTCTTGATCGGTTAGGATGCCTTAGTTTGATTGTAAATGATTGATAGATTTCCTTCTAGGTTGGTGTTCTTAATGCTGTCAACAGACCGGGAGGTCGAGATTAGATCTAGGCGTTTTAGCGACCGAGAGGTGTAGATAAGATGCATGATTTAGCCAATACTAGAGGTTTACTTGACTCTGAGTAAGAGATTAGATGAGTTTAAGTTTACTGACAATATTGAATCGATCTTAATGTCTGCTTGATCATATTGCTAGTGCGAGAGTGTGGTAAGTGATCAAAGTTTGATTGTTGCTAGTGTGAGAGTGTGGTGACAAAGTTTCAAAGATTCATTGTCTAGGAGTTAATTGCTTGAGGCATGGAAGGCATATGTACTGGTGTAGAATACTTAGGATTCAATTACCCCATCCTTAGAAGCTTTCGTATTTTAATTGTTTATATTTTCTTTACATACTCGACCACTTACCCGGTCAGGTACACGATAACCTGTATCGAGTAGTAGCTCGAGCTGTTCATATCTCACTTGCTTATTCGATCACCCCACTCGATCCTGTACTCGATTGCTTGCATCGAGTGCTTAGGTCGTGTGGTTTCTTTGTTTATATTCTTTTCTTTTATTTATTTTTGGACTGTTGGAACAAAAAACCCTATCTGGTTGGCTTGACTTGTATTGTTCTGATCATATCCTTCTTGCTAGCAATACACAACCATTTGGATTGATAACCCTTTGTACTACAACTGCATAGGGAATTGATACCCTGGGTGAAAACCTGTCTATCAATTTGGCACCGTTGCCATTTGGTTGATTTCATTTTGCTACGTTTAAGATTTCAGCACTTGCTCGATCAAGTTCTTTTTGTTTATATTGGTTCACAATCTGTGCATGCAAACACGATCCAGAGGTAGCCAGAACCTGAGTCCTTTCATCGACAACATCGATGGACCTAGGCTACTCAGACAACAACAAGTTCACCCGGAACTAGCAATCATTGAGGAGACGATGAATAATCAGAACGGTCCACCAGCTCCTCAAGCTACGACCAATATAGGAGCAGGAGATGATCCATCTACTCATACTCAAAGTAATGGCATTGTTCCACCAATTGTGAAGAACAACCGTTTTGAGATCAAGAGTAGTCTCATCCAGATGATACAGAGTAATAAGTTTCATGGACTGCCAATGGAAGACCCATTGGATCATCTGGATGAATTTGATAGGCTCTGTAGCCTCACAAAGATCAATGGAGTTAGTGAGGATGGCTTCAAACTCAGGCTTTTCCCATTCTATTTGGGAGACAAAGCACACATCTGGGAGAAATCGCTCCCTAAGGTGCCCATCACCACTTGGGAAGCGTGCAAGAAGACATTCCTGGCAAAATTCTTCTCAAACTCCAGAACCGCAAGGCTGAGAAATGACATTTCCGGCTTTGTTCAGAAGAACAACGAAACGTTCAATGAAGCTTGGGAACGTTTCAAGGGATACACTACTCGATGTCCACATCACGGCTTCAGTAATGCTTCATTGCTGAGCACACTTTACAGAGGAGTGATCCCCAAGATACGGATGTTGCTAGACACTACAAGTAATGGTAACTTCCTCAACAAGGATGTTGATGATGGTTGGGACCTAGTTGAGAACTTGGCTCAATCTGATGGCAACTACAATGAAGAATATGATCGATCTGTGCGATCTACAGGAGAGGAAGATGTCAAGTACAAGAGGGACATGAAAGCCCTCAATGACAAGCTTGATAAACTACTCCACCAGCAGCAGCAGCATGTTCATGCTATATCATAGGAAGAGCAGTTTATACAACAAGATGGGGAGACTATACAGATAGAGGATGTTAACTACATCAACAACCATGAAGGTTACAACAGAGGGTACAACAACTACAAGCCGAATCCGAATCTATCTTATCGGACCCGAATGTTGCCAATCCTGAAGACCAAACTTACCCATCTGCAGTTGAAGGGAACCAGGTCCAACAGAAGCCTTTTGTCCAGTACAACCAAGGCTATGCATCTAAGCAGCAGTACTCTAGCACCTACAACCAACCTCTTGGATTGCAACAACCACAAGGTCCGCAGAACCAATCACATGAAGCTGATTTACGAGGCCTACTTCAGCAAATGATTCAGAATCAGGCTTCAGCATCTATGGACATCGCGAAACAATTCATTGAGATGAGCAATTAGATCGACTCAGGATACAATGATCTCAAAGCCAAGTACGAATCGCTCAACACTAAGGTTAGATACCTGGAAGGCCACCACAACAACCAACCTGCTCCAAAGAGTAACCAACTCCCAGGTAAGGCTGTTCAAAACCCCAAGGATTATGCAACTGCCCAAGCCATCTTCCTTGATGATGACTATGAGGATTACCTCACTGGGGACAGTGATGATCAAGATGGGGAGGATGTGGAACACCCAATGACAAATGAAGCCAAGTAATATATATCCGAGTATGAACCCGAGCCTTCACCCGAGGAGACTGATCGAGTTGATGATGGAGCATTGGTTCGAGAATCACAAACTGAAGAACAACCCGAAGTGGAACCCGATCACCTACCCGATGATGGCGATCGGATGATGCATCGAGTAGATGTTGAAACAAGAGATCAGCCTCAACCACCTGCACCAAGAGGAGGGGAATTAGAGGAAATGTTAATGCTGCACTTGACATCAAGTTGGAGGTGCTTGCAGAGCGAATGGCTAAGCGTAAAACTCCACCACCTAAGCTTTTGCCCCCACACGAACTTCAAGAGGAAGCTGCTAAGAAAGCAGCTCGATTGGAGAATGATGTTAAGGAAGCTGTCAAGGAGATTGGTTTTGAGATTCTCAGGACTGGAGTGTGTTTGGATCCAGAGTTACGGATTGAGGAAAAACTGGAAGATCCTGGCTCTTTCACTTTGCCGTGTTAGATAGGACTTCGGATCTTCAAGAATTGTTTGTGCGACCTTGGAGCTTCAGTTAGCATCATGCCGCTATCAGTTGCCAACAAGATGGGATTCACTGATTTTAAACCAAGTAATCTTTATTTGGTTCTAGCTGATAGAATAGTGAGGCATCCGATTGGGATCCTAGAAAATCTGCCTCTCAGGATTGGAAGAGTGGAAGTGTCTACTGACTTCATGATCCTTGATATGGACAAGGAACCAGACGATCCACTGATTCCAGGAAGACCATTCTTGGCAACAGTTGGTGCTGCGATCGAGGTGAAACAAGGTAAGATCAGAAGATAGCATGGTGAGTATTTCAAGATGGAGTTTGATGTGAAGAAAGGGATTAAGAGGCTAACCATTGATGGTCAAGCTTTTTCTACTAAGACCAAACAGAGGAAGGTGCAACATCTTGAAGAGGTCAACACCGCATTTGCCTTAGAACCTGGACAAAACCTGGAAAATATGTTGAACCAGCCTGCTATTGTGGAGAGGATTCCAAAACCTCTTCCACCTGGATCCCATGCTTGAGGAGCATGAAGAGTCAAGCTTAGTGACTTTAAACAAGCTCACTTGGGAGGAAGTCCCAAAGGTATCTTTTAATTTTAGTTTTAGTTTATTTGTTTTATTTATTCCTTTTCTCTTTTTGCAAATTTTATATATAAAAAAAAAATGGAAAAATTGAAAAGAGGAAAATTGGGAAACCCGAGGGTCAACCCAACACCGTACTCGACGCGCCTGATCGTGTCTCTGCTCGGGTGACGAGTGAAGTCCGAATTCCACAAGGAAGCCCACTCTCGGCGAAGCCCACTAACCGAACCCTACTTTATTTAAGGGTGTCGAACCACTTCTCCCTCATTATCACCAATAAGTTGTCTCTAAACCCTAAAGTTCTTTTAGCTTCCATACTTTCAATTCTCTCTTGATCTCAAGCTTTCATTCGATTTCTTTGGGACTAACCCTATTAACCTCAAGACTTAGCATTTTTCTTCTCAAGGATTCAAACATGGAGCCAATCGCTAAAACCTACAAAACGAAGGGATGGAGATCAACCTCCACCGCTGCTACAACAGGAGGTGATGCCGGCAAAGCTCGAGAGTCTCAAGGGAGAGGAAACGTTCCACATTCCCAACCGCTGGCTGGACTTTTTGCCTCCCCAACCCGATGCTCAACCCGATCCACCACCCGACCTGATGCTCGAGTAACCGATTGAGTAGGCCCCTGAATTCGCTCACCGAGTCTGATGGCGAGTGCTGTTCGCCGTTCTCCTCGACGTAGGGACCTGTCTACGTCCAAAAGAACCCTTACCGACCCCATGGAGGTCGATTCTGATGCTGGAGGAGAAGAGAAAGGGGAGATCCAAACCTTTCGATCAAGGAGCAGAGCTGCAGTTGCGAGAGGGAAGAGACCAGCTTCAGAGAAGGCTGAGAGGGTAGTTGAAAGAGCAGTTGAGGAAGAGGATCAATAGAAAGAGGAGGAGGACCGAGAGAGAGAAGAGGAGCAGAGAGAGAGGACACGCCAAGCCTCGCGGAGGCTGACCAAAAGGAAGTAGACACTCCGGCGAGATTATTCAAAGTTTTATGGAAGATGAGCTTTGTTGGTACCCAATACCGTCACCGTGAGACCATGAGGCAGTTGGGCATCACTAGAGATGTTGAGTTATTGTTTGACATGTGCCACCTGGGCCAGATGATGCGATCCCACCTTGAAGCATATGAGGAGGAGATGGTCCACTTCCTTTCGACCTTAAAGTTGCATTATTTTGAGGACCACCGACCCTACTATCCGATGGGGGATCGGGTTCATCACCTTCCCAGTGCGGAATAAAGACTACCGACTCAGTTTCAAGGAGATGGAGAAGCTATATGGCATCAAATCTGGTAGTGGAGAAGAAATGGAGGTTAGCAAGGAGGAAATGAGGTCCCTATGGCTGACAATAGGAGACAAGCTCTCCTACAAGTCCACAAGCTCCAAATCCGCTTAAATAAGGAGCCCTGTCTTGAGGTATTTTCACAAGTCCCTTGCATGCACTCTTTTTGCTAGAAAAGAGACTGGGAATGTGAACGACCATGAGCTCCAGCTGTTAGACACTGCACTGTGTGGAGTTTTGGATAGCGCTAAGGATGGCACACCACTAGTAGGAGATGTTGCTGATACTAGTATGGTGTTCGTGTTACTTGATCAATTCCTCTATCTGAAATCGTGGGCCATGAAGAAAAGAGAAGGAGGCAGAGAGATCTCCATTGGAGGACTAGTCACACCGATCCTAGTGGCTTGCGATGTGCCCTAGAAGGGAATAGTGCACGAACCGAGATGGCTGGATGTAGACTACCTCGTGCTGGCGAGATTTTTGGCCTATGAGAGGCCTAATGACATGATGCTGTTAAAATTCGTCCATCCAACCGCCGAAACTGGCCAAATGGTCCTACCTAATGTCATATGCACCAAGGTTCGGCTGGGAAACAACATTGACTTCGCACCACCTTTGGAGGAGCTGTACAATCCAGAGGAGGAGTCCGAAGCAGAGAAGAGAGAGGAGACCGGGCAGAGACAGGGAGATAGCTTGGAGGATTTCAATTTTGAGGAGTATGTGTGCTCTCAAAAGCAACCGGTTGGAGTTAGGGCAGCCCACAAGAGGATCAAATGGCTGAAAAAGATAAACAAGTATTTGGTGAGGAAGGTGAAAGACCTTACCGGCTCTAATGTGATCACGGGATTGGTCCTTCGGCCAAGAACACTCGCAGCCCTCGGCCACTACCCGGCCACCATTGTGATGCCTCTCAAACTCTCAGACAACCTGCACTGGCGACCAGGAGCCAGCGTAGGCGACCAACGAGGCATCATTCAACCCCCAAGGATCATCAAGGCGGGGCAAGACAAGTCACCAAAGGACATTTCAACCCAAGCTCACCCCCCCCCCCCAATGGCTCATGGCTAGCATCATCAATGAAGAGCCTTGAGTCTTGACCAGCTTTGGGAAGCTTGATTCGCGTGTCTTCACCATAACACTAGTGTGAAGACACCCCTAAGCCATTACAAGGAGCTGTACTCTTTTTTCCTACTTTGGGTTTGTCCCAATGGGTTTACCAAAGAGGTTTTAACGAGGCAGCAAACTCTAGTGCATCTCCACTTTGATCCCACTTGGCTCATGACTTGGAAACACTTATTGACATGCTTGGGAGCCAAGGAAGTGAAGATCCTATCCACGTTCAGCCAATGACGTGGCCACCCTATCCCCTTCCCTTCTTTTCTTTTGAATTTCTTCTTGAACCTTCTTTGACCGTTGGATTGGTCTTTGCTTTACTTTACTTTTGCGTTTGCTTTTGGCCATGTGTATAGTTTAGATCATGGCCACGTCTCTAGGGTTTTAGAGTCTCCTTATGTAAGCCTCACTATATAAAGGCATCAACCCTCATTGTAAAAATCAGACTTGAAGTATTGAATTAAATTTCACAAGAAAGAATCTTGTTCTTGTCTCGCCTCTCTCCTTAGTCCAAGTCTGGGACTTGACTACCGAGAAACCCTAGCCGATCTCGGACCAGGTTTGACATCGACTGGTTGACCGTATCACGGGCCGAGCCATCTCCCGTGTGTCGTCGCATCAAACCACCTTCGCGTCCATCTCTACCGTATCACATCCGGTTCTTACCGCTTGTTGTACTTCCACTTCGACTCCACCTTCCTTGCCGTCTCACCGAGAACCACTTCCGCGTTGCCGAGAGCCGTTTTCGTAGTTTACCTTCAAACTCCGGGAACCGATTTCTGCATCGTCCATACCGCAACCGAGACTGCTCGACCGAAGCCGAGACCAAAGGCCAGATCTCTCGATCCGCTCGTTCGTTTCAGCTCATCTCTCGCTTCCACCATTTGTTTCCTCTCTGGATTCCAATCACCGAGCCTTGTCCGAGGAAAGCCTCATCTAGTTTCCTCGGCCCGAGAGAGTTTCGTTCCGTCCGTCCGCAGCGACCGTCCGTCTGTGCGACTCGGTAGACGACCGCGTCCGGCAGTCACATCAGCTTGGTATCAGAGCTTCAAATGCTCCTACAAGGTTGTGTCGATCTAAAACTCTTCTCTTTTGTATAAAGCTTGAATCTTTAGGTTGTTAGTTTCGTTTTGTGTTTTAGGTTGTTAGATTCCATCTCGTTTCTAGCTTTGTTCTTAGCTGTTCTTTCTAGTTTGTTCTTGCTGTTCTTGTTTGTGTTCTTGAGTCGTTTGTGCTAGATCCTTTAAAGGTAGAGTTGCTTTTTGTGAAAGTCATTTGGTTTCTACCACTTGCTTTTTACTTTCAAATTTTAGCCAAGCGTTTGAAATTCAAACTGGTCAAAGCCGTGTTGAATTTTTGTGTGGTCTAGGAATAGTTTTTGTTTGTGTGATGAGAGACTAGCCACCTCTAAAGTGCTTTTGGTCAAGACCACAAAAATGTGGACGTGGATAGCTCCCTATGCACCTTGTGGTCCATGAGTGAGTTTTCACCTTGGCTTTTAGTAACTTGCTATTACTTTTGCTTTTGGCTTTAGTAGATAGAGTTGCCTCTCTTGTTTAAGGTAGCGTGCATCATTTTTTTTCTTGATTAATTTTGTTCCAATTCGTCATTTGATTTATTTTGTGCATGTGTGAGTTTGTTCTTCATTTATCTAGGTTGATAGCTTGTATTTGCAACATTGTTCATCCTTGTTTGCATCTAGATCGAATTTTGCTAGAGTTTTGTTTAGGATTTGTGTTTTCCTTGTCTTTTTGTGCTTTTTCTTTTTCTTTTTGCTTTTTCTTTTGCTTTTGTTTGGTCTTAGGTTTGAATTTTCGTGAGCTGTCCTCAATCTTTGTGTTAGAGAGATAAATATCTCCTTGTGGTCCATTGAACTCAAGATACTCACGAATATTCTTTTGTTTTAACGAGGTACACCACTTGCTCGGACTGCACATCAACATCACGTACGGACCAAGACGCGTCAACAACCGAGGATCAACCTTTGATCGTGTAGCCGCGTCAGCAAGTCTTCAACCAACCTCCGTTAGTCGTTCGTCTCTCTGCCGTGCCTTCGTTAGCCGTCCGACCAAGCCGACCGCCACACCGACGACTTCCGACGGCCGTCCGTACCATCAACCGCAACTCATTCCAAGCCGTTTCCAAGATCACAAACAACATACGACGCTAAGTTCTACACTAAGCTAGCATGAAGTTTGATGGGAATGAGTCCGAAGTGAGTTCATGGCGTGATGAAGATCTTGGCCTGGAACCGGAGCATGAGGCCACCGGTGAGGAACATTGGTCCGAGAAAGACTATGGCGAGGAGTCAGATCAAGAAGAATTTGAACGTGGGATGCAAGACTGTTATTGGCCGTCCCTATCTCGAGCTACTCGCGTTGATGAACCAAGGGTGAGGCTCTATGACGACTCCGACAGTGAAGACTGGGCGACGAACTACAAGAAGCCAAGGCAACGAACCGCAAGGAACAAGGAGCCTATCCCCAACCCACCCAGCACCGAAGACGTGTTGAACTCGCTCCAACACACGCTTCGAGATCTCCATAATAGGCTCAACCGGATTGAATCGACAACCACTCGTCAAAAGATCGAGAGGAGCTCGCGAGATTACCAAGGCCGCGATCGAGGCATCCCCACCTGGTCTCCAAGTGCTCCCACGCGAAGACAGACGTCTGGGCACCGGTACGATGAACCACTTCCTACACCGGCTCCGCAAACAAGGCACCGTTCGGCCTATGTTGAGCAATCAAGCCGGACGTATGAGTGCTCAGCTCAATGCCGTGGATCAGTTCCTATGCCGGCCCCGCAAAGAAGTTGTGACTCGGCCTATGCCGAGAGGACAAGGACCTATGCGTCCCTAGCTCAGTACCGCGAGCCGCCAGCACAATACAAGGAACCACCCCGGAGAGTAGTTAGCACCGCGACCATACCAAGTCCGAGAGCATCAAGGAGTTATGCGCCTCCCGTTCAGTACCATGAACCGATCCCTACAACGGCTCTGAGAACAAATCGCAATTTGTTTTATGATGAGAGGGCAAGAAAGTGTGCGCCCCTAGTTCAGTACCGTGAGCTGCCCACACGGTACAAGGGACCGACCCAAGGAGGAGCTCGAACCGAGAACAAGTCAAACCAGGAAGCACCAAGGACGAGTATCGGGTCGTGTATCAAGCTAGCCGAGGACGCCTCACCGACGAAGCAATCGGAGCATGAGTCGGACTATAAGAAGCACGTCTATGGGGCAGGAGGATTCGTAAAGGCACCAGCCGAATCTCCTGATCGCGAACCTCACAAATTCGGAGGAGCTAGCATTGACCATCACGCAGGCCAAGGCCAATTCGTCACCGCCTCCGACCAAGGCCGACTTAACGATCAGCCACCACCCTCAGAGCAGGACGTGTTGCAAGAGTCTTCTTTCGTAATGAGTGACAACTCTCTGGGAGAGGCCAAAGAAGAGTCAGGACGTGTGTTTAACGTCATAACCGACGAGTGCTTGATAATGGAGAGTTTCAAGCAACCTGAGCAACCGAAGATGGCCACTGAAAGGTCTGTCCATCTAGTGTTATTTTTGACTGCCTTGAGTAGTACGCTCCAGCTGGGAGTCGCCAAGACCGAGCCATCTCTCTCCACCCTTAGCGCCAAGACCTTTACCACACAAGGTCACATGGCGACGCATTTGATCAACTTTGGTGCGGATCAAGCGTTTGTGTGGCATCCTGGAGAGCCACAACCACCTACCGCGGCCTATGAAGGGATCAGAACAACGAACGCCACTAGCCTTACCAGGGGAGTTCTATCCTTTTATCTTAAGGCTTTACTGTTTCCCTTTGATCCTGGTATTAAATCGCGAATGAACTTGTGATGCTACTGATTTGGGGATTCTTTTGTTGATCCAGGTGAAAAGCAAAGTTTTGAGGTCAAAACTTCTATAAGAGGGAGGGAATGATGTGATCACGGGATCGGTCCTTCGGCCAAGAATACTCGCAGCCCTCGGACACTACCCGGCTACCACTCGGACGCCTCTCAAACTCTCAGACAACCTGCACTGGCGACCAGGAGCTAGCGTAGGCGACCAACGAGGCATCATTCAACCCCCAAGGATCATCAAGGCGGGGCAAGACAAGTCACCAAAGGACATTTCAACCCAAGCTCACCCCCCCCCCCCCAATGGCTCATGGCTAGCATCACCAATGAAGAGCCTTAAGTCTTGGCCAGCTTTGGGAAGCTTGATTCGCGTGTCTTCACCATAACACTAGTGTGAAGACACCCTAAGCCATTAGAAGGAGCTGTTCAGCCAATGACGTGGCCACCCTATCCCCTTCCCTTCTGTTCTTTTGAATTTCTTCTTGAACCTTCTTTGACCGTTGGATTGGTCTTTGCTTTACTTTACTTTTGCTTTTGCTTTTGGCCATGTGTATGGTTTAGATCATGGCCATGTCTCTAGGGTTTTAGAGTCTCCTTATGTAAGCCTCACTATATAAAGGCATCAACCCTCATTGTAAAAATCAGACTTGAAGTATTGAATTAAATTTCACAAGAGAGAATCTTGTTCTTGTCTCGCCTCTCTCCTTAGTCCAAGTCCAAGACTTGACTACCGAGAAACCCTAGCCGATCTTGAACTGGGTTCGACATCGACTAGTTGACCGTATCACGGGCCAAGCCATCTCCCGTGTGTCGTCGCATCAAACCACCTTCGTGTCCATCTCTACCGTATCACGTCCGGTTCCTACCGCTCGTTGTACTTCCGCTTCGACTCCACCTTCCTTACCGCCTCACCGAGAACCACTTCCGCGTTGCCGAGAGCCGTTTCCGTAGTTTACCTTCAAACTCCAGGAACCGATTTCCGCATCGTCCGTACCGCGACCGAGACTGCTCGACCGAAGCTGAGACCAAAGGCCGGATCTCTTGATCCGCTCGTTCGTTTCAGCTCATCTCTCGCTTCCACTGTGTGTTTCGTCTCTGGATTCAAATCACCAAGCCTTGTCCGAGGAAAGCCTCATCTAGTTTCCTCGGTCTGAGAGAGTTTCGTTCCGTCCGTCCGCAGCGACCGTCCGTCCGTGCGACTCGGTAGACGACCGCGTCCGGCGGTCACATCAGGCTCGGTGAAGGCAATGAAAGGTCAGATCAAGGAGGTGCAAGAAAAGGCAAGCTGTGCCTCATCCCCTACCTCAGCATACGCACAACCTTGGATGGGGAGAAGCGGACCGCTAGGAGGAACCCGAGGACTGCCACGTCAAGAACCCCACAGAGCATCATCATACGAGCCCCAAGCTGAGGAGGACATCACCCGACCTGAGGCATCGCGGAGAAGCCATTCTGATGCTTACCCGACACCTAACCCGATGGGATACACGATGAACTATCCGATGCACCCATCGAGCACCCAATCGGGTGATTACGCGGGTATTTTCCCTCCGCCTTATCAGATGCCATTCACGATGCCGTACACGATGCATGCTGCGAGTGGATACACGGGTGATCATTCTGGACCTCTTCCGCCATTTCCATCGTACTACCCGATGCCCTACCCGATGAGCTACGCGATCCCACCCTCGATCAACCCCTCGGATGCTGGTCCGAGTAAGTCGTCTTTCCAAATTTCGGAGCTCCCTGACGAGCAAACACCGGCACTTGCTGAAGCTGGAGACGACCCTGGCTACACGTTGACGAGTATGGAGGCTGCTGCAACCTCCTTCTTCTCCAACCCATGAGGTACCAATTTCATCCAATCTTTGTATATACCATTGCATTTAGTTTAATTCATTTTGTGTGATTCTTGGATTCTTTTTCCAACTTTTATTTGCACAGGGACTGTGTAATTTAAGTTTGGGGGAGGGTCCTAGAACGTATTTAACATTGTGTTTTATTTTCTTATTTTTATTATTTCAAATTTTTGCATGCTAGTTTTATTCATTTGAGTCTGCATCTATGTGCATTAAAAACCCCAAAAAATTTGAAAATTGTAATTAAAAAAAAAAAAAAAGTGTTCATGTAGTTGCATTTACATATTATGATTGAGTCTAGTTTGTTTCATATAGGATTGTTGCATATGCATCTTAGGGGACAATTATTAAAATCACCTTGTTTAAAATCAAACTTTAGGATTGAAGCTATAGCCCTTAGTCACAGTTCATTGTTGCTATATCAATCTTTGGAAAAAAATGAAAAATCTTTGTTTAGACCATTGTGTCATTTGAATGCTTCCTCCATGATGTTCATATATTTTACCTTGTTTTCCCTTAGTTTATTCACATCATTTGCTATCCATTTAAGCCATTATTGTGTAGCTTTAGGACTAATCATGCATTAGAGTATAGTTGCATTGCATTTGCATCTTTTCATGCACAAACAGGTGATTTTGGAGCTTAAGGAGCATGGAAGCAATCATGAGGAGAAAGCAAGAGAGAGTTAAGGCTGAAGCAACAAGGTCCAGAGTCCAACTCGACTGCTCACTCGACCAGACACTCGACCGTGTGCTGAGGAGGACTCGACCGAGTGGAGGAAGCAGAAGAAAAGCCAACTCGACCAGCCACTCGACCGAGCACAGGGTCGAGTTGACCGAGCCGTTGACTATTTTGTCTTTTAGTATTTTTAGGGCTTCCACCCCCTCTCCTATATAAAGCCTTGTACCTGCAGCCACCAAAGAGTCCAGCTTTTTAGAATAGTCGGAAACCTAGTTTTTACCCTTTTGGGAATTATTCCTTTTGCACTTTTATTTTTCTTAGATCTTGTACTCTTTTAAGAGAGAAAACATAAGATTCTTGGATTTTGTTGGTTTCATAACTTTCAAGATATTAAGAATTTGTGTTTGATTCCTTCTTGAATATTGTATATCTTTGTCTTATCTTTCATTTGATGCAAATTTCAGTATTTTCTGGGCTTATGACTTTGATGTTCATCATGTGTTCTTGTGAGTAGTAGCTTAGGATCTTGAGGATGGGTTAGGCTGGGCTGTGTTTGAGGTTTGTTTGCTTTGGTCAAGCTTGATTGTGGTAGAATCTCTTCTAGGCTAGATGTTCTTAATGCTAATCCTGAACTGAGTGGTTAGGGTTTGATTTCAAGCATCTTAGCATCACACCAATGTTTAAGAAGCATAGATAAGGCTAGATCTAGAGCTTACCATTAGGCTTGCTAAGAGATTAGAGGTCTTGTTTGGTATGAGACATATTGCTTAATGCCTGCTTGTGTAGATTCTTTTCTTTGTGAGAACAAGTCTAGATATGCATAGGTTTGATTGTTTCTTGCCATGAGAGTGGATTAACCTTGTCTTAGAAATATATGTCTAGAGATTAGCTCAAAGTTTGCTTGAGATTTGTTGACCAAGTTAGATGACCTCATTCATTAGTCCAGCCCATGAATCCCTCCTCAAGGCCCTTCTTCTTTATTGATTTTTAAGTCTTAATCCTGCTGTTTGATCGTTGTTTGATTCGCTTGTGTATTACTCTGTTTTTCTTGTATTGATCTGTTTCACGGATTTGTCCAGCTCGACCCTGCACTCGATCTACACTCGATTGAGTGCTTGCTCGAGTTCATCCCCAGAACTCTTGTTTATGATTAGTAGTTGTCCTGTCTTATCTCTAGTCTCATTTTATTTGCATTTCTGTTGCATTTACTTATTGTCCTGTTCATTATTGTCTTGCATTAGTTCATTAGTATAGTTTCTATTTCTGTTCTAGCTTCATATTAGTTATAATCATTCTGTTCCATTTACATTTAGCATCTAGTTCTAGTAGCTTTACTTTCTGCTCTTTACATTTCATCAATAGGATTGTTAGTGACAGACATCCTTTGCATATTTGGCTTAACTTAGGCTCCTATACATATCTTGATTGTTCACAACTCTCAGATTGGATTGACACCTCTTATACTGCAACTGCATAAGGGGAATTGAAACACCTTACCATCCATTCATTCATATCTCACCATTGCATACATCCATCAATCCATATCACCCACCATAGAAGCCTTGTTTCAATTTGGCGCCGTTGCCCATTTGAGAGTGTTTTTGTGACATTTAGGATCAATATTAGTCTAAGATTAAGTTTGTTTATACACTTGTAAAGTTGCTGAACTCGAATCTTCTTTTTCTTGGCTGTCTTGAGTTTCAGGTACCCACTCGACCACCCACTCGAGCACCACTCGACCGAGTAGTGATCGAGCACTTGATTGAGTCAGACAGCATATCTAAATAGACACCAGTTCCCAGTTGACTCGACCACTCACTCGAGCCTGCGCTCGACCGTGCACCTGTTCGAGTCAGTTCATCAGTTTATTGATGCACACAAGGTCCAAGGGGAAAGACAATCTTCAAAGGCCTATTGACAACATCCACACACTGCAAAAGGGTTTGAGACATAAGCAAAAAAGAGTAGTTCAAGAACAGCAAGGAGATCAAGTGGTAATGGAGCAACAAGATCAAGTTCCAAGACCAAGCAACATTGGTGCTAGAGATGCACCCAATACCCACAACCAGAGAGCTGGCATTGTGCCTCCCACAGTCCCAAACAACAACTTTGAAATAAAGAGTGGACTGATCTCCATGATCCAATCCAACAAGTTCCAATGGAGGATCCTCTAGACCACATTGATGAATTTGATAGAATCTGTGGTCTTACCAAGATTAATGGAGTGAGGGAGGATGGATTGAAGTTGAGGCTCTTCCCATTTTCACTTGGAGATAAGGCTCACCTTTGGGAGAAGACTCTTCCTACTGGAGCAATAACCACATGGGATGCTTGCAAGAAGACTTTCTTGGCAAAATTCTTCTCAAATGCAAGGACTGCTAGATTGAGGAATGAAATTTCTGGGTTTGCTCAAAGAAACAATGTAAGCTTTTGTGAAGCTTGAGAGAGGTTCAAAGGATTTCAGACTCAATGCCCTCACCATGGCTTCAGCAATGAGTCACTCCTAAGCACCTTGTATAGAGGAGTGCTTCCCAAGATCAGGATGCTTCTTGACACAGCTTCAAATGGAAACTTCCTCAACAAAAATGTGGAAGAAGGATGGGAATTAGTTGAGAACCTTGCTCAGTCAGATGGCAATTACAATGAGGACTATGACAGAACCATAAGGTCCACCTCCACTGACCAAGAGGACAAATACAAGAAGGATTTGAAGATGGTCAATGAGAAGCTTGATAAAATCCTCCTTAGCCAATAAAAGTCCATTCACTTCATTGGTGAGGAAGAGGTTCAAGTTCAAGAAGGGGAGAATGAGTTTGCTGAGCTCTGTTATATGCAAAACCAGAGTGGATTCAAAGGCTACAACCAAGGAGGGTTCAAGAACAACAACCTCTCCTATAGAAGCACCAATGTTGCTAATCCACAAGACCAAGTGTATCCACCTCAACAGCCTCAACAGCAACAAAACTATGTCCCCAAACAACAACATCAAGTGTTCCAGCCTCAGTTGTGTCCCCCACCAGGGTTTCAGACTAACCAAGGCCAAGAACAAGACTTAAGAGCTATGATGCAACAGTTGTTGATTGGGCAAACACAAGGAAAGATTGAGGAAGCCAAACAGTTTGCTAAGTTGAATCAAAGGCTCACATCCCAGTATAATGACCTGAACATGAAGTTTGAAGGTCTCAACTCTAGAGTGAAGTATATGGAAAGCAACATTGCCTCTACTTCTGCTCCTAAGCCCAACCAACTCCCTGGAAAAGCTGTTCAAAATCCAAGGGAGTTCACTGCAAAAGCCATCCATATCTCTGATGAAGAAGTCACTGGGGACAGTGATATTCAAGATGGGGAGGATTAGTCAGTTATTGAAGCTTTGAGTGAAGTTTGTGCAAAGAAATCTGAACCCACCATTGCACTCGAGCAGGTACTCGAGCAAGCACTCAACCGAGTGCCTGATCGAGTGGTCGATCGAGCTGAAGGATCATGAGCTGTTAAACCTACTAAGTACATCCCTCCTGCTTACAAACCGCCTCTACCATTCCTTGGACGTTTCAAAGCACTGAGGATTAAGGAATTAAGGGAAATAATTGAGAAAAAGGAGATGTTGGCTAAGCAACAAGATGATGAGAAGGCTTTGTAGGAAGAAGTTGTGGTTGAGAAACAAGAGGAAGTGATGGCCATACAAGAGATCATCATTGCTTACCAAGAAGAGGAGAGAGGACCTGCCTTGGAACATTATGAACTATATCCTCTCTATAGAAATTTTTTGCTTGATTTGTCAAAGAAGAAGGCTCAAGCTCAAGATGAGAAGGATCTTGAGGACCTTGGAGGAGTGATCATCCCAATTAAGCTTAAGGATCCAGGTCCATTCTATCTGCCTTGCACACTTAGCTATCTCCACTACAACCAGTGCCTATGTGATATCGGAGCATCAATCAGTGTGATGCCCTATTCTATAACTCAAAAGCTTGGGCACACTGATTTCAAGTCCACCAACCTTCATGTATGCCTAGCTGATGGGTCAAATAGAGATATGGTTGGCAAGTTGGAGAACATTCCAGTGAAGATTGGGAGAGCAAGGGTTCATACTGATTTTGTGGTTCTAGAGATGGATAAGGAGCCTGAAGATCCTATCATTCTTGGGAGACCATTCTTAGCCACTGTTGGGGCAGTCATTGATGTCAAGGAAGGTCTTGTGACCTTGAACATTGCTGAGGGTATAGCTATGAAGTTCAACATCTATAACCCAACCAACCTTCCTACCATTGATGATCAACTTTCACTATAGAGGACAAAGGTGGTCAAGAAGGTTTAAGTGATAAATCTACTCCAAAGGCTGAGCCCTCTCTTCAAGAAGATTCTATGAAAAAGCTTCAGAGGTCAGTTCAAGAGTTGACTGGTATGGTTGAGGATCTCCAAGTCAAGATAAACAAGAGGTCTTTGAGGAAAGCAAGACCAAGGCTCAAAATCAAGAAGAAGTATGCTTTGTGTGTTAAGGGTGAGGTGATCAAGGATCAACTTCACAGTGAACAAGAGGTTCCAGGGAGGATTTCATCACCTCCTGGGTATCTAGACCAAGTCTAAGAAGGAAACCAAAGTCAAGCTTAGTGACTTTAAACAAGCTCACTAGGGAGGAAGTCCCTAAGGTATCCTTTGTAAATATGCTTTAATTTTTTAGTAGTTTTGATGTATTTTCTTTTATGTTTGCGTTGGGCAGGCCTTTTAATGAAAGTGTAGATGGGTATGGAGAAATTTGGACTTGGGGAAGGAGAAACGCAAGCCCACTCGACCAGCCCATGAGAGGTACTCGACCGAGTTGGCAAAGAAGAAAGGCCCATTTGATCCTCATTTCTCTAGAACGATCGAGTGGAGGGAAGAACAAGAAGAAAAATTTGAATTTTCAAACTTTGGTCAAGGGAGCTCGACCACGTGCTGGTCGAGTGGCAGCAAAAAGCAAGTCAAAGATTCCCATTTCAAATTTGAATGGTATGGACGCTCCACCCTTGTCTCCTTGTCCCCTTAGCTTCTTTAAATAGACCTTGCACGATCCTGTACCTCTCACACTCTCTCATTTGCTCAAAACAACTAAATTCAAGTTTTAAAATCTCTCTCAAAGTTTATCTTTTGCTCAAGCTTAGTTCTTTCAAGTTTTTGGGTCACTAACCTATTAACTTTGAGCTTTGAATCTATTCCCTTCAGTTCTGTTCAAAAATGTCTTCAAGAATGACCAGGAAATCTCAACAAGCAGCTGCAACCTCCATGGAACGTCGTGATGATTGCCTACAATCAAGAGGAGAATCTGGAAGAACCACTCGACGCCGCACTCGAGCAAGCACTTGACCGAGTGGTGGTCCGAGTGGTGGTCCGAGTGGTCGGTCGAGCCAGGTGCCGTGTCCAAGGAGTGATTCAGTTGAGGAAGATCCTGAGAGGACTGAAAGTGAGGAAGAAAAGGAGCCAACCCTTAATGAGTTCATGAGGAGACACAAGGCCAAAGGGAATAGGCCAGCAGTTGAGATTGAATAAGAGGAGATTGAAAGTGAGAGTGAGGAAGAAGATGAAGAAGAAGAGCTAGAGGATGATGGAGAAGCAGAATCTTGTGGGTTGACAAAGAGGCAGTTGTATGAAGCTTTCATGAGAATGGAGTTCTTGGGGACTAGATATCCTCACAAGGAAACCATGGAGAAGCTTGCCATTGATGAAGATGTGGAGTTTCTTTTTGAGAAGAGTAACTTAACCAAGTTCATGGGGCTTTGCATGGAGGGCTACAAAGAAGAAAGTTGTGAGTTTCTAGCCACTGTCAAGCTGCATACATATGCAGGGAAGGATGCTGAGGTTGGAGCTGGTCACATTTCCTTCACAATCAAAGGGAAGAAGCATGAGCTTTCAATGAAGAAGATAGCCAATGTGTTTGGTTTTGAAGTTGGGAGTAATAGAAGCTTGATGATACCAAGAGAGGAGCTCTATTCAGTTTGGGAAACCATTGGGGACAACAAACTCTACTCATCCTCCAATTCCAAGAGTTCAAGGATAAGGAGCCCAGTCCTAAGATACTTCCACAAAGCTCTTGCCAACACCTTCTTTGCTAGGAAGGAAACTGGGAATATCAATGAGGGTGAGCTTAAGATGATTGACAGGGCTCTCAATGGGATCATCCTTAAGGCAAGAGATGGACCCATCATTCTTGGGAGCACTGTGGAGACTAATCTTGCAATGGTGCTCATAGACCACATGGTATATTTGAGAAGTTGGGTAGGCAAGCTGGAGAACAAGGGCTAGATAGGAGCATTAACCATTGGAGGCATCATTACTCCAATTCTACAAGCTGCCAAGATCCCACTTAGAGGAGAAAGGGTCTCACCAAGATGGATTGACTCAAGCTACCTCACCTCTACTCTCATCCTAGCCAAAGAGATGCATCAAGGAAATCACATCTTAAATTTTGAGCTTCCAACACTTGGGAAGAAACAATTAATCTTGCGTAACCAAGAGCTCACCACCATTCAAGAAGGAGCCAACATTGACTTTTGGCCAGCTGAAGAGTACTTGTTTGATGGGACAGTTCAACCTAGAGTTGAAGAAGCTGGAAATGCACAAATGGCTGATGGGGAGGAGCAGTTTTACTTTGAGGATTATGAGCCCAACCCAAAGAATAGTAGAGGAGTGAGGGAGAATAGCAGGAGGTTGACACTTTTCCAAAAGTGGAGCAAGTGGCATGGGAAGAGGTTTGATAAGCTGAAGAAAAAGGTGACCAACATGGCTAAGTCTATCAAGGGCTTAAAGAAGGAGATTGCTGAGCTGAAGAGTGGAAACTCATCTCCAAGCCATTCGAGCCCTTTGAGGAGGAGTAGCTCAACTAAGCACTTTCAAGAGTTGCAAACCCCGTGGAACCAGCTAGAGCTTCAATGTATGAACCAAATCAGAGGAAGAGGAGTTCAAGTACCTGAGAACAACAATTTTCGAGGCACTCGACCGGGTCACTCGAGCGCCCACTCGACCGAGCACCCCCGATGTACTCGACCAAGTTCCAGCCCAGATCACCTTATGCCTTCCCACCTCTAGCTGCTTATCCAGGCTATCCAGGTTACCCTCCTATCCCACCCCAGTACTTCATGGATCCAGCACTCTACCAGCAGTTCTACCAGCAGCAGGCTCAGAATTTTGGCATCCGCGGTCCAGCTCGACTCCCCCACTCGAGCACGCACTCGACCGAGTGCCGGTCGATTGCCGTCGTCGAGCTGCCCCAATCTCAATCTCCAAGTGATCAACAAGACCCCAACTACACATTTGACAGTATGCAAGAGGATGTGGACAACTTCTTCTCCAACCCTTGAGGTACCACTATCACCTTCCCTTGTAATTATCATGGCGTTTGACATTGTGTTTTGTTTTTGATCTTGAATCCTCAATCAAATTTCTTTCACACAGAGGACTGTGTGATTTAAGTTTGGGGGAGGGTTTGAGATAGCATTTGACATTGTGCTTTGTGTTCTTATTTCAAATTTTTAGCATCATCATATTAGTATTTGCATAGCATCTAAGGCATAGAAAAACCCTAAAAATTTGAAATTTTTTTGCAAAAATCTTTATAAAAAAAGAGTGTTCATGTAGTTTGCATTGCATATTAGGATCTTGTTTAGCATGTTTCATGTAGGATTGTATAATATTTGCATTAGGGATCTATGATGAGTTTTTTCCTTATTAGTTTGCTTAATTCACTAGACTAGGATCAATGCCCAAGTTAATAGTACTTTGATGCTAGTTGAGTAGTTAGAAGCATAAGATTGAACCAAGCCTTGAATTCCTACATTGCATTTGGTCTAAATTGAAGCATGTTATGATTTGACACCATTTCCTACTTATAAGAACCTAATATTGAATTTCAATTATCAATGTGTGCATTGCTTTAAACTCATGGATACCATATACATATTTGGATCATCTTTCTCCTTTTCACCACTCTTGTTGATCCAAGTAGCTGATTTCCTCATTAAGAATCAGTTTCCCTACCCCTTAACCAACCCTTCTTTCAAGCCATAATTATTCTTGTGTGTGTGAGGCCTATTTTTTTGGGATTGAGCTTGGTAGAAAGTGTTAGGTTTGAACTGACAAGAGTAAAGCCTTGTGTTGTTCTAGTTTGCATTTTTCAAACTAGATAGGACTAGGTGGTTCACTTGTTGTGTTTGGGACTTGGCTGTTTTGAAAACAAAAAGAGGAAAAAGAGAAAGAAAAAGGGTAGAGTCTTCAAGAGGAGAATGTGTTTAAGCAAAGTCTAGTGAAAGGATGGGAAGTAAAAATTGTTGAAGATGGTTCTAGTTAAAGAAAAGAAAAGAAAGAAAAGAGAAGTCTAGCAAAAAGCTTGTATGTCTTAAGAATAAGAAGAAAAGAGAACCATAGCAAATAAGTAAGAATCCCCCATCCCACTAGAAATATCAAATAAGAAACCTCTCCTAAGACTTGAAAACGAAAAGAGAAAAGGGTGAAAGAGAAAGGAAGAAGTTAAAGGGTAGCACTAGGATCATTTGGGTTTTGATTGATAGGATAAACACTTTGGGTGCCTTTGGGTAGACAAGGTTTTGTTCTTGTATGTGTCTAAGTGTTCTTACCTTTAGCATTCTTCTAAAGCTCAATCCATTTTTATGAGAAAACCTTGATATTGATAAGCCCCACTCTAAAAAGAGACCATCATTGTCTCAAAACCTTTATCGCCAAGCCAAATGAGTTTTAAGCATTGCATAGAATTGATTCATGTTCTTGATTAATGAATGTTAAAGGAAATGGTTGATTTGAATGCATGTGGATATCTAAGGCTCAAATCAGTAAAGGTTGTGATATGCTTGTCTAAAATCTTTAAGTACAGCTCATTCAACTTGCATCATAGTACTAGTAACTTGGACATTGTTTCTAGATGGTCTATTTGCAAGCTTTAGAAGCTGAGATCCCACTTTCAAACCTCACCTACCTTCTTATGTCTTGATTATTTGCTTGAGGGCAAGCAAAGACTAAGTTTGGGGGTGTTGATGTTCATATATTTTACTTTGTTTTCCCTTAGTTTATTCACATCTTTTGCATCTTTTGCTAGTCATTTAGGCCATTATTGTGTAGCTTTAGGACTAATCATGCATTAGAGTATAGTTGCATTGCATTTGCATCTTTTCATGCATAAACAGGTGATTTTGGAGCTGAAGGAGCATGGAAGGAATCATGAGGAGAAAGCAAGAGAGAGTTAAGGCTGAAGCAACAAGGTCCAGAGTCCAACTCGACTGCTCACTCAACCAGACACTCGACCGTGTGCTGAGGAGGACTCGACCGAGTGGAGGAAGCAGAAAAAAAGCCAACTCGACCAGCCACTCGACCGAGCATAGGGTCGAGTTGACCGAGCCGTTGACTATTTTGTCTTTTAGTATTTTGAGGGCTTCCACCCCTCTCCAATATAAAGCCTTGTACCTGCAGCCACCAAAGAGTCCAGCTTTTTAGAATAGTCAGAAACCTAGTTTTTACCCTTTCGGAAATTATTCCTTTTGCACTTTTATTTTTCTTAGATCTTGTACTCTTTTAACAGAGAAAACATAAGATTCTTGGATTTTGTTGGTTTCATAACTTTCAAGATATTAAGAATTCGTGTTTGATTCCTTCTTGAATATTATAGATCTTTGTTTTATCTTTCATTTGATGCAAGTTTCTGTATTTTCTGGGTTTATGACTTTGATGTTCATCATGTGTTCTTGTGAGTAGTAGCTTAGGATCTTGAGGATGGGTTAGGCTGGGCTGTGTTTGAGGTTTGTTTGCTTTGGTCAAGCTTGATTGTGGTAGAATCTCTTCTAGGCTAGATGTTCTTAATGCTAATCCTGAACTGAGAGGTTAGGGTTTGATTTCAAGCATCTTAGCATCACACCAATGTTTAAGAAGCATAGATTAGGCTAGATCTAGAGCTTACCATTAGGCTTGCTAAGAGATTAGAGGTCTTGTTTGGTATGAGACATATTGCTTAATGCCTGCTTGTGTAGATTCTTTTCTTTGTGAGAACAAGTCTAGAGATGCATAGATTTGATTGTTTCTTGCCATGAGAGTGGATTAAACTTGTCTTAGAAATATATGTCTAGAGATTAGCTAAAAGTTTGCTTGAGATTTGTTGACCAAGTTAGATGACCTCATTCATTAGTCCAGCCCATGAATCCCTCCTCAAGACCTTCCTTGTTTATTGATTTTTAAGTCTTAATCCTGCTGTTTGATCGTTGTTTGATTCGCTTGTGTATTACTCTGTTTTTCTTGTATTGCTCTGTTTCACGGATTTGTCCAGCTCGACCCTGCACTCGATCTACACTCGATTGAGTGCTTGCTCGAGTTCCTCCCCAGAACTCTTGTTTATGATTAGTAGTTGTCCTGTCTTATCTCTAGTCTCATTTTATTTGCATTTCTGTTGCATTTACTTATTGTCCTGTTCATTATTGTCTTGCATTAGTTCATTAGTATAGTTTCTATTTCTGTTCTAGCTTCATATTAGTTATAATCATTCTGTTCCATTTACATTTAGCATCTAGTTCTAGTAGCTTTACTTTCTGCTCTTTACATTTCATCAATAGGATTGTTAGTGACAGACATCCTTTGCATATTTGGCTTAACTTAGGCTCATATACATATCTTGATTGTTCACAACTCTCAGATTGGATTGACACCTCTTATACTGCAACTGCATAAGGGGAATTGAAACACCTTACCATCCATTCATTCATATCTCACCATTGCATACATCCATCAATCCATATCACCCACCATAGAAGCCTTTTTTCACTCCACTTGCTTGAACATTAGAACATCTCTATATTATTGGATTTAATTTGAACTTTAATTTTCTTGCTTATGGAACTTGAATACCTGCTCATGGTAACTCTAAACTTGGGTTAGCACTCCATTTTTACCAATAATTTTGTTTAACCCGATTCATTTGTCCTACCCATGAACCCAAACCTTTCTTTCAAACCTTGTTGTGAATTGTTGAGTGAGGCCTCTTTCATTGTGCTATAGGTTGCGAAACCTTGAGAGTATTGAGAACGACAAACAACTGCCTCTTGATTTAGCTAAGTTAGAATTTGAATTAGCTAATAGATTCGGTTTTGAAAGATAGGTGGTTAGAATGTTTATTTGGGGTTGGGTTGTGAAATAAAAAACAAAATAAGAAAATTCCCTAAGGTTAGAATAAATTAGCTCTAAGTCTCTAAATTTTAAAAAAAAAAACAAAAAAAGATCTTGCTATAGTCTCCTAGAAAGAAAAGAAAATATATATATATATATTAGGAGTTTAGCAAAGAAAGAATAAATAAAAAAAAGAGCTAGAAGTTTTAAAGTCTAAACCTTAGGGAGTAAAAAAAAAGGAGTTAAAATCAAGGATGTGGGTAGTCTGATTCTAGGGGGTTTAAATTAAAAAAAAAAAGTGATTGAGAAAAGGGTAGATCATCAAGAGCTAAGCTTTGTATGCCCAAATTGTTCTCAGTCTTAGATAGTTTTCACAACTGTCTAGCATTCCTTCTTTTGAGAAAAAACCATCCAAAGAATTTGTTTGAAACCACCTTACTAAAAATCCTTACCCTTGAAATCGATTGAGCTTGATTCACCTTCCATTTCCAAGAATTCGCCAAACACTTAATTGAATGTGAAAGAGATGTTCTCTATCTTTAGTTGGAGGTTGAACTAGATCGATGCATGGTAATAAGCATAGAAATATATTTATAAGTATGTTGATTGATCTTATCACCATTAAACTATCTTTAGGGACTATAGCTTGAATCCTTCGCTAGGCATATTAAGGTTATGAGTTCCCGCTTTCAAACCGCACCCTCTTACTTCCTTGCTAGAGGACTAGCAAGATTTAAGTTTGGGGATCTGATAACTCTCTAATTTATATGTTTTTTGCATCCCTTTTTGTCCATATTTTGCATTGTTCATACCTCTAACTTAGCATTTTTAGGTCATTAACTGTAGGAATTCACTTTTAGACCATTTAGGGTGTTGCATTTCCGCATTTGCATATTTTGGATGAAAACAGGTGCTAAAGGGCCAAAAATGGGGGAAAACAAGGACAACCCGAGCATGTACCCGAAGGAGCCATCGAGCTTCAAGGACAAGTCCGAACCCCAACACGATCGAGGAGGATCCAAGAGCATGAAGAGCAACCCGAAGATCCACCCGAGGAGTAACCCGACTTCACCCTCGTGTACCCCGTCAAGTAGACCATCGGGCAGGTCTGGGAAGCTAGGTCAAAAGGGTTTCCATATATAAATCCCCTCTTCCCCTAGCTCGCAAACGAGCACGCCGCAGACCCTCAAACCAGAGAGCGAGAGCTTCTGTGAGAGAACTGAGCGACCCAACATTTTTCCCTTTTTTTTTTACGTTTTCTTTCATAGTTTTGTTAGTTTTTCTTAGATTTCTATCTTGTACTCCTTCTACTCTATCTTTACCGTTTAATACAATGTCATTTTCATTCATTTTCGTTGCATTGTTATTCGTTGCTATGTCCGAGTAGTGTAGTAAAGTTTCTAGGGATGGGATAGATGATTTTGTGTTCTTGATCGGTTAGGATGCCTTAGTTTGATTGTAAATGATTGATAGATTTCCTTCTAGGTTGGTGTTCTTAATGCTGTCAACAGACCGGGAGGTTGAGATTAGATCTAGGCGCTTTAGCGACCGAGAGGTGTAGATAAGATGCATGATTTAGCCAATGCTAGAGGTTTACTTGACTCTTAGTAAGAGATTAGATGATTTTAAGTTTACTGGCAATAATGAATCGATCTTAATGCCTGCTTGATCATATTGCTAGTGCGAGAGTGTGGTAAGTGATCAAAGTTTGATTGTTGCTAGTGCGAGAGTGTGGTGACAAAGTTTTAGAGATTCATTGTCTAGGAAATAATTGCTTGAGGCATGTAAGGCATCTGTACTGGTCTAGAATACTTAGGATTCAATTACCCCATCCTTAGAAGCTTTCGTATTTTAATTGTTTACATTTTCTTTACCTACTCGACCACTTACTCGATCAGGTACACGATAACCTGTATCGAGTAATAGCTTGAGCTGTTCATATCTCACTTGCTTACTCGATCATCCCACTCTATCATGTACTCGATTGCTTGCATCGAGTGCTTAGGTCGTGTGGTTTCTTTGTTTATATTCTTTTCTTTTATTTATTTTAGGATTGTTAGAACCAAAACCCTATCTGCTTGGCATGACTTGTATTGTTCTGATCATATCCTTCCTGCTAGCAATAGACAACCATTTTGATTGATAACCCTTTGTACTACAACTGCATAGGGAATTGATACCCTGGGTGAAAACCTGTCTATCAGAACCCTTCTTCTCCATCCTTGGTTAGAGCAGTTTTGAGATGATCCTCCTCAGCTAGTTCCTCCAACAGCTCATCAGCCAACTTATCCATCTCTTCAATGTAGAAGACTTGTCCTCCTATTGTTGCCTTCTTCAAAGTATCCTTGATGTCAAACCTCATGATGAAGTCGTTGAAACAAGTATTTCTTATGTTTGTGGTGATGATGGTGGATGTATGCAAAGATGATATATGAATGGAATGATGGATGGGTGTTTCAATTCCCCTTTATGCTATTGCATTACAAGAGGTATCAATCCTAAATGAGTGTTTGTGAACAGATAAGATGTGCATATGAATCTAAGTTAAGACAAATGTAATGATTGTTTGTCACTAACAATCCTAAGATGGAAATGTAAAGATGCAGAAAGTAAACTACAAGAACCAAGAACTAAATGCAAATGAAACTGAATGATTGAAACTGTAATGAAGCAAGAACAGAAATAGAAACTACTACTAATGAACTAATGCAAGACAATTAATGAACTGAAAGCTAAATGTATGCAACTGGAATGAAACAGGAATGAAACAAGACAAGCACAAATCATAAACCAGAGTTTTGGGGATGAACTCGAGCAAGCACTCGACCGAGTGTAGATCGAGTGGGAGGTCGAGCTAGTTCAATCCGGAAAACAGAGCAACACAACAAAAACAGAGCAACACTAAAACCAATCAAACAACAAGCAAGCTACAAGATTAAGACTTAGAAATCAATAAACAAAGAAGGTTCCTGAGGATGGTTTCATGGGAAGAACTAATCATTGTGGTCATCTAACTTGGTCAACAAAACTCAAGCAAACTTTGAGCTAACCTCTAGACATATAAATCTAAGACAAGTTTCTCCCACTCTCATGGTCAAGAAACAATCAAACCTATGCAATTCTAGACTTGTTCTCACACAGTAAAGAATCTACACAAGCAGGCATTAAGCAATACATATCAAACCAAACAAGACCTCTAATCTCTTAGCAAGCCTAATGGTAAGCTCTAGATCTAGCCTTATCTATGCTCCTTAAACATTGGTGTGATGCTAAGGAGCTTGAGATCAGATCCTAACCTCTCAGTTCAAGATCAGCCTTAAGAACATCTAGCCTAGAAGAGATCTACAACAATCAAGCTTGACCAAATCACATAAACCACAAGATGAATCCTACCTAACCCATCCTCAAGATCCTAATATGACTACTCACAACAAGACATGATGAAATAAATCAAAAACCCTGAAAATATTGAAACTTGCATTATTAGAAAGATAAAACTGAGATCTTTAATATTAATCAAAGGATGAAACTCAAATTCTCAATATTAAGAAAGTTATTGAACCAACAATATTGAAGAATCTAAGAGTTTTCTTAAAGAAGTACAAAATCTAATAAAATGCAAAAGGAATAATGCTAAAAAAGGTAAAAACTAGGTTTTTGGGAATATCTAAAAGTCTGGACGCTTTGGTGGCTGCAGGTACAAGGTCTTATATAGTGGGGAAGTGGAAGCCCTAAAAATAGAAAAAGTCAAAGCGGTCAACGGCTCGGTCAACTCGACCTGTGCTCGGTCGAGCTAGGGGTCGAGCTGGCTCCTCACGTGCAATCTCCACCGGTCGAGTCCTCCTCAGCACACGGTCGAGTGTGCGGTCGAGTTGGACTCTGGACCTTGGTTCTTCAGCCTTAACTCCCTTGTTTCCTCCTCAAGATTGCTTCACATCTCTTTTCCATTGCTTCCATGCTCCTTGAGCTCCAAAATCACCTGTTTATGCATGAAAAGATGCAAATGCAATGCAACTAAACCCTAATGCATGATTAGTGCTAAAGCTACACAATAATGGTCTAAATGGATAGAAAAAGATGCAAGAGATGTGAATAAACTAAGGGAAAACATGGTAAAATATATGAACATCAACACCCCCAAACTTAGTCTTTGCTTGCCCTCAAGCAAATAATCAAAGACATAAGAAGGTGAGTGAGGTTTGAAAGTGGGATCTCAGCTCCTAAAGCTTGCAAATAGACCATCTAGAATCAATGTCCAAGTTACTAATACTATGATGCAAGTTGAATGAGCTGGAATTTAAAGACCTTAGACAAGCATATCACAACCTTTATTGATTTGAGCCTAAGACATCCACATGCATTCAAATCAACCATTTCCTTTAACATTCATTAAACAAGAACATGAATCAACTCTATGCAATGCTTAAACTCATTTGGCTTGGTAATAAAGGGTTTTGAGACAATGATGGTCTCTTTTTAGAGTGGGGCTCATCAATATCAAGGTTCTCTCATGAAAATGGATTGAGCTTTAGAAGAATGCTAAAGATAAGAACACCTAAACTCATACAAGAATAAAACCTTGTCTACCCAAAGGTACCCAAAGTGTTTATCCTAGCAATCTAAACCCATATGATCCTAGTGCTACCCTTTGCTCCTTCTTTTCTCTTTAACCCTTTTCTCTTTTGGTTTTCAAGTCTTAGGAGATGTTTCTTATTTGATCTTTCTAGTGGAATGGGGGATTCTTTCTTATTGCTATGGTTCTCTTTTCTTCTTATTCTTAAGACATATAAGCATTTTGCTAAACTTTTCTTTTCTTACTTTTCTTTTTCTTAACTAGAACCATCTTAATCAACACTTTACTTCCCATCCTTTCACTAGACTTTGCTTAAACACAATCTCCTCTTAAAGACACTACCCTTTTTCTTTCTCTTTTCTTTCTTTTCTTTTCAAAACAGCCAAGTCCCAAACCCAACAAGTGAACCACCTAGTCCTATCTAGTTTGAAAAATGCAAACTAGAACTACACAAGGTCTTACTCTTGTCAGTTCAAACCTAACACTTTCTACCAAGCTCAATCCCAAAAATAGGCCTCACACACTCAAGAGCAAACAAGGCTTGAAAGAAGGTATGGTTTAGGGGTAGGGGAACTGATCTAAATGATTTAATCAGCTACTTGGATCAACAAGAGTGGTAAAAAGAAGAAAGATGATCCAAGTATGTATATGGTATCCATGAGTTTAAAGCAATGCATATATTGATAATTAAAAGTCAATATTAGGTTCTTATAAATATGAAATGGTTTCAAATCACAACATGCTTAAACTTAGATCAAATGCAATGCAAGAATTCAAGCTTGGTTCAATCTTATGCTTCCTACTACTCAACTAGCATCAAAGTACTAATAACTTGGGCATTGATCCTAGTCTAGTGAATAGGCTAGCTAACAAGGAAATACTCATCATAGATCCCTAAAGCAAATATTATACAACTCTACATGAAACATGCTAAACAAGATCCTAATATGCAATGCAAACTACATGAACACTCTTTTTTTTATGAAGATTTTTTTTTCAAAATTTTTCAAATTTTTATGGTTTTTCTATGCCTTAGATGCTAATGCAAGTGCTAACATGATGATGATAAAAATTTGAAATAAGAACACAAAACACAACATCAAATGCTATCTCAAACCCTCCCCCAAACTTAAATCACACAGTCCCTTGTGTGAAAAAGTTGTGTGAGGATTCAAGATTTAAACACAACACAAAACACAATATGAAATGCAATGGTATAAACAATGGTAAGGTGATAGTGGTTACCTTAGGGATTGTGGAAGAAGTTGTCCACATCCATCTGCATGCTGTCATAGGAGTAGTTGGGGTCAGGCTGGTGGCTTGGAGAAGGACTTTGGGGCAGCTCGATGACTCCGATCGACCTTGACTCGGTCGGGTACGTGTCCGAGTGGGGGGGTCGAGCTGGACTGCGAGTCTCCAAATCCTGAGCCTTCCTCTTCTATTCAGACTCCCTAGCGTGCCTAACCATGAAAATACTAAAGCAAAAATCAAAATACCAAAATTCCAAAGCAATATATACAGGGATACCTTAGGGACTTCCTCCCTAGTGAGCTTGTTTAAAGTCACTAAGCTTGACTTTTGATTGCCTTTTCAGGCTTGAGTTAGAGACCAAGGAGGTGATGAAATCCCCCTGGTTCTATTTGGTAACCCTGGTGTTCCTTCTTGATCACTACCTCATTAGCACTTGAACCATGTTTCTTTTTAACCTTGAGCTTTGGCCTTGCTCTCTTCAAAGTCCTTTTGTTCAGCTTGACTTGGAGATCCTTGACTAAAGCAGTCATTCCTTGAACAGAATTCTTAAGCTTCTCCACTGAATCTTCTTGAAAGGTTAGCTTACCCCTTGAAGCAGTTTCCCCACTTGAGACCTCATGATCCTCCTTTCTTTTGATAGTGTAAGGTGGATCATATTTGGAGGGCAGATTAGTGGGATTGTTGATATCAAAATTCATAGTGAAGTCTTCAGTCAGGTGGAGCTTGATAGTCCCCATCTTCACATCAATAACTGCCCCAACTGTAGCTAAGAATGGCCTTCCCAAGATAAGAGGGTCTTTAGGCTCTTTTTCCATACTCATGATTGCAAAATCAGTTGGGATCCTTGCTTCTCCTATTTTGATAGGGAGATTTTTAATCACTCCAACCACATCCCTCTTGGATCCATCTGCTAGACTGACATAGTAGTTGCTGTCCTTGAAGTCCTCATACCCCAACTTCTCAGCCACTGAGTATGGTATCAAGCTCACTGAAGCTCCTAAATCACAAAGGCACTTATTGAAGTGCATGTAGCTGATGGAACATGGTATGTTGAATGAGCCTGGATCTTCAAGCTTTGTTGGGACAATAGCTGTCCCAATCTCTTTCAAATCCTTCATATCTTGGTCATGAGCCCTCTTCTTTGACATCTCAAGTAAAAAATCCTGATAGAGAGGGTATGGAGCATACTGTTCCAAAGCAGGTCCTCTCTCATCTTCTTGGTAAGCAATGATAGTTTCTTGTATAGCCATTACTTCCTTCAAGATTTTCACTTCCTCTTGTTGCAAAGCCATCACTTCTTCCTTCTTCTCAATGACAACCTCCTGTTGTATGGCCATTCCATCCTTCTTTTCAATGACTACTTCTTCCTTCAAAGCCATCACTTCCTTAATGACAACCTCTTCTTTCAAGGCTTTCTCCTTCTCTTGTTGCAAAGCTATCTTCTCCTTTTTCTCAATGATCTCCCTCAATTCCCTTATCTTTTGAGCCTTGAAACGTCCTGGGAATGGTAGAGGCGTTTTGTAAGCAGGAGGAATGTATCTAGCATGCTTAACAGCTTCTGTGTCTGCAACTCGATCAGTCACTCGATCATGTACTCGATCGTGTGTGTGGTCGAGCACCTGGTCGAGTGGTTTCTCTGCCTCAGTCTGCTGAGTAAAACCTTCACTCTGGGCTTCAATTAGTGACCAACCCTCCCCACCTTGAACCTCACTGTCCTCAGTGACATATTCCTCATGGAGATGGATAGCTTTAACAGTGATCTCCCTTGGGTATGGAATAGCTTGTTCAGGAAGTTGGTGTGGATTAGGAGCTGAAGTAGAAGAAATGGAGCTCTCCATGCACTGAAATGAAGAGGTCAGACTCTCAAGCTGGTTACTCAGGTCATGAGCATAAGAATCCAATGTTTGGTTCAGCTCTCCAAACTGCCTTGCTGCCTCAATCTGCTGATTGGCTTGCCCAAGCAATAATTGTTGCATCATAGCTCTTAAGTCATGTTCTTGGGCTTGGTAGGTCTGAAACATTGGAGTGGGACACCATTGAGTCTGGAAACCTTGTTGCTGGTGCATGGGTGCATAATAGAACTCACTGCCTTGAAACATGGTTACTGACTCGAACAGACACACGGTCAAGCACAGGCTCGAGTGGATGGTTGAGTCGACTGGGAAGCGGTGTCTACTTAGATCCGGCGTCTGACTCGACCGGGTGCTCGATCACGACTCGGTCGAGTTGTGGTCGAGCTGATGGTCGAGCTAGTACCTCAAATGGAACTTCAACCCAACAACAGAAGATTCAAGTGTAAAAACGAACTTAATCTTAGACTAATATGGATCCTAAATGTCACAAAACACACTCAAATGGGCAACATCGCCAAATTGAAACAAGTATTTCTTATGTTTGTGGTGATGATGGTGGATGTATGCAAAGATGATATATGAATGGAATGATGGATGGGTGTTTCAATTCCCCTTTATGCTATTGCAGTACAAGAGGTATCAATCCTAAATGAGTGTTTGTGAACAGATAAGATGTGCATATGAATCTAAGTTAAGACAAATGTAATGATTGTTTGTCACTAACAATCCTAAGATGGAAATGTAAAGATGCAGAAAGTAAACTACAAGAACCAAGAACTAAATGCAAATGAAACTGAATGATTGAAACTGTAATGAAGCAAGAACAGAAATAGAAACTACTACTAATGAACTAATGCAAGACAATTAATAAACTGAAAGCTAAATGTATGCAACTGGAATGAAACAGGAATGAAACAAGACAAGCACAAATCATAAACCAGAGTTCTGGGGATGAACTCGAGCAAGCACTCGACCGAGTGTAGGTCGAGTGGGTGGTCGATCTAGTTCAATCCGGAAAACAGAGCAACACAACAAAAACAGACCAACACTAAAACCAATCAAACAACAAGCAAGCTACAAGATTAAGACTTAGAAATCAATAAACAAAGAAGGTTCCTGAGGATGGTTTCATGAGAAGAACTAGTCATTGTGGTCATCTAACTTGGTCAACAAAACTCAAGCAAACTTTGAGCTAACCTCTAGACATATAAATCTAAGACAAGTTTCTCCCACTCTCATGGTCAAGAAACAATCAAACCTATACAATTCTAGACTTGTTCTCACACAGTAAAGAATCTACACAAGCAGGCATTAAGCAATACATCTCAAACCAAATAAGACCTCTAATCTCTTAGCAAGCCTAATGGTAAGCTCTAGATCTAGCCTTATCTATGCTCCTTAAACATTGGTGTGATGCTAAGGAGCTTGAGATCAGATCCTAACCTCTCAGTTCAAGATCAGCCTTAAGAACATCTAGCCTAGAAGAGATCTACAACAATCAAGCTTGACCAAATCACATAAACCACAAGATGAATCCTTCCTAACCCATCCTCAAGATCCTAATATGACTACTCACAACAAGACATGATGAAATAAATCAAAAACCCAGAAAATATTGAAACTTGCATTATTAGAAAGATAAAACTGAGATCTTTAATATTAATCAAAGGATGAAACTCAAATTCTCAATATTAAGAAAGTTATTGAACCAACAATATTGAAGAATCTAAGAGTTTTCTTAAAGAAGTACAAAATCTAATAAAATGCAAAAGGAATAATGCTAAAAAAGGTAAAAACTAGGTTTTTGGGAATATCTAAAAGTCTGGACGCTTTGGTGGCTGCAGGTACAAGGTCTTATATAGTGGGGAAGTGGAAGCCCTAAAAATAGAAAAGTCAAAGCGGTCAACGGCTCGGTCAACTCGACCTGTGCTCGGTCGAGCTAGGGGTCGAGCTGGCTCCTCACGTGCAATCTCCACTCGGTCGAGTCCTCCTCAGCACACGGTCGAGTGTCTGGTCGAGTGTGCGGTCGAGTTGTACTTTGGACCTTGGTTCTTCAGCCTTAACTCCCTTGTTTCCTCCTCAAGATTGCTTCACATCTCTTCTCCATTGCTTCCATGCTCCTTGAGCTCCAAAATCACCTGTTTATGCATGAAAAGATGCAAATGCAATGCAACTAAACCCTAATACATGATTAGTGCTAAAGCTACACAATAATGGTCTAAATGGATAGAAAAAGATGCAAAAGATGTGAATAAACTAAGGGAAAACAAGGTAAAATATATGAACATCAGTCGTCGCCCAGATTGAGATCAATCTTGCCATTTCTGACATCAATGATGGCTCCGGCAGTTGCCAGGAACGGTCTTCCTAAGATCAGAGGATCTTTCGGTTCTTCATCCATCTCCAGAACCACGAAGTCGGTTGGCACTTCCACGTCTCTGATCCTGACGGGTAATTCTTCTAAAATACCATTTGGAAGTCTCACTGATCTATCTACAAGGATGAGAGAGATGTCGCAACCCTTGTACCTTGTAAAACCCAACCTCGTAGCAACATAGAGTGGCATTAGATTAATTGAAGCGCCAAGATCACATAGACACCTATCAAAAGACATAGATCCAAGGGAGCAAGGTAGAGTGAATGATCCAGGATCTTTGAGCTTCTTGGGTACAATCTTTTTCTGGATGATTGCACTACACATAAGACTTAGTACCTCTCCATCACTAAATCCTTGAGGAATTTCTGGTAGTGAGGAACAAGTGCGAAAGCATCCAGCAATGGCATCCTAAACTCAATCTCCTTAACTTCTTTTTCGAACAAGGCTTTGTATTTCTCAGTAAGCTGCTTCTTAAACCTCACTAGAAATGGTAGAGGAGGCTTGTGCGGTGGAGGGATGAATCTCGCGGGTTTGTCATCAGGAACAACAGGTTCCTTAACAGCTTCAGGTTCGGACTGCTTCACTGGCTTGATTGGATCTTTGACTGCTTCGACTAAGTTCTCCATCTGAACATCATCCTGAACAAAACCCTCCCCATCTAATTCCTCACTGTCTGCAGTGACGTCTGGGACTCCTTGCCTGAGAGGCAATGTTTTACCATTTCTCAGCGTAATTGCGTTTGCAAACTCCTTGGGGTTCTGAACAGCTTTTCCTCGGAAGTGGCCAGACTTTGGTGCAGATGTAGAAGCAGATTGACCTTCCATATACCTTATTTTCGAATTTAGAGCTTCAAATTTGGCGTTCAGATCATTGTAGGAACATTCCATCCTCTGACTAAGGTCAGCGAATTTCTTTACAGTATCCATGGAACCGCTAGCTTGGCCCTGAAGAAGTTGTTGCATCATCTGCTTCATTTCTTGATCTGGAGCTGGAGTAGGCTGAACTGGTTGAGGACGGAATCCTGGCGGTGGTCCTGAGGGGGTTTGGTAACCCTGCTGGAACTGTTGTTTTGGAGCGAATCCCGGATTGTAAGACACAAAAGGTTTTTGTTGACCTTGTTGTTGTTGTTGAGGCGGGTATACCTGATTTTGTGGATTAGCAACATTGGTACTTTGGTAAGACAAATTGGGGTTCATCTTGTAGGGGTTCTAACCTTTGTTGTATCCACCCTGATTCTGAACATAGCTGATCTCCTCAGTCTGCTCGCCCTCCCCATCTGGAACTTGGAAAGGGTCATCCTCAGATACAAAGTGGACGCTCCTCTGCTGGTTTAGCAAGATACGGTCAAGCTTCTCGTTGACATTCTTGAGGTCTTTCTTGTACTTCTCCTCAGACCCAGCGTCACCGCGAACTGTGCAGTCATAGTCCTCATTGTAGTTGCCGTCAGACTGAGCGAGATTCTTAACCAGTTGTCATCCTTCCTCAACGTCTTTGTTCAAGAAATAACCGTTAGAAGCAGTGTCAAGCAGCATACGTATCTTTGGTAGTACACCACGGTAGAGAGTGCTCAGCAGTAACTCCTTGCTGAAACCATGGTGTGGACACTGGCTATGGTAACCCTTGAAACGCTCTCATGCTTCATAGAATGATTCTGAGCTCTTCTGATTGAAGCTGGAAATCTCATTCCTGAGATGTGCTGTTCTGGAGTTGGAGAAAAACTTGGCCAAGAATGCTTTCTTACAACCATCCCAAGTGGTTATTGATCCCTTGGGAAGGTTTTTCTCCCATTGATGAGACTTGTCTCCCAGGGAGAATGGGAAGAGGCGCAATTTGGTGAGACTGCACAGGCGGTCGAACTCGTCCAAGTGGTCGAGTGGATCCTCCATAGGCAATCCTTGGAACTTGTTTCCTTGGATCATGGAGATAAGACCACTTTTGATTTCGAAGTTGTTGTTTTGCACAGCGGGAGGGACGATTCCAGCACGCTGAGTGTGAGTGTTCGGTGCATCCTCAGCACCAATGTTTCGCGGTCTCGGATTTGGTTCATTCTGTTGTTCCATAGTAACTGGTGCGGGATGATCAGTGAGTTGACGAGCTTGTCGTGGTCGTTGCAACCGATTGATTTCATCGATAACATGAAGGAGATTCTGATGGCCTCTTGATCTGGTGTGCATGCAAGGTTGCAATCAATAGGTACCTAAGATGCAAAACAAAGAAGCAGACAACCAAAACAAGTTAGTACTTAGATTGATTGTGTAACAGAACTTAATCTTGCAAAACTTGAAATCTTAAATGTAGCAAACAGAATCCCAAATGGCAAAGGCGCCAAATTGATAGTAGGCTTTTTGTATGTATCCTAGCAGGTTCAATTAACCTTATGCAGTTGTAATACTTAAGGTGTCAATCCAGTTGGGAAACTTTACTAACAATTGAGATGCAATCAAGAAATCACAAGTCAAGCCAATTCAAAGAGAGTGTTTGTCTGACAGTCCTAGAATGATGACAATACAAAATGGAAATGAATCACAGAACTAGAAACGATAATGTATGACAAGAATCGAAAATGAATAAAAACATAAACGAGTCTAAGCATGAACTAAAAAGCAAGAAACGAAACAGTCTCAGGAATGTAATAAAAAACAGGAAGAAAGAGGTCCTAAGGATGGGAGTAATTGATGTCGGTGGAGCATCCTAGTCTATAGAGTGTTAACATGCCACAAGCAAACTATCCCTAAACAATGAACATAACTTCTTAGCTAATCTAATCTCTTGACAGAAGCTATTCAAACTCAATCACTTCCAAACCTAGCTCTCGCTAGAGAAACATGATCAAGCATGGCATGAAAAACAATTTCATTCACGTCAACAAACATCCTAGACAACTAATCTCTTAAGCTAGGAACGTAAGTCTCTGGCACTAGTTGGTCAGACATTTCATCAAACAACTTTTGGGTGCGGAAATATCTAAAACCTAGTTCCAATTAATCAGAGAGAAACTAGTAATTATAACTCTAGTCCAGAAGGGAATCGTACAATCAACGCTTAAACACTCTACATCCTAAGATCATCCACCTAATATATCCCATCCTCAAGAACTACCACACTACTCAGATCCGAAAATCATCATCAAGGATGCAAACACAGAAAACATTGAGACAAGCATTACTAGGTAGATAAAAATAAGATGAACAACTTTGTAGAAGGAATCAAATGCAAAATCTGAATAAATCTCAAAGATATTGGAATACAAGTCTCAGAACGTATTGGTGGCTAGGTTCAGAAACCTTCTGGGAACGAAAACGAGATAAAAGATCAAATGTCTCAGCAAAGACTTAACAAAATGTATATATAGTAGTCCAACATGGAAAGCCCTAAAACTTAAAACGACAAGGTAAAGCGTTGGTTCGGTAATCTCCTGAAGCGTGTGAAACCAAACGTCTTTCTTCCCGACATGTGCGATCGAGTCCGTGCACGTCGAATGGAATGCAATGTCATCATGGCTCAGACGGACGGTTGAGGAGCATGGCTTGATCAGACAAGCTGGAGTGCGTTGCGGGGGAGCATGGCTCGATCAGACAAGCTGGAGTGCATGGCAAGGGAGCATGGCTCGATCAATCAAGCTGGAGTGCGTGGCGGGGCAGCATGGCTCGATCAGACAAGCTGGAGTGCGTGACGGGGGAGCATGGCTCGATCAGACAAGTTGGAGTGCGTGGCGGGGGAGCATAGCTCGATCAAACAAGCTGGAGTGCGTGGTGAGTGAGAGTGGCTCTAGCGTGGTGTATACGCATCCACTAAAACGATGATAACTCTTTCACCACACCTCCTATTGACTTCAAATAAACGGTGTTGGAAAGATAACTCCATTCCCTACAACTTTGATGAAGACGTCGAAAGCTAAATCCCACTCGAGTGGAACGGCTCGAACGGATGGCTCGGTTGACGCTGCCTGGAGATGGCTCGGTTGACGCTTCCTGGAAGTGTTGTGAGATTGGCTCGAGAGACGGTTCCGGGAGTGTTGTGCAGCGGATGAGTTGAGAGATGAGCTTTCAACGTCTCCTAAATACCTGAAATACTCCAAAATGCACAATCTATGCAAGGATGATGCAAGAACTACCTAAACATGCAAAGTGTATAGAAAGGACTAGAAAATGATGCAAACTAATGAGTTATCCTACCTAAATGCATGATAAATATATGCTAAGGAGAGGCAAAATATAGACATATCAGAAACCCCTTTGACCTAGCTTCCCTGTCCTGCCCGAGAGTTTACTCGATGGGGTACACGAGGATAAGGTCGGATTACTCCTCGGGTAGATCTTCGGATTGTTCTTCCTGCTCTTGGATCCTCTTCCTGCTTTTGGATCCTCCTCGATTGTGTTGGGGTTCGGACTGTTCTTCCAGCTCGATGGCTCCTTCGAGTACATGCTCGGATTTGTCCTTGTTTCTCCCCATTATAGGCTATAAAGCACTTGTTTTCATCCAAAGTATGCAAATGCAAGAATGCAACACCCTAAATAGCCTAAAAGTGAATTCCTACTGTTAATGACCTAAAAATGCTAAGGTAAGGGTATAAACAATGCAAAATATGGACAAAAAAGGATGCTAAAAACATGTAAATTAGAGAGTTATCAAATACCCATCCAAAAAGCAGTAGTATGGGTGATTAGCTAACCTCTCCAGCATCTAATCAATAAAAGGAAGCGGGAAGTGATCTTTCCTTGTTGCGGCATTCAGCTTCCTATAGTCTATGTATATTCGATGACCAGTAATTGTCCTTGTAGGGATCAGCTCATTCTTATCATTCTTCACCACTGTGACTCCACCCTTCTTGGGAACAACATGTACCGGACTAACCCAATTGCTACAGATATTGGATAGATGATCCCAGCATTCAGGAACTTCATGATCTCTTTCTTGACAACATCTTGCAAATTTGGATTCAGCCTCCTCTAATGCTCAATAGATTTCTTAGCTCCCTCCTCAAGATGAATCCGATGAAATTCCTGCAATATCATCAAGAGAATAGCCAAGAGCTTTGCGAAATTTGCGCAGCTTGCCTAGCAATAAAGTGAGCTCTGCATTGTTTAAGGAAGCATTAACAATGACATAATAAGAAGATTTCCCACCTAGAAATGCATACCTTAATCATGTAGGAAGTGGCTTGAGATCAAGCTTTGGAGCTTTGTCAAAACTCCAATCTGAAGATTTCTCTGCTTGTGCAGAAGTACCAACCAATTCCTCTTGAGCAACAAACTGTTTAACTTTCTCATTACCATCAAATAGCTTGACATACCCAGCAGTAATGTCATCTAGATGTTCAACCTCTTCAGCATAAGCAACCAATACTCTCTCTAGTGGATCCTCTGGATGCAGCTCCTGGAATATCTCTTCAGCAAGGTTAGACAATGTGTCCACATCAAATGTTTGACCATCAATGGTTGGCCTCTTAACCAGCTTGTCCATGTCAAAAGGCATTTGCAGATCACCAACATTAAGACCAATCTGTCCTTTCTTGACATCAATAATGGCCCTAGCAGTGGCTAAGAATGATCTTTCCAGAATAAGAGGGTCCTTGGTTCCTCTTCATACTTTAACACCACAAAATCAGTAGGTATCAAGCATAACCAATCTTGATAGGAACATCTTCCAGAACACCATCTGAAATTCGAACGGACCGGTCAGCAAGGATAAGAGTGATCTTGGTAGGCTTGAAGTCTGTCATTCCCAGGCTGAGTGCTACTGATCTTGGCATTAAGTTGACACTAGAATCAAGATCAGACAAAGATCTAGCAAATCTATCAGTGAAGATATTACAATCAAGAACAAATTAAGATCCCTGGATCAGGAAGTTTTTCTTTGATCTTGTTGTGGATTATAGCACTGACTTGAGCTGATATCATCATAACTCCCTGCTCAGTATTCAAATCTTTGGTTACTATCCTCTTGACATATCTCCTAAGCATTGGAAAAGTCCTAACAGCATCAAGCAAAGGTAGCTCAATAATAAGCTTATCCATCATGGCCTTGCATTTAGCATCATCTAGCTCTTGCTTAGACTTCCTTAGATTCTTGGGGAATGGAACTTTAGGTGTGTAGACTCTTTCAGCAACTGGTGTAGAAGACTTGCTGATGTCAGTTTCGGATGCATAAGGGTGTCGATCGATGCTCCTCAAGTGGTTTCGATCGATGCCATCTGATGGAGTTTTGTCCAAAACTTCGAGTGAATTGAGTATCGATCGATGCTCCTTTGCATCGGTCGATGTTGGCTCAGCCGAGACTTCATCTTCTTCGCCTTCATCTATCAACTTCTGCAAACCATCTGACTGAAGCTTCTTAGGCACTGAATGTAGTTGTTTACCGCTTCTCAAAGTCACTGCGTTGCAAGAGTGTTTAGGATTTGATTCAGTTCTTGCAGGAAGATACCCCTCTTGCCTTTTCACAGACTCAGCAGTCTGTGCAACCTGATTTTCTAGATTTTTGACATGTATGTTCAAAGCTTCAAACTTGCCATTCAGCTCTGTGTAGACATTAGCAAGCTTCCCGTTGAATGTCACAGTTAATTGCTCCTGATCTTGCAAAAGTTGCTCTAGCTTCTTACTAGTCTCAGCTGATTTAGAAGGAGGGGACTATTAGGAAGAATTCCCATCAGTCCTTGTGAAGTTGCTCACTTGTTGCTGCTTATGAAAGTCAGGCTTAGGAGTGTAGTCTGAAGAGTTCCCTTGAAAGTTGCTACGCTTACTGTTTCCACTGTAAAGTCTGCTATCTTGCTGATTTCCAAACCGCTGTCCCTGATTCCCATTGACGTAGTTCGCATCCTCTTCCTCATGGTGTCCTTGTCCAGGTTCTGGCTCATATGTCTCAACTTCAGCAGCAAAATGAACATCTTTCTTACCCAGAAGGAGATTGTGCACTGAATCAAGGTTAGCATTGACTGAAGCTAACTGGTTTGAATCAAACCCTCCATGCAATCACTTTCTTTTAGCATCAGATCTCTTAGTACTATTGCTAGAAGCCAAGTTCTCAATCAAACCTTCAGCATCTTCTGGAAATCTTGTTTTCAAATTCCCATGATTTGCAGCATCCAATACTAACTGATACTCCCAGTCACATCCTCTGAAGAAAATACTTAGCAACTGAACCCTTGAGAAACCATGGTGTGGACAGTCCCACTGATAAGCGTTAAATCTCACCCAAGTTGTTTTGAAAGCTTCATCTGGTCTTTGCTTGAAAGAAGATAGCTTGACTCTCAACTCATCTGACATCGCATCATCATAAAAGTAGTTGAGGAAAGCGACCTTGATGTCATGCCAATTTGTCAATGATCCAGCTGGCAACTGCTTCACCCACTGAGATGCCTCTCCTGCAAGTGAGTAAGGAAATAGCTTGTAGTATATGTAATCCTCAGTCACTCCATTGGCCTTGATACTGGTCACAAGATCCTCAAAGTGCTCAATGTGCTCCAAAGGCTTCTCATTGGGCAGGTTAGAGAATGGTCTCTGCCCAACCAGTTGAAAGTAATCAGGCTTCAACTCAAAATTATTCCTTTGGAAAGGAGGAGGAACAATAGCAGACCGGTTTTCATACATAAGATCAGTCTGGTTGTAGTCAGCAATGGTCCTGATCAAGTCTTGGTTTGAAAGCTTCAAAGTTGGACCAGTCTTATTGTTTCTGGTGTTAGGCCTAGGAGGCATGCACCTGAAACACACAAAGAGAAGAGAAACAAAAGTGTGTTAGTAGAAAAGAAAAAGAAAAATTTAGACGAAATTAAAACTCAAATCTAATGGTAGATCAAAGAGCCCCGGCAACGGCGCCAAAATTTGATATGCTCAAATTAAACCCTAGAGCTACTCTCTCAAATTAAGTGATCACTGTAATACTTAGGGGTCAAATTCCACAAGGACTCAAATCTACACAATAAATTATAGAGTTTTATGGTTAAGCTAAACAGAATAATTTGAATTAAAATCAACGCAATGCAAAATATTTAAATAAAAGCTTGTGAAAAATCAATGGATTAAAAAGCTAGGTCTAGGGAATTTCTCAGGAAATTACAAATTATTAAATCAACAAATAAATAGGATTCAAGCAATAAAGATCAGATCTAGAACTCTAAACTCTTTTGTAAAATAAATCAGTTCTCACTGCAAATATTATATAAATTTAAAACCATAAAATCCAAATCTCTTTGTAAAATTGAAAGTTAAAAATCAGCTTTAATAACAAGTTTAGATTGTTCACAAAATTACAAAATCAAATCTCTTTGTAAAACGTAATTTTGCGCATCAAAAGATTTTATCAGGAAAATCAATTATATTATCATATCAAGTTATTTTCCAAGGTTATTCATTCTTGGTGATCAATCAAGAATTAATATGAAGAACAACCTATGATGAAGATCTAGAAAGATAATGAACCATAAATAAACCGATCTAATAATTCATAAAAACCCTGTAAAAAACCTTGAACCTAACAAGCAAACTACTCAGACATATTCAATGAAACACAAATCATCATTCTGAATAATATGCAATAGAAATTAAAAGAGTAAATAAGGAGTTTAGGAATTGATATCTTGTGTTTTTGTTGAGTTTTAAGCTTTGTTCTTACATGGTTTTGTTGCATAATCTTGGCATTCTAGGTTGTTTTAGGAGCAATTGCATTTAGTTTGTTATCTTTCAGGTTCTTGGAGTGATCTCTACACATTTGGAGCATTTGGGCTTGTTTTAATGCAAAGAAGAGTGGAGATGGAAAGGTGAAGGTGCGAAGACACACGCGGCCATCCCACTCGGTCAAGAGCTCCCCGGTCAAAGCCACGCGACTTCCCCACCCGGCCAAAGTTCAACCGATGGAGTTTGAGTGTGCTAAGGTGCAAACACACACGCGGCCACCACACGCGGCCAAACCTAGACCGATCGAAGACACGCGGCTACCACACGCGGCCAAGCCATGGCCGATGGAGTTCAGATGACCAAGGCGGGAAGACACACTCGGCCAGGCGACGCGGCCAAACCTAGACCGATCGAAGACACGCGGCCACACCACTCGGCCAAGCCATGGCCGATGGAGTTCACACCAAGCTTGTTTTATTTTTGACCCGGGTTTGACCCAGTTTGTTTTGGGTTGACCTAGATTCTCTTCTACTCTCCTATAAATACTCTAAACCTATTAAGGAGAGAGATCCTATCTTATCTTATATATTGTTTTAGCAGCCACTTAGGGTTCTTAAGCTTGTTTACTCTAGGTCTATTGAATCTTTGGTTGATTTCCCAGTTTTTAATAGCAATTTCTCTTTCAAATCTCTTAATCTACAAGCTTTTATTATGATTTCACAAAGACAAACCTCTTTCCTTTGTGTGATCATGGTGATTAGTGAGTAGATCTTTTAAGAACTTTGGGCTTGGTAGATTTGGGAGATAGATGGTTGATCTTTGATGTCTAGGGTTTATCTTATGCATTTCCTATCTTCATTAGTGATAATATTGCTAGATAGCCTTGATCAAGCTTAAATCTAGACTTTAGGATTTCCATGCCCATAAGGTGTTTGATGAAATTCCTGAACCAAACTTTTTAAGAGCTTTGCATTCCTACCCAATGGAAATTGATGATTAGAGTGCTTAGTGGTATTTGAACTTGTTCTTAATGCATGCTTGTCTTGTGATTACCTTTGGAAATTATTGATTATCACTTGATTAGCATAGGATCTCTATCATGGAAATGAATTGATTTGCATAAGTGTTCTAGCCATAGGATTGTTCTTGATTGTTACTTAGACATCTAGGATTGATTAGCTATCTCCCAAGTCAATAACCTTGCCCAAGGTTCTCTTGTTAATTCCTGATTTTCAGTATATTTGCTATTTGAGTTTGTTGCCTTGAGTTTGCATTGTCTTGTTTACTTTATTTGAGTGATTTTGATTAGTTAAGTAGTGTCATAAGAACCTTTTACTTGATTAAGAATAGATTAAGCATTTTGTGTATTCTTTGTGTGTTGGTTGATTGCAAATTGTGGATTGATAAATAATTGATACTGAAAGTTACTACATCAATTTGGCGCCGTTGCCCGTTTGCATTCTTATTGACCATTGGGATTTCATCTTTTCTTGAGACTATTCATTTACTTTACATTATTTGTTGCTTGGGTTACATTGGTGGTTTGTCTTTGATTTTTAGGGTGTATGAACTTGAGGAGCCACGGCCTAGCCAACTTGTTTCCGCCTGTCGACGACATTCACTTACTTGAACGAGAGAACCGCCGTTTAGCCCACCAAGCCATGGACAACAACCCTCCTCCAGCGGCTGCTCATAATGGAAATGAGCAGCCCAACCAAAACCAAGCTCCTATCCATCCTCCAAGACAACCTCGAGTCATTGGAGCCTTTGATCAGCCGAACATTCATGGGAACCGCCAAGGAATCAGAGCACCCGCTGTTGAGAACAACAACTACGAAATCAAATCTAGCCTTATCAACATGGTGCAAAGCTCAAAGTTTCATGGTCTGCCAATGGAGGACCCTCTTGATCACTTGGATCAGTTTGATATGATGTGTGGGACAGTTAAAATCAATGGTATCTCAGACGATGCATTCAAACTCCGCCTCTTTTCGTTTTCTCTTGGAGATAGAGCTAGGACATGGGAGAAGAACCTACCAGTGGGATCCATTACTTCGTGGGATCAATGCAAGAGAGCCTTCCTCTCCAAGTTCTTCTCCACTACAAGAACAGCAAGGTTGAGAAATGAGATATCAAGCTTTGCACAAAAGGGAAATGAGAGTTTTTGTGAAGCATGGGAGAGATTCAAGGGCTATACTATGCAATGTCCTCATCATGGTTTCTCCAAGGAGTCTCTTTTTAGCACATTGTACAGAGGAGTGCTACCAAAGATAAGAATGTCTCACTTTTGTTGGTCGCCGCTTAGAGAGAAAAAGAGAGAGTCAGAGAGAAAACGTTTCTGAGATTTTCTGGGTTTGTTCTTGGTGATTTTGGAGAGATCTGAGGCTGTAGGAGGGTTAGCTGTTGCTGGAATCGAAGGGGAAGCTTCTGGAGGTGTTGCTTTCCACGTTTCTCAATCCAAACTTCTTGTTCTTGAGGTGAGTGCATGACCATGGCTTACCTAAGCTAAGATCTCTAGATTCTATGTGATTTGGTGCTTATGTGGTTGTTTCTTTGAGTTCTCTATGATATTTCGTTGCTGTCTGGGCTGGGTTTGGCTTCTGGGAGTGCAAGGAGCGGATTGGAGAAGCTTGGAGGCGAAATTCGGAGTTTCTGATCGAGGGAAAACGCTGCTCGGCATCGGTGTCGGTCGACACCAGTTGGGGTGTCGGTCGACACCAACGCGAGGACGGCTCGGGACTTTAGCGAGTGTCGAACGATGCCATGTGGAGGTGTCGGTCGACGCAAACTAGGGTTTTCGGGAGTGTCGGGCAGGGTGTCGGTCGACACCAGTTTGGTGTCGGTCGACACCAGATAGTCAGTGTCGATCGACACCATATGGTGTCGGTCGACACCCCTTGTTCAGTTACGATGGTCGTTGCATGCTATGTATATTGCCTGGTTTGTTTTATTGATTGTTGTTTGTGGCATGTAGAGATCTTATTGCTTGTGTGTATAGCCCAGTAGATGGGAGGATTGCCTCACTAAGTGTTTATCAAATACTCATGCATCTCAATTTGTGTTTGTGGTGCAGGTAAAGGCAAAGTGTGATCGTGGAATCAAAGGCAATGAAGAGGAGGATGTTCTAGGGACTTGATTGTATGGTTATCTGGCATTGTTAGGTTGCTTGAATTGAGTCTTAGAGCATTGTTAGGATTGCTGGTTGTTTGATTTATGCTGTATGGGATTAATGCTGGATATTACTTATTTGGTTATTTATTGGTATGTGGTTCCGCTGTTGGATTGTGAATGTGGTTAGGTGGCTAGTGGGTATAGGACCACTAGTTGTAGTTATTTAATTATATTATTATTTATTATTTATTTATTAAAAAAAAAAAACGGGAAGGGTTGTTTCATTTTGGTATCAGAGCCATTACGGTTCTAGGACTAGGGTTCATTGTGCTTTTGCTGTTGATGTTTAGGATTCCATGCTATGATTGATTGTGTGGTTGGTCAATTGTGTGTGGCATGAAGTCCTAGAACATCCTCTTCGAGCCTGTGTTGTGATTCCACGGTAAGTTGTGTTTCTTGTGTATTAGAATTATTGTTTGCTTAGCCTTCTGTTCATGGATGATACAGATGGTTAGGGGTGAGGATGTTGTTGGTCGCGGTCGTGGTCGTGGGCGTGGTCGTGGTCGGGGTCGGGGACGAGGTCAGGTTCCTGAGGCCAGTGTGAGTGTGACCCAGAGCATGGCCAGTGAGGAGGTGGCGGAGTCATAGGTTCATCCTAGTGTGTCTGGAGACCAGGCTGGTTTGGGTGACGGCAGGGCGGATGGGCCCGGTGTCGGTCACGGTGTTGCCCCGGGTGTGGGGGTTGCAGCGGGAGGTGCTCCAGGCAGGGAGGATGTCTTGATGGACTTGCTAGCTCAGGTTCTGCAGCGACTTCCAGCAGTTGTGCCGCCAGTGGTTGGTGGGCAGGATCCAGTAGTGCCGCAAGTGGTTGGTGGGCAGGATCCGGTAGTGCCGCCCGTGGGTGGTGGGCAGGGTCCAGCGGTGCAACCTGTGGCGGGTTTGCAGGCAGGTGTGCAGCCGGGGGCCGAGGTTGTGGATGCTCAGTATGTGCGGATGATGGAGCAGCTGCGGCATGTGGGAGCAGGGTATTTCTCAGAAGGTACCGATCCGAGCGTAGCGGATGAGTGGAGAGAGCGGATGGAGGATATTTTCCTTTCGCTTAGGTGTCCCGACCGGTACAGGGTGGATCTGGCAGTGTTTTACTTGTCAGGAGATGCTCGTGTGTGGTGGAGGTCGGTGACAGCACGGAGGGTGCAGAGGGGTATGTCTTGGGGAGATTTTGTGGGGGAGTTTAACTCCAAGTATTTTCCTCAGGAGGCTCTTGATCGTATGGAGGCACGGTTCTTGGGTCTGACTCAGGGGAACCGTACAGTGCGGGAGCTAGATGCAGAGTTCAGTCGGCTTGTGGGGTATGCAGGCAGGGCATGGGAGCCAGAGGCGGCTCAGGTGCGGAGGTTTTTGTTGGCTCTGCGGGATGATTTGAGGACTCGGTGCAGAGTGAGGAGCTATGCTACGAGAGCAGAGCTGGTTAAGGTTGCAGCTGGGATAGAGGATGACTTGAGGTCACAGGTGGTTGTGGTCAGTTCTTCGGTGCAGCCACAGCAGTCTCAGCCATTTTCTGTTCCTAGCAAGGGCGGCAAGCCTGCGCAGGGGCAGAAGAGGAAGTTCGATGTTATGCAGAGATCGAGGCACGGGGGTGCGAAGTGCTTTGGGTGTGGTAGTAGGGACCACAAGGTGTCTAGCTGTCCACAGAGAGGTGAGCAGCGGGCAGTGACAGAGCAGCGGGCGGTGACGGAGCCGCGGACAGATAATCGGGTGTGTTACTACTGCAGAGAGACGGGGCATATCAAGCCTCGTTGTCCCAAGTTGCAGCAGAGGGCAGTAGCAGTGTTGCAGGCTGGAGCTCAGCCAGGGGTGCAGCAGGGTGTGCAGCACGGTGTGCAGCCGGTGGGTTGGATTGAGCCGACGACTCAGGTGTACTCGACTCAGGAGCCCGGTGGCACTAGTGCAGGAGCGATCACAGGTATAACCTCTGAGATTCGAACTTAGTCAATTCAATTATTCAGATTATATTTGTTTTTGTTTGTGGTCAAGTGTTAGGTTCTCAACACATGAGGTTTGTGTAGGGACCTTGTTGGTGGGCGGGTTTAAGTCCCATGTTATGTTTGATTCTGGAGCTTCTCATAGCTTCATTACTCCGGAGTGTGCCGTGAGTGCGGGGATCAGAGGGGATTCTGGAGAGCGATCAGGAGTGGTCAGAGTTGCTGGAGGCAAGTTCCTGAGGGTTATTGGACGAGCTGGAGGAGTTGATATTCAGATCGCAGGAGAGTCGTGGCTAGCGGATTTGCTTATCAGTCCAGTGGAGTTGTATGACGTCATTCTTGGTATGGATTGGTTGCATCGGTATAAGGTGCATTTGGATTGCTATCGGGGTAGAGTGGAGTTTGAGCGTCCAGGAGGGAAGTTGGTTTTTCAGGGTATTAGACCGACTTCGGGGAGTCTCGTGATCTCAGCCGTTCAGGCAGGGAAGATGATCGAGAAGGGCCCTGAGGCCTATCTGGTTACTATATCTATGCCAGAGTCAGTGGGGAAGTCTACGGTTAGCGGTATTCCGGTTGTGGAGGACTTTGAGGATGTGTTCCAGTCATTGCAGGGATTACCACCATCTCGGTCGGATCCTTTTACAATTGAGCTGGAACCGGGGACGATGCCGTTATCCAAGGCTCCTTACAGGATGGCTCCAGCAGAGATGGCAGAGCTGAAGAAGCAGCTGGAGGATTTGTTGGGCAAGGGTTTTATCCGTCCTAGTTGTTCACCGCGGGGAGCTCCGGTGTTGTTTGTTAAGAAGAAGGATGGGAGTTTTCGGTTGTGTATTGACTACCGGGGTTTGAACCGAGTTACTGTGAAGAACAAGTACCCTCTCCCGAGGATTGATGAGTTGTTGGATCAGTTGAGGGGTGCTACTTGGTTCTCCAAGATCGACTTGGCTTCAGGTTATCATCAGATTCCTATTCATAAGGCAGATGTGAGGAAGACAGCCTTCAGGACGAGATATGGGCACTATGAGTTTGTGGTGATGCCGTTTGGGTTGACAAACGCGCCAGCTGCGTTTATGAGATTGATGAACAGCGTGTTCCAAGAGTTTCTGGACGTGTCAGTCATCATTTTCATCGACGACATCCTGGTATATTCTAAGAGTCCTGAGGAGCATGCAGTACATCTGAGAGCAGTGTTGGAGAAGCTGCGGGAGCAGAAGTTGTTTGCTAAGCTGAGTAAGTGCAGTTTCTGGCAGCGTGAGATGGGGTTCTTGGGTCATATTGTTTTAGCTGAGGGAGTTTCAGTGGATCCAGAGAAGATTCAGTCCATCAGGGAGTGGCCGAGGCCGCAGAGTGCCACTGAGATTCGGAGTTTCCTGGGGTTAGCAGGTTACTACAGGAGGTTTGTTCGGGGTTTTGCGAGTATGGCTCAGCCGATGACTAAGCTTACAGGGAAGGATGTCCCGTTTGTGTGGTCACCAGAGTGTGAGGCAAGTTTTGCAAGTCTCAAGCAGATGTTTACTACCATGCCGGTGTTAGCATTGCCTGAGCAGGACGAGCCTTATGTTGTGTATACAGATGCTTCTAGAGTGGGGTTGGGTTGTGTACTTATGCAGCAGGGGAAGGTTATAGCTTATGCTTCGCGGCAGTTGCGGAAGCATGAAGCTAATTATCCTACTCATGATTTGGAGATGGCAGCAGTGATCTTTGCTCTTAAGATTTGGAGATCCTATCTGTATGGTGGGAAGGTACAGGTATTTACAGATCACAAGAGTCTGAGGTACATTTTTACTCAGCCTGAGCTGAATTTGAGGCAGAGGCGTTGGATGGAGTTAGTAGCGGATTATGATTTGGACATAGCTTACCATCCTGGCAAAGCTAATCTGGTTGCAGATGCCTTGAGTTGGAAGCGGGTGGCTTCGGCTCAGGAGCAGGATATGGAGGTGTTGGTAGGTGAGATTAGTGCATTGAGTTTGTGTGCTATCTCACAAGAACCTTTGGGTTTGGAGGCAGTTGATAGAGCAGATTTGTTGAGCAGAGTGAGGTTAGCTCAGGAGAGTGATGAGGGGCTGGTGAATGCCTCTAAGGCTGCGGGTGCAGAGTATCAGGTTTCTGCTAATGGTACTATCCTTGTGCATGGTCGGATCTGTGTGCCCAAGAGTGAGGATTTGAGGCAGGAAATACTGAGAGAGGCTCATTCGAGCAAGTTCTCTATTCATCCAGGAGCGACCAAGATGTACCGTGACCTCAAGCGGTATTATCACTGGGTCGGGATGAAGAAGGACGTAGCTGACTGGGTGGCAAAGTGTGATACTTGCCAGCTGGTGAAGGCGGAACATCAGGTTCCTGGTGGTTTATTACAGAGTTTACCCATTCCAAAAGTGGAAGTGGGATTTGATCACGATGGACTTCGTGGTAGGTTTACCTGTGTCGAGGACGTTTGATGCTATTTGGGTCATTGTGGACCGTTTGACTAAGTCTGCGCATTTTCTGGCCATCAAGAAAACTGATGGAGCAGCGGTTTTGGCCAAGAAGTACGTGAGGGAGATAGTCAGATTGCACGGTGTGCCTGCTAGTATTGTGTCTGATAGAGATTCCAAGTTCACCTCGGTGTTCTGGAAGGCATTTCAGGCGGAGATGGGCACGAAGGTGCATATGAGTACAGTCTATCATCCTCAGACTGATGGTCAGTCAGAGAGGACGATCCAGATTTTGGAGGATTTATTGAGGATGTGTGTGCTGGATTGGGGTGGTCATTGGGCAGATCACTTGAGCTTGGTGGAGTTTGCTTATAACAACAGCTACCAGGCTAGTATTGGGATGGCTCCTTATGAGGCCCTGTATGGGAGGCCGTGTCGTACACCTTTATGTTGGACTCAGGTGGGGGGAGAGGAGCATATTTGGTGCAGATTTTGTTCAGGAGACCTCGGAGAAGATTCGGGTTTTGAGGCTGAACATGAAGGAGGCTCAAGATCGGCATAAGAGCTATGCTGATAAGAGGAGAAAGGATCTTGAGTTTCAGGTTGGTGATAGAGTGTACCTCAAGATGGCCATGTTGCGGGGTCCGAACAGGTCATTGACAGAGACTAAGTTGAGTCTGAGGTACATGGGTCCGTTCAGAGTGGTTGAGCGGGTGGGACCAGTGGCATACCGGCTCGAGTTGCCTGAGGTTATGCGTGCGTTCCACAAGGTATTTCATGTGTCGATGATGAGGAAGTGTCTTCACGAGGGTGATCAGTTGTTGGCTAAGATTCCTGAGGATCTTCAGCCTAACATGACTTTAGAGGCGAGACCAGTGAGGGTGCTCGAGAGGAGAGTCAAGGAACTTCGGAAGAAGAAGATTCCTTTGATGAGAGTCCTGTGGGACTGTGACGGAGTAGAGGAGCAGACTTGGGAGCCGGAGGCGAGGATGAAGGCAAGGTTTAAGAAGTGGTTTGAGAAGCAGACCGCGACTTGAGCTTGTCTAGCCGGGTCCGAGTTGTAGTCCGTGGCTGGAGCGGGTACGGAGTATTCCACCCCATCTCTCTTGATATTTGGTCGCTTAGGGGTGGTTGGTTGTGCGACTAAGTATCAAGATGAGGTGGTGCTCGGGATGCGGGTTGTTGGCTCCGGTTGTTGTATCTTTGGTTTTTCTGATGTAATTTCGTTGAGATTGTAACGATTATGACATTTTTGAGATTAATAAGATGAGTATTTTTCTTTATGTTTGACTGTTGTTGTCATGGGAAAAGAGAAATAGCTCGGGTTTCTATTTTTGGAAAGTTTCCATAAATAGAAAAGTTCCACAAAAGGAAGGTTTCCATAAAAAGAAAGTTTCTAAAAAGGGAAAAGTTTTGTGGAAATGTTGAGGTAGATCTAGCCGGGAGATACTCGTTGGCATCAGTGTTTGTTTTTGCTCAAGGCCGTGCGGGCCCAACTCATGTGATACCGATAGCTCGATGGACTTTGTGGCCAGAGAGTGGGAGTGGTATGTTGCTCCGGATGACGATCCGAGAGCGCGCTTGAGGGTGACGACCCAAGAGCGGGATATGTGAGGCTCCCTGGATACCGTAGCTGTGAGCCGCGGCTCGGCAGTGAGCCGGTATGTCTCGAGGGTTGCGACCTGAGAGCGGGGGGAGTGTGTGTGTGAGTGACTTCCTGGATGCCGTAGCATAAGGCGGTTGGCCTGATAGCGAGCCGGCATGATTCGTTGGTTGCGACCACGGACGGGGGAAGCACTGAGTTGTGAGCAAATAGTGTTTATGATGCGAGTATATTGGCTAGAGGGAGACCTCGAGGGTCAGTCGGAGGTGTGCGGGCTGTTGCGACAGTGGCACGGGAAACCTTGGCTGACGGTGTTTAGTCCGGTCTGGGGACGTGCGGGCCGTGCTGACGGTGGCACGGAGGTCCTTGGCAGATGGACGGTATTGCGGGATTCGGGGACGAATCCATATTGGTGGGGGAGAATTGTAACATCCGCGAACCAATTTTTGTAATTTTGGTGTGGGTGTCGATCGACACCCTTGGTGGCATCGATCGACACCATGTTTTTCCGGTTTGGTCGGGTTTGATTTATTTGCTGATTGGTTCGGTTTGGTCAATTAAATCCCTAAATCGTGTGTTAAGGGTCTAAGGACGAATCAAGGGTTTCAGAGTCTCATTTTTGTTGGTCGCCGCTTAGAGAGAAAAAGAGAGAGTCAGAGAGAAAACGTTTCTGAGATTTTCTGGGTTTGTTCTTGGTGATTTTGGAGAGATCTGAGGCTGTAGGAGGGTTAGCTGTTGCTGGAATCGAAGGGGAAGCTTCTGGAGGTGTTGCTTTCCACGTTTCTCAATCCAAACTTCTTGTTCTTGAGGTCAGTGCATGACCATGGCTTATCTAAGCTAAGATCTCTAGATTCTATGTGATTTGGTGCTTATGTGGTTGTTTCTTTGAGTTCTCTATGATATTTCGTTGCTGTCTGGGCTGGGTTTGGCTTCTGGGAGTGCAAGGAGCGGATTGGAGAAGCTTGGAGGCGAAATTTGGAGTTTCTGATCGAGGGAAAACGCTGCTCGGCATCGGTGTCGGTCGACACCAGTTGGGGTGTCGGTCGACACCAACGCGAGGACGGCTCGGGACTTTAGCGAGTGTCGAACGATGCCATGTGGAGGTGTCGGTCGACGCAAACTAGGGTTTTCGGGAGTGTCGGGCAGGGTGTCGGTCGACACCAGTTTGGTGTCGGTCGACACCAGATAGTCAGTGTCGATCGACACCATATGGTGTCGGTCGACACCCCTTGTTCAGTTACGATGGTTGTTGCATGCTATGTATATTGCCTGGTTTGTTTTATTGATTGTTGTTTGTGGCATGTAGAGATCTTATTGCTTGTGTGTATAGCCCAGTAGATGGGAGGATTGCCTCACTGAGTGTTTATCAAATACTCATGCATCTCAATTTGTGTTTGTGGTGCAGGTAAAGGCAAAGTGTGATCGTGGAATCAAAGGCAATGAAGAGGAGGATGTTCTAGGGACTTGATTGTATGGTTATCTTGCATTGTTAGGTTGCTTGAATTGAGTCTTAGAGCATTGTTAGGATTGCTGGTTGTTTGATTTATGCTGTATGGGATTAATGCTGGATATTACTTATTTGGTTATTTATTGGTATGTGGTTCCGCTGTTGGATTGTGAATGTGGTTAGGTGGCTAGTGGGTATGGGACCACTAGTTGTAGTTATTTAATTATATTATTATTTATTATTTATTTATTAAAAAAAAAAAAACGGGAAGGGTTGTTTCACAAGTGAATTTGTAAGTGAAAAAAAAACTTAATTCCTTTTAAAATCATTTTAAAAGTGTTTTAAAGAGTTTTTAACAAAATCATATAATCGTTTTCAAAGGTTTTGCTAGTGTTTTAAATAGTATTAAACAAAATTTACAACATTTCTAGGTATCTAAAGAAGATAATCAAGATTATCAACATGAGAAACATACTGACTTGAGAGGGGACCCAAGTGTTATACCTGAAGAAAATACCCAGGATACTAATGAAAATGATCCACAAGAAGAGGATATAAATAATGATAAGGTATGTATTACTTGAATATGATCGACAAATTTTAAAAACCTTGTAAAAACATATTTGAAAATAATTTACATATGGTTAAAAAAAATATCATTATTTGTGCAGGATGAGAAGCCTAACAGTGCTGATGATGTATACTAGAGCCAAGAAGAAGCGTACACTATTATATCGAATGACGAAGAGTGTATTAATATTTCAGATACTGATGAAGACCCAAGCCAACAAGAAGCTCCCACTCAACAAGAAGACCCAAGCCAAGAAGAAGCTCCCACTCAACAAGAAGACCCAAGCCAACAAGAAGCTCCCACTCAACAAGAAGACCCAAGCCAACAACAATATCACACCAGCCAGGAAATGGGCAGTTGTAAGTTGTTGAAGTCTTTATTATAAATGATTTTCCCTGTTGAAAATGACATATCATATTTTGTTTCTTATGTTTGTATTAGTGCAAACACCTACTACGCAGGAAAACAATATAAGTGACGAAGAAATGAAACAAATCGAGGAAGTTATAACTTCTTGGATGAAGAGCGAGGACATCGAAACTATGCTTTCGTCAATTGATGAAGTAAGATTGAAAAAATCATATACTTGTTATCATAGGCGTTAAACATTAATAAAATTTGGATGTTCTACATTGTAGTATCTTTGGCAAGGGAATAAGTGGGAAAAAATCTATGCCATGGATTTGATGACTAAAGAAGATGTAAAAAAAGTAACAAGGAAGGCAATATTAATTCTTCATCCTGACAAAATTCCTAAAGATGTTACTCCACAAATGAGATACCTTAGTACCAGAATGTTTTCAAAATTAAAAGGTTACTGAACCTCGACTTTTGTTAGATTTTATGCACATTTTACTGTTATTTTATATGAACTTATATTTTTGTTTTCTTTTGCAGGAGTACAAGGACAAATACTTAGGTTAAGGAATTTGGCATCTTGCTGGTCGCATCAAGAAGAATAATGAATGGCAAAGTATTCCAATGTTTAGTTTGCAAGTAGATTTTTTAAAATTGTCTTTTTAATGTTATGTTATTTCTTTTCGCTTGTAAAACTTTTTAAATGCTGTTAATCTTATAAACAGTTTAGTTATACATGAGTAGTTTGTTCAAACTTGCCTAATATACGAGGTTATTGCTTAAAAAACTGTTTTAAAAAAGGGTTTTAAAAGCTTTTAAAAGGATTTTAAAACCTTTTAAAAGGTTAAATCTTCTAAAACGGGTTAATATTCTTTTAAGTTTTAAGGGTTTAAAAGGTTTTAAGAGAGCTTTAAAAGTTTTAAAACCTTTTTAGAGGGTTTTAAAACTTTTTAAACGGGCTTTTACAACTTTTCGAAGGTTTTAAAAGGTTTTAAAACCATTTTAAAACCTTTAAAAAGGTTAAATCTTCAAAAACGGGTTAATATTCTTTTAAGTTTTAAGGGTTTAAAAGGTTTTAAGAGAGCTTTAAAAGTTTTAAAAACCTTTTAAAACCTTTTAAACGGTCATATAAACATTTTAAACCTTTAAACCTTTAAGAGTATATTTTGTTTTTAGAAATTTTTAAAGGTTTTACAAATTGTTTATAATGATATATATCAATTTGGTTTGCTTTTTTAAAAGCTTTACAAGTTGTTTCTAATATTTCAAAACAGTAAACTCTGAATAAAATATTTATTAAAAAGGAGTTTACAAGAGCAGAGACTGAAATATTTTATTTAAAACAACAAAAACAAGATAAATTATTCAAGAGTTCTTAAAAATAGATATGAACTATTTAAGTTCATATTTCAGTTTTCTCTCCCAGCGTATTGATTAGTCATCTCTCTAGCCATGGCTTCAATCCTTCTCCTATCAGATTTGTAGAGGTTGGCAAATATTCAATGGTCTGTTGCTCATCATTCACCTCTGGTTCAATCAACTTCTCCACTAATCCCTTGAAAAGCTTAACAATCGGCATGAAGATCCAACAGTCGGTCCTCAAAACTTTTAGGTAAATGCCTCCACTATCTGATACATTTGGGTGGCAAATTCTTGTGATGAAAACAAACTGCATTATCAAGAAATTTTATTTAAAAAACTATTGAGTTGCTGCAAAAAAAGGAGTCCTAATAAACAGGCTTGCTAAAATAAAAAGGAGTATAATCAAAAATAGATACCTTGGGGGGACTTCTTGGGTAATCAGGTGGAAAACTAAGCCTAAGTTTAAACACTCCCCCTTCATAAGGGGTGTTCACCGGTCCGATTAGAGTGGCCTCCCAACGAAAAATGTCGTCATCAACAGTTACTAAAAAAAAGGCAAACACTCAATCTCTTTTATCCTTAACAGTAAAACAAATCTAATCTGAAGATGTATATGTTTACCTGCTGTGATGTTTGGCGAAAAATCCCTGTTCAGATATTTCAGATCAGTCCTTATATGGCTTGAAGGAGAACGACGGGCCATTTCTGACGGATTGAAGGAAGAAGGTAAATAGATTTTTCGAATCTGGGAGATGATTTAGGAGACAAAGGTTTTATTTTTCGAATCTGAGAGATGATTAAGGAGTTATCGTGAGACAAAAAGTATATATAATAGGCGAAGCGTCGCTTTGGTTTACAAAAAGTACCCCTTCAACGCTTAATTAAAACCGAACCAAAGCGACGCTTCGCGTTATACCCCTTCAATATATTAACCCTTTGAAATCTTATCCCTTAAAATCTTACCCCCTCAAAACTTACCCCTTCGCTGTTTCGAAGTGACTCTTCGCATATTACCCCTTCAATCGTCTTCCAAAAAAAAAACTTAAGTGATTCAAAATCAAAATTCGAAATCGTCTCTATCTCTTCAAATCATCTAAAATCGTTGGAGGGTTTTGCTTGGTGTTTGATTACAAAGCAGTGAAGGAGACTGAAGATACCCAGACCTAAAATCAGAGGAAATTTAGGGGTTTTGCAGTGAAGGAGACGGATCGAATTTGTCAAATTTAGGGTCTGAGCTTGTTCTAAAATCAGAGGAAATTTAGGGTTTTTGCAGTGAGAGAGAAGAGAGAGAGAGATGAAGAAGAGTAAGAGGAAGGGGAAGGGGAAGGGGAAGAGAGAGAGAGTGTGGCAACTTGCTTTTTACAAGAGTATATATATATGGTTTTTAATCGTTGGAGGGTTTTACAAGAGTAGATATGGTTTTTAACATGTTTTAAAAGGTTTTACAAGTTGTTTGTAAATAATTTTAAAACAGTACGACTTGCTATTTTAAAAGGCATTACAAGATAATCATTTATAAATCATTATAAAATCATTATAAATCTGAAAAAAATTCTAAGAAATTGGAGTTTACAACACCACAGACTGAAAATATTTTATTAAAAAGAACAAATTCAAGTTGAATTAAAGAGAGAGAGAGAGAGTTAGATAGCAGCTACACAACTAGATTTGTTGTGTCCACACTGACCGCACCTACTGCATTTGTATTGTTTTGAATTTGTCTTAGCCTTTCCATACTCCCATGAACTAGCTATTCTCTTTTTCTTTCGCCTGCCACTAGGTATATGAGTAGAAGGTGGCCGAATAGAACTACTAACACTCTCTGGAATCTCCCAATACTCCATATCACCTACTGGGTGAATGCTCTCTGAATATCCTAAACGTCATCTGTAAAATAAAAAAAGAGGAAGATAAGACTTATAGAACTTTGATAAACCTTTGAAAAACCTTGTAAAACCTTTTTAAACTGTTTATAAACCTTATAAATAACTTATAAAACCTTTTAGAACCTTTTAAAACATTGTAAAAACCTGTCGGATCCGTTACTTTAGCAAACTTTTAAAAACCTTATTAAAGAAGAGAGTTATAACCTTTCAGTGGAATGATAATCATCAACAAACATGTTTTCATTGAGATTGACATGTTTGGCAGCAGCAATTCCATGTGCACAAGGGAATTTGTCAATATCAAACATACAGCATGCGCATTTCCTTGTGTCCAAATTCACCATATATGTCTTTAAAGCTGCTTTAACCTCGAAGACATTTTCATTTACTTGACTAACTTCAAGCCAGCGGGTAGTATTATTATAAGATTCATTCATCTTATTCCCAACTTTTGGAGTAACAGCATATGGATGTCGACAGCTCTCCTCACGTCGTTCATGAAACCACCTAGTCAAAATAGACCTGATTGTATCAAACAGGCAGACAATTGGATACTCACGAGTCTCTTTTAACCTGGAGTTAATGGACTCAGCACAATTAGATGTCATGATGTTGTACCGGTTAGAAGGAGAATATGCACGTGACCATTTCCTAATATCAGCTTGCCAAAGATAATCTCCAAGATCCGGATCACCATTGGAAATTTGACTGAACAAATAATCAAAATCATACTGAGTGTAAGCTCTTGAAGCATCATGAACAACTGGAAGAAGAGAAGCAGAAGCTCTAAATCGTGTTTCCAGGTTCTTTTGCAAGTGGAAAGTGCAGATCCCATGATGAGCATGTACATAATTTACTGAAAGCGCAGTTGCAATTGAAGAAGCCCGATCAGACACGGAAACTAGATCTTTTTCATCAGGAATAATAGTCTTCAAACACCGCAAAAACCAATCCTATGATGCATCATTCTCAGAATCAACAACGGCAAAAGCAATAGGATACAACTGAAAATTACCATCCTGAGCTGATGCAGCAAGCACAGTCCCTTTGTATTTTGATTTCAAATAGGCGCCATCAATAGAAATAACTTTTCTCATCAACTTAAAAGCTCTAATTGATGTACCAAAAGCCAGAAAACCATATCTAAACTTATTATCAGAATCAGCTTTGATGTAAGTGATAGTACCTGGATTCTTCTTTTCTATCATGTGAAACCAACTCGGTAAAACCTCATAACTATCAGCAGGTATACCCCTAGCAAGTTCTAATGCATGTTCTTGAGCTCTCCATGCTTTTGAGTACGAGACACCAACTCCATGGTCATTCCTAAAAATTTCCATGAGCTGTTTGGGTCTGAGAGGAAGCTTTCCTCCTGCAAAATGGTTACTAACCAAACCAGCCAAAGTCTTTGCAGATGCTTAGAAGTAAACGTTTTCAAAAGGTTTTTTAAAGTTTAAATGTAAGTTACCTGAGTATGAGTAGAAGTAAAATCATCAGAATTGCCAGTATATTGACTTGAAGAAGCAACAGGAGAACAATAAAAACGAGGAACACCCTCGACATATGGATTTGGTATTGGTTGACCCTGAAAGTACAAATCAATGGTTATTTAAAAGGTTTTACAAGTTATTTCAAAGGATTTAATAAGGTTTACAACCATTTTCAAAAGGTTTTTTTAAAGTGTTTAAATGTAAGTTACCTTAGTATGAGTAGCAGTAAAATCATCAGAAGTGCCAGTATATTGACTTGAAGAAGCAGCAGGAGGAACACTCTCGACATATGGATTAGGTATTGGTTGACCCTGAAAGTACAAATCAATGTTTTTTAAAAAAGATTTTACAAGTGATTTCAGAGGATTTAATAAGGTTTACAACTGTTTTCAAAGGTTTTTAAAACGGGTTGAAAAGGGAATTAAAACATTTATACCATTGTAAGTTACCTGAGTATGAGTATAAACATCAATAGCATTCCCAACTAACAGATTTGAGCTTGTTTGATCTTGAAAGGATTTGTAAAGTATTGAAAACGTTTTACAAGTGTTTTCAAAGAATTTTATAAGGATTTCTAAAGTAGAAAGTTACCTGAGTAACAGCAGTAACACTCTCAATAAAAGGAGTAGAGCTAGGTTGACCCTGAAAAAGAAACATTCCTCAAATCAGTTACTTTTCTAAAACAATATTAGAAAGAACAAGAAAATGAGTTTACTAAAAATACCTGCTCTACAGTCTCACAAAAATCCTCAACAGTAACACATAGATGAAGAACTCCTCCACTTTGTGCATATTTGAGTTTAAAAGCTTCAAGCTGCCTATCATTTCTAATAAAGATAGGAATACTACCTATAGTAGCAGACTTAGCAGGCAATGTATAACTAAGCTTTAAACATTGTGCCCGAATATCAATGTAAAAATCTTCTAATAGAATCTTTACCAACTCACTAAATCTAGTATTCTCATCAATGTTAATCAAAGAAGCTCCCCTTTCATTATCCATCTCAAATTCCCAATGAATGTTGTTTTTCAACTTCCACAAACCACATACTGAATACAATTCAATTATTTGTACACCCAAACAAATCCTGAGAAAACAAACCAATAAAACTACATTAAAAGAAGAAAGATCCAAACAACTATATCAAAGAATAACAGTAGATGTCCAAAGATCTAATAAAGGACTTTATTATCACGAACAGATCTAAAAGAGCAAGTGCTTAAGACCTAAAAAAATTCTGACATCAAATTTGAAATCGAAACAAACAATCTAATAGATAACAAAAAATTGAAATTGAAATCAAAACAAAAAAAACAGAAACAAGCTTACACGATGGGAGAAAAGGACTTTATTATCACGAACAGATCTAAAAGAGCAAGTGATTAAGACCTAAAAAAATTCAATTTATAACGGCGGAGGAGAAGATTTGCTTTATAAGACCTAAAAATTCAATTGCTCAATACGATGGGAGAAACACTTACACGAAGGGGGTAGAAGAGACGACGAACTAAAAAGAGAACTAAGACGACGGGAGAAATAGTGATAACGGCGGAGGAGAGGAGAGATGTCTCCGGAGAAGAAGAGACGAAGACAAAGACGATGGGAGAAACAGTGATAACGTCGGAGGAGAGATTCGACCGGAGAAGGAGAGATGTCTCCGGAGAAGAAGAGACGAAGACGAAGAAGGTATAATTATAAAACAAGGGCAAACATGTCTTTAAAAAATAAAGGAAGGGTATAATTAAAAATGATCATCAGAAGGGGTATTATTAAAAAGGAGTATCAAAGAAGGGGCATTAGTAAGAAATTCTCTAAAAACATAACAAATATATCTTAAATAATGTTGATTCAGTTTTTTTTGCAAATTATATTTTTGTTAATTTTTATTTGGATTTTCAATTCTTACTAAGATACAGATTTGATATGGTGTATTAATTGTGTTTGATATAAAATATTTAGTTATATGCATTAAGATGAAATGTGTAATTAAACTTAAAATATGGTTTATTATGATGGTATAGATATTTAAATGGTACTCCCTATCCTATAAGAGTTTTTGTATAAAAGCGCAAAGATTAATAAACAATAAATATTATGTCAGTTATAAAACTTCAACTAATAGAAAAATATACTGCATAGTTCAAATAGTTATAAATTTTTATATTAATAAAAATTATACATAGAAATTTGAGAAAATATTATAAAATGAAGCAAAAAAAGCCTTAAAACTCTTATATAATGGAACTGAGAGAGTATTAAAATGAAATATGAGAGGTTCATATTCAATATTAAAATGTTACAAGATAAAATCTAAAAACATGTATACGAATACTTAATTATTCTTAATATTTTTAATAATTTTTACCCACGTAATAACGCGGGTCTTATCTAGTTGATTATATTTTTTTTGCATCACTTCTATGAGAAGGTTTAAGTCCAAGTATATGATCATAAAAATTCTCTAGTTCTTTAAAATAATCTAAAGAAAGTAAACGACTAAAATTCTTTAAAAGAATATATAAAAACCAACTTGATTCTAATTATTACCAAAATTATATAGATAAAATAATATCACTGATGGAAAGATATTAGAAATATATATATTTTACTGGTCAAAAAATATATTGTTGTCATGTAGACATGATATAGTGAAAAATATATTTTTAAAAAATATTATTAATTTGTTTGTGACTTAGTAAAATTATGAGATGTTCATGAATAATCATGAATTACATCCTATTGGCTTGGTCTATTCCTTGAAGTGAATATGACTTAAAGCAATAAAAAAAAAAAAGCCACAATAATGATACGAAAGTTGCTATTAAAAAGGCCATGATGTGGATATGATATACAGAGCTCAACGTCGACTAGTTTCTCCACTAGAAGTGAATAATAAGTACATGAAGCACTTATCTCATCTATATATATGATGATGAAAGAAGTTAGTGTGAGACAATTTCTATATGATGATGAAAGAAGTTAGTTTGAGACAATTTCCACTATTCTACTACAATAATAAGTAGTAGAAAAAGTATTAAGAGTATATATATACTATTGCCTATGGAACATAATTTCATAATTATGTGTTATAATCTCCCAATTAGTCTCAAAGTTAAATGGGTGGGATTCAAATAAAGATTGATAGACATGAAGTGTCATCATCTCAAGGGGATGAATTAATGAATCCCACATACATAAGTGATGGAAAAGATATAAGATTATGTTCACACCCAAAATGAGTTAAACACTCATATGCTAGAGCAAATCTTGAGGATTTGGAAAGTAATCATGTTGAGAAAATAAACGAAGAAAATACTTTGAAATCATAAGTATTATTACCCAAGACAATAAAAGTATTTTAGAGATTACATGCATTATCTAGAAGATAAAATACTTTGTGAAAATCTCACTGTTTGGCATGACCGGTTAAGCCATTCCGGTTCAGTAATGATGCGAAAGAATAATCAGAAATTTTTGAAAAGATTCATTAGAGAACCTTAAGAGATTTCCTAGTTATTTCTTATGTGTGCTGCTTTACAAAGCAAGCCGATTACATGGGTTTTACCGACCCCATGAATTTGGATAATGTCAGTTTTCTAGTACGTATACAAAGAGATATTGTGGACTGATCATCCACTATATATGTTTGTTATCAATATGCAATCTTGAGTTTGCGAGAGTATTTGGTTAATTGACAATGGTGGTGAAACCATGCTAAGTAATTGCAATAAATGACTCTACATGTCAAGAAATTCATCGGGCCAACGAATAATCATGAGTACTCCCGAATACAAATGGTTTGGGTCAGAAACCAGATATATACCATCTAAAATGTGTTATACAAGCTGAGTTGCTCCACCACAATGATATAAAATGGGATTTAAAAGAATGTTGGATATGAATCTCTTTTGAAAATTGAATATCTCGAGAATTTGAGTCTCGAGATGCAGAGACTGTTGTTTCAGTGAGTCAGTCTTTCCCACATGAGGGGGAGGAAATAAACAGCTGGAAAATAAATATATTGGAAAAATTATCTTGATCCTCGTACTAAGAAATGTGCGCTAGAAATTGGAAAAGATAGTTTATTTGCAAAGTTAAACAATAAATGCAAGAAGCATTTGCTGAACATGATAGTGACAAAGTCACGCATATACCAGCTGTGCTCCAGTTATTATTAATGTCCGAGAAGGATAAGATCAACTGCTAGTAAGTCTAAAGATCGCATTGTAACATCCGTGTTCCCGAATTATATTTTGGGTTGTGTTGAATAAACCAAAGGAGTGGATTTTAATTAATTTCGGTTTAATTATCGGTTTAATTAAATCCTGGTTTAATCTAATTAAACCAAAAACTCCTAATCTCCCACATAAGTCACGCCTCCTCTCTATTTCTTTTGCTATTGTCGACATTGTTATCAGAGAGAGGGAGAGAAAGAGAGAGAACTCTTGGTTATTTGGTGTAAAGGAGGAAGAGAAGGAGATCAAGCTTTTTCCTTAGAGTAAGAGAGAAAACAGAATCGCTAGGGTTTGGGAGAAGGAGGATCCAACTGCTCAAATCGTTTCGAAAGGAGATATCAGCAGTTTCGTGGGGTGTTTTTTCTCAGTCGCAGATTGAGACCAGCGGGTGTTTTGAGATCGATTGCGGTTTCATCTGAGATCTGATTGTGCTGAAATTTTGTGGGAAGCTTATGGACGTCTAGACCTTGCTTTTCTCTGGAGGAACTGGAAAGTTAACAGAGCGAGTTTGGTTGTTATTGGATATTGGAGAGTTTCTCTTTTGGTTGTAGTTATTTTCGTGAATCACTTGTTAAGGTGAGTGCGTGACCATGAGCTTATCTGAGCGATTGGGTTGTATGACTTGTTTTGTGTGATGATATGTAGGTATGGTGAATGTGTTATTGGGTGACCTGTTCAATGACTAGTTTTTTATGTTTTATTTGTGGTTGTACTCTCGATTTGCTTGTGTGTATAGCTCGTAGATGGGAGGATCGCCTCACTGGGTATTTCTGGTAATACTCACGCATCTCATTGTGTTTGTGGTGCAGGTAATGAATGTGTAGCGTGGAATCATGGCAATGAGGGGGAGGATGATCTAGGGTCTTAGTTGGAACCTTGTTAGAAGTATGCTAGGTTGCTGGTTTATATTGTTTATGATTGATATTGTATTTATATTGAGTTGGAGTTGGTTTGGTTTGTCTTCTGTTGTGCATGTTGATTTGTTGTTGGTTTATTGTTTGGATTCTAATTAAATATTATGGGGTATTTAGTTATATTATTATTATTATAAAAAAATGGGTCGGGTTGTTTCACGCATGAAGTGTGATAGACTTATGGTTCCAAGTATAAGCATCTTTGGAAAAAAAAGGAGCATGAATTAATATGGCACCGAGGAAGCAAGGAGTTATAAAGAAACTCTAAAAGAGATGTAGACATGAATAAGAAAGAGATTTAGGTACCTGAGAATCATAATTAAAAGAAATGTCAACAAGTTGAGTCATGTCTAGAAAGAAAAGGAACCAAAAAGCAAATCGACGTTGTAAATATATTTGCATGCAGTGTTGTAGTTGATTATGTTATGGATAAAATCGAGGATCATAAATCACGGTTAAGAGAAAAAGTTTTATTGAAAAGTGTATACAAAGAATGATTGGTTAATCATTTAAGGAAGTAACTATGAAATAGTTTAAAGGGGTGTATTCAACTTGACATTTTAAGTGATTTGTGTAAAAGTTACAAATCCTATGTTATTCAATCATGGATTTTAAAAAGTCTGGTGAAATTTACTGTTATTGAACTGATGATTTAAAAATCTAATTTAAAATCCACTGTTATTCAAAACAGATTGTGGATTTGGATTTTAATAAGTTTTAGAGATTCTGGAGGATTTGAGAGGATTTGTTTAGTTAAAAATACAGAAATCCAAATCTCATGGTTTTAGGTAGGATTTGAAAGAATTTTACTATAAATCATATTAACTTCCCTAAAATCTATCAAAATTTCAAAATTCCCAAATTCCATCAAATCCTCCAATATTATTGTTTCAATACACCCCCCTAAGTCTCTTAAAGAGATAATATTTAGACTTGTAGTCCTTACACTTGAAAATGTAAAATGAGTGTGATATAAGGAGATCTTTATAAGATATAAAGTACGTTTAGTAGTACAATGATTCTCATAAATACTTGATATTGATTATGAGAAATGTACTCTCATATGGTGGAAGCAACTATTTTCGATCACTTATGAGTTTGACTATAATGGAAGACTTAATTCAGTCTATTCAGAAGATTTTCAAACTGTCATAAGTATTATTTACAGTGATTATATTTTATAGCCTCAAGAACGTCGTAAAAGCGAAAAATTTCTTGTAGCCTTTTAACACATTTGGGGAGAAAAAGGTGAGAGATTATCTCTAGGTGACAATCCTGGGTGTAGATCATTGTTGATGATCTTAGAGATCTCATTGTGGGTTGAAAATAGATCGGAAACAAGCTAAGAGAAGATCTTAGAGTTCTGTAAATCCGAAATTGAACAATAGTTGTAATTTTGTTCAAGAAGTTATTTCAACAATGTTAGAGGACATAAACATTTGCTGAACCTCGTTAAAAGAAAATATTGTGTTTGTCTCTTGTCTCTTCTGCAATTACAAGTGGTTCTTGTTAAAAGAAAATTACAAGAACAAGTGCAAAATATTATCTGATCTCCGGTAGAGATTTCACATACTGAAACAATCCGACCCGTTTTTTTTTATAATAATAATAATAATATAATTAAATATCCCATAATATTTAATTACAACCCAAACCATAAACCAACAACAAATCAACATGCACAGCGGAAGACAAACCAAACCAACACCAATTTAAATATAAATACCATATCAATTATAACCAATTAAAATCATCATCCTAACATGCTTCTAACAAGGTTCCAACAACAATAACACAACACAACACTGAGACCCTAGATCATCCTCCTCCTCATCGCCATGATTCCACGTCACAAACCTGCACACCACAAACAACAATTGAGATGCATAAGTATTATCACAAATACTTAGTGAGGCAATTTTCCCATCTACTGGGCTATACACACAAGCAACTGAGATTCCAATGTTTAACAAACAACAAATAAACACAACAAACCGGGAAACATCGCAACACACAAGTTGGTGTCGATCGACACTGGCCCAAATATGGTGTCGACCGACACCCACTTGGTGTCGATCGACACCGACCCCGTAGACACGATCTGCTCGAAACCGATCATCGAATCTCTGTTTTCAATCATCTCCAATCCGTTCCAAACTCACCCAGAAGCTTCAGGAACCTATAGTAACCATAACACAAACACCACAAGCAAGAACAACACCACAAAACACAGCAAATCAAGCATACAAAGGATTCTCAGGCTTAGATAAGCCTTGGTCATGCACTCACTTCTTTTGCAGAAAGATTCTGACTCAACAACGACGAATCTAACCCTTAGAAGCCTTCTCCTTTGTTCCTAGGACAAGATCTCCACTCAACAGGAACAGATCTCACCAAAACAGCTTAGAATCTCCTAATCCCTTCAAGAACACTCTCTCTTCTCTCTTTTCTCATAAAACGGCCAAGACAATCTCTTTTCACGACCTAGGTCGATTTTTCTCTACAAATACGTCGGTTTGACACTTCAATCGACCCAGACCAAACCAAAACGACGAATTAAAACAATTTGGTCGAACCAGAAAAACCGGTGTCGATCGACACTCCCCATGGTGTTGATCGACACCCATCCCAAAGTCACCAAATTTGGTTTTCGGATCATGTGCGTGGTTGTACTCTTTTTCCCTTATCATGTGCGTGGTTGTACTCTTTTTCCCTTATCATGGTTTTTATCCCATTGGGTTTTTGCGTGAAAGGTTTTTAACGAGACAACAAAGAACACGCGAAAGATAAACACCTAAAGAAAAATATTATGATTCCAATGGTGAAAGACTATCATCTTCAAAGTCTCTAACATACACTGATGAGACCATGAGAAACGAAGATAAAGATCAAAGAGAGTGACTTGCGAGACAAATGACCTGTAGAAGAATGGTGATGTACGTGTCTTACAAATTTGTTCAAGTGAAGATTTGGTGAACCATTTATCAACACGTTCCCAACCACTACTTCCAAGAAGCTACTTCATCATATTGGATCAGTCATCTCGAAGATTTCAAGTGATGTATTTATGAGGGAGAGTAAAAGCACGCTGCAGTCTTTTTCCCTTCACCATGGTTTTTCCCACTCGGTTTTCCTAGTAAGGTTTTTAATGAGGCAGTATCTCACATGCGCATTTGGAACTACATTTTTACAATGGTCATCCAAGGGGGAGTGTTATGAATAATATTATGTATTTTGTGGATGCCCATTATATGGCCCATTAGTATTGGTATAAAACCTAAACCCTAATATTGTATCCCTATATATATATTGTATCATATGGAATAGATCAATAACAAGAGAGAACCATTCCCCTAAATCTCTATGTTCACAATAATATTCACTCTTATCTATTTAATTACTCAACCTATTGGTTCTAGCTTGGAAGGAAGAGTCGTCCTGTTGGTCCATGTAACATCCGTGTTCCGGAAATAGAGTTTGGGTTATGTTGAGTAAACCAAAAGAGTGGAGTTTAATTAATTTTGGTTTAATTAAATCCTGGTTTAATCAAATTAAACCAAAAACCCTTATTTCTCCTTCTAATTTTCGACACCTCCTCTCTCCTTTTGGTGCTTTTGTCGTCATTTTCATCAGAGAGAGGGAGAGAAAGAGACATAACTCTTGGTTATTGAGTGTAAAGGAGAAAGAGAAGGAGATCAAGCTTTTTCCTTAGTGTTAAGAGAGAAACAGAACTGTCAGGGTTTGGGAGAAGGAAGATCCGACGGGTCAAATCGTTTTGAAAGGTATTGATTTTTGGTAGGGTTGTAGCTAAGAGATTTTCGTACACTCGCCTCTTTACAGAAGTGAATTTGGATTAATATTCTAGGAGATATTGGCATTTTCGTGGGGCGTTTTGTAAGACCCCGACCCTAGAAACCATACTCAGACTTAAACAGACCGATAAAAATTTTTCTAAGGCCGACGAATTCTATGCGCATATTAAACGAGTATAACAACAAGTATGAATAACAGGTGAACTTAACTTAAACTTGCGAATTTATTAAAAATATTATGAGGTTCAATTCAACGAAATAACAACTTGTCCCATGCATGGAAATAACGAAAACTAAATAAAAATAAAGCCATGAATATTTCTACCCAAAGCCACCATCCTCCTTCCTCCCTTGCCTCCGTCACACGAGCTGGTCAGCCACTATAATCCCGATCATCGAACCTGTCCTTTCCTGCGTCCATAAAAGGAGGCGTAAGCAAACAAAGTTTACTTAGTGGAGCGGTCATACCATCTCACTAGGGTCAGTTCAATGATCTCAATCTAACACAGGGAATATTCCAATCAAGTCATGCAAGTCAATCAAATACCATGGATAGTCGCCTAAATCTCTTAGACCAACCATCATTCATATTGCAATAGAAACCATAACCATAAGACAAGCAATTAACAAGACTAAATAAACCACGGGTCAAGAGAATCAACCATGGAACTCGGCCACAGTCACGCACTCACCTTCGGTATCGACCTAAGGTGTTGATCTCTCGGTTTCTATGCTTGGATCTGATCCCCGCTTCTACACGGACAGATCGATACCATTAGTATCCAAGATATATCCCATAACCATAACCATAACCATCGACGGATCAAGGTGGAAGAACACTTACCGTTCTTCTCGACTCTAGACTTAGGATCTCTCTCGGTTTAAGCTCGACAGAAACTCTCCTCTTTCTCTCTTGCGGCGGCTCTTGGATTCTTATGCGGAACTAGAGAAATTCCTAAGGGTTTTATCCCTTATATAGGATCCACGAATCGCCCTAAGTTTCCTTGGAACGATAAGTCTCACCGCCCATAACTTCCCATAATTCTCGCATCTGTCCTTATCCGATTACCTTTCCATTACCGCGAGTTTCCATTTCTCTCGGGTTTCCTTTCCCGTGAGTCGGCTTAAATCTCCGCGAGATATCGAGTCCTTTTAGTTTATTATCGGCCCACCGGCCAAACCATACCACCTCGTCCATCGGCCCGGTCCATCGATCGCCGATGCAACCATTTCCGGATAGTGCACTTAACTGTTACTATCACTTCACTATTACTATCACTATACTATCACTATCACTATCACTATCACTAGGACTTTCATTCCTATTTTACTCGGACTGTCTCTCGGACTAAGTACCGAAACCTCCCATCCCATTTCTCGGCAATTTACAAACCTGTTCGACCGAACCAATTTTCATCCAGAAACTTGCAAGCCTGAATGATCTGATTACTTTAAACTTGGGATTCCATTTCCCCAGTTCGAACGTCTGTTCACTACTTCAGTAGTTTCGAACTCTCCATTTCCATCGCCCAATCCCCATAACTGTCGGATTCTACCGTCGATGAGTATCGGCAACCCTCGACAAACCCTCGACAAAATCCTCGATACTGAGTCCTCGACTTTCTTGACTCTGAGTCCTCGACTTTCTCGACTTGGATTTCTCGACTATCTCGACTCGGATTTCTCGACTATCTTGACTCGGATTTCTCGACTATCTCGACTTGGATTTCTCGACTATCTCGACTCGGATTTCTCGACTATCTCGACTATCTCGACTCAGATTTCTCGACTATCTCGACTCGGATTTCTCGACTATCTCCTACCGAGGTTCCGGGTCGTTACACATTTCTTCTCATTCGCAGATTGAGACCAGCGGGTGTTACGGGGACGATTGCGGTTTCATCTATAATCCGATCGTGCTGAAATTTTGTGGGAAGCTTCTGGACGTATATACCTTGCGTTTCACCGGAGGGATTAGAAAGTTAACGGTTCGTTTTGATTTCGTGGTTTCACTTGTGAGGTTGTTCTTTTCTATTTTTTCTGGCAGTTTGTTTACAATCTTTGTTTGTTGTTGTGATTGGTTGTAGGAACAAGTTTGGTTGTTCTTGGATATTGGAAAGCCTCTCATTTGGTTGTATTTAGTTTTGTGAATCACTTGTTAAGGTAAGTGCAGGACCATGGCTTATCTAAGCTGGAGATTTTTTCTAATCTGCTTGTTTATGTGTTGTTTGGCTTGTTGATTGTTGATTGATGATTGTTGGTTGATGGTTGATGGTTAGAGATGTCTCTATTGCTTGTGTGTATATCCCAGTAGATGGGAGGATTGCCTTACTGAGTGTTTATTAAAAACTCATGCATTGCAATATGTGTTTGTGGTGCAGGTAAAGGCAAAGTGTGACCGTGGAATTAGGGCGATGAAGAGGAGGATGTTCTAGTGGTTCGTTTGGTTGTCTGGCCTCTGTTAGGTTGCTAGAGTGGAGTCCTAGAATGTTGTTTAGGATTGCTGGTTCTTTGGATGTTGTTTGGATCATTAGTTTGTGATTGGAATTAATATTGGCTATTTATATTTATTGGATATTGATAATGTTTTCCGCTGATGATTGTGATTGTGGTTAGGTGGCTAGTGGATATGGGACCACTAGTTGTAGTTTATTATTATATTATGTTATATATTTATTATTTATTATTTAAAAAAAAAAAAAATGTCGGTCGTTTCAGTCCAGGCCAGGGATCGATTTTCCCCAAGCGCAGAATTGCTAGATTTATCCCTTTGGCCACATGGGTATAGACCCATTGCTTACGGCCCATTTGCAAACATGGGGGACCTTACCCGTGGAATATCCTTTCCCGAGTTAACAAAAAAAAACTATACTTGGATTTTACATTAGCTTTCAATATCCTACAGATTAAAAAGAATAGTATAAACTAGGATTGACCCTGTCGTATACCACAGAATAATATTTTGTTTATTTTTATATACAATTATAAATTAATTGATACTCATTATTTTTTAATAAAATATTAAAGTTTTATATATATTTCATTGTATTTACAAACATTGACAGTATCAGTTATTAAATAAATAGATGTTGAATTTGAAGTTATTATAATTTATTAAGAATAACTGAATAAGTAATTTTATTAAATTTTAATATATATTATTAAATTTTGATTTTAGATGATTAAATGATTATAATCTTGATGAATATTAAGATATTTAATAAATATCATATTTATCGTTAATGATAGAAATTAGAAATATTAAGATATCGATTAATAATCATATATAGAAAAATTACTATAACTAATGAAAATCTGAATCATTAAATCGGGTTATAAAACCCAACCAATAAAAATGCACAAAAATGTACTTTAAAAATATTAAGATAGATATAAAGAAATTTTGTCTGTGGAAAACGTATCATTCATAAATGTAAACTAAAACAAAAAAAAAAAAAAAATTCTCCATCAGTTTTTGCTGAGGCAATATTGATCTTTTACATTCATAATATGGCATAATCTAGACGACTAGAGACCTCTACGTTGCCATATGCCCAAATTATGTCTGTTAATCGATTAGGCGACTTGCTCTGACCAAGACTCCACTTTTTGCTCTGTCCATGTCCACTTTATCTGTTCTTTTAATTTAAGTAGATTTTCCCATATTACAAAAATCCCCATTTTAATAAAAGGAAGTACACAACTTCAAACTGGTAGACCATATAATATTAACATAGATTATAACTAAAATTAATTATTTGATAGGTTATATGGATTAATTATTTGATAGCTTATATAGATTTAGAATTCTCCTTTTTAATAAAAGGGAAGTACACAACTTCAAATTGGTAGACCATCTATATTAACATTTTTGAAGTACATTTTGGTTTATGCCCTTTAAGTTTTACTTATTTAATTTTTTATTACAACATTAACCGCTAAAATAATTCCATAAATAACATTGCCGAGAAACTCAAATACTAAACTTTCTTAAATTGACCAACATTTGTTACATTTATTGCCATAAAATCTTAACAACATCTATACATTCCGATTTTTCCAAAAACAACTCTACCCATTAAAGTTTTAACCCTTTAAATCTCTAAAACTATTTTTTATGGATGCTAGAATCTCTCAAATTTAAATGATATACAACATATTTTCCATAACAAAAGTTTACAATACTCATAATTATAGTAACATTAACAAATTTCCTAAACCAAAAATCCAATTATAAAATGTCACATTAAATATGTTGAAAACCCCCCATATAATTTGGTTTATTTTTTATTTAATGAAAAATTACCAAAAAAATTAAAATTCTATTAATTATTATAAACTACATAAAAAGACAAGGAAAAATTATAAACTAAAAAAATATGCTAATTTGGTAAAATAATTAACATAATTAAACTTGATAAAAAAACTTATTTTGATTATTATTTTTTTACACAAAAACTTATTTTGATTTTGATGAGACGGGTTGGCATTAATCCCATATAGGGAGTTAAGTGGAATTTTTTTTTTTAAACACTTTTAGATGTGTACCATGAGATAAATGTATTACTAGACTATACATATACCACACGGATTAAAACCTTGAAAACACTACAAAATTCCTAGACTTTGAATACTTATATCAAATATCTATAAAAATTTTATATTTTTAAAATAAAATAAAAAATAAATACAAGATAAATTTTAAAATTTTAAAATTAAAAATATTGTCTCGCGGTGTACCACGGATTAAACCCTAGTATAATATTAATATAGGTTATAATTAAGATTAATTATTTGATAGGTTATATGGATTAATTATTTGATAGCTTATATAGATTTAGGATTATGTTCCTCTTAAAAAAGATATCCCAAAGAATAAAATAAACTCTCAAATAATATTTAACTAACCATATATAGACAAAAAAATCTCAGAAATTAATAGAAATTAATTACTCCTCCATACATTACAAATCATTTCCGATTATACTATAAAAAAAGTCTTACCTAACTTTATCAGAAAATTTTGACTGAGTAACAGGTAAAAATTTGAATATTTAAATTCATTTCATATATTTCTTTTGTTGAATTGTATAGTTTTATACAATATAATAAAGAGAATTTGTTAAAAATGCCCCTTTTGATATACCCCTTTTCAAAAATACCCTCTTTTCTGGCTATTTTTATTTTTGCCCTCTTTTAATTTTTAATGACCATTTTACCCTTAGATGAAAATTATTTTATTCAATAAAAAGAAAAACAAAATTTTCCCGCCAAAAAATTTCCGACTTATTTTCCCGCCAAAAATTTTTCGAAAAAAATTTCCCGCCAAAATTTTTTTTGTCAAAAAAATTTTGTTAAAAAATTTCGACAAAAAAATTTTCCCGCCAAAAAAAATTTACAAGGTTTTTAAAAGGTTTTATAAGGTTTCTACCTTATAAACACCTTGTAAAGGCTTTTACAAGATTTTTTAAAGAGTTTTAAAAGGTTTTTTAAACAACTTGTAAACGCTTTTACAAGATTTTTAAAAGGTTTTAAAAGGGTTTTAAAAGGTTTTTAAAAGGTTTTCAAATGGTTTTTAAAAAGATTTTTAAAAGGTTTTTAAACACCTTGTAAACGCTTTTACAATGATTTTAAAAACCTTGTAAAAGTTTTTATAAGATTTTTAAAAGGTTTTTAAACACCTTGTAAATGCTTTTAAAAAGTTTTTAAAAGCGTTTATAAGGTGTTTAAAAACCTTTTAAAAGCATTTACAAGCTTTTCAAAAGTCTTTGCAAGCTTTTTAAAAGCATTTACAAGGTTTTTAAAAGCGTTTACAATGTGTCTAAAAACTTTTTAAAAACCTTGTAAACGCTTTTAAAAGTTTTTTAAAAGCGTTTACAATATTTTTAAAAGATATAAATTTCAATATTTTTGGCGGGAAAATCTTTTTTTTTGGCGGGAAAAATTTTCGATTTTGGCGGGAAAAAAAAGTTTGGCGGGAAATTTTTTTGGCGGGAAAATATTTTCGATTTTGATGACTGTACATTCTTGGTGTCACTAAAAAAGGGTAATTTGGTCATTTTGTATATAAAGAGGGGTAGTTTTAAAAATGGTCAACATGAAGTGGTATTTTTAAAAAGGGGTATGGAAAAAGGGGCATTTTTGAGAATGCCCCTATAATAAACCTTTTAAATAATTTAATTTGGAATCTTTAAAAATAGTTTAATTTGATATTTTTAAGAATATCATAAATATATGATAGATCAAAAAGTTAAAAATTATAAAAACTCTAATTTGATTTGTTATAGCACGGGTCAATGATATGTCACTATAATATGAAAAAATTTCAAGAAATATGATTTCTTGCTAGAGCACAAGTTAAAATTTCAAAAAAATGATTTCTCAGATCAAATTTGAAACGACCGACCCTTTTTTTTTTTTTAATAAATAATAATAATAAATATAATATAATAATTAGAACTACAACTAGTGGTCCCATACCCACTAGCCACCTAACCACGATAACAAACATCAGCGGAAATAACAACACCAACATAATATCCAATAATACTCCAATAAAAACCAATAACCATAATCATCAACAATAATCAATCCAAACAACAAGAAACAAGGAACCAGCAACCTAGCAATGTTTCTAATGACCCAACTCTAGCAACCTAGCAATGCCAGACAACATCCAATCGAGTCCCTAGAACATCCTCCTCTTCATTGCCTTGATTCCACGATCACACTTTGCCCTTACCTGCACCACAAACACAAATTGAGATGCATGAGTATTTGATAAACACTCAGTGAGACAATCCTCCCATCTACTGGGCTATACACACAAGCAATAAGATCTCTACATGCCACAAACAACAACCAATAAAACAAACCAGGCAATATACAAAGCATGCGACGTCCATCGTAACTGAACAAGGGGTGTCGACCGACACCAGATGGTGTCGATCCATACTGAACATCTGGTGTCGACCGACACCAAACTGGTGTCGACCGACACCCTGCCCGACACTCCCGGAAACCCTAGTTTGCATCGACCGACACCTCCACATGGCATCGTTCGACACTCGCTAAAGTCCCGAGCCGTCCTCGCGTTGGTGTCGACCGACACCCCAACTGGTGTCGACCGACACCGATGCCGAGCAGCGATTTCCCCTCGATCAGAAACTCCAAATCTCGCCTCCAAGCTTCTCCAATCCGCTCCTTGCACTCCCAGAAGCCAAACCCAGCCCAGACAGCAACGAAATATCATAGAGAACTCAAAGAAAACAACCACATAAGCACCAAATCACATAGAATCTAAAGATCTTAGCTTAGATAAGCCATGGTCATGCACTCACCTCTTTGCAGGAAGTTTCTGACCAATAAGGACGAATTCCCTCACTCCTAGCAAGCTTTTAACACCTTCCCAGCCTTAGATCTCCCAAGAACAGCAAGAAAATCTCACAAAAACTCCCAGGAACTCAAGAACAAAGCTTTCCTCCTCTTTCTCTCTGTTTTTGACAAAAGCGGCCAAGAGAGGAGAAAAACTCGAGCTCCCCCCTTAAAAACCCGAGCTAGGGTTTTTCCTAAACCAACTCCGCAAACCGGACAATTAAAATTGAACCGACCAAACCGGCCACAACTGGTGTCGATCGATGCCTCACTAGAGGGTGTCGATCGACACCCTTACCAAAATACCAAAAATTGGTTTGCGGGTGTTACAAAATTTAAGTTTGAAATAATGTTGTTTGGTAGGCTTTCTAGGTCACGATGATTTTGACAAACATACATTATATATTTTGTCCTAAAATTAATATGTGCTATACTATAGGTTAAGTAATATAATTAGCAATCAATATACAATATATAATTTTAAACACTAAACAAATCAAATAAAAGTAACAAACAAAAATTGTTTTTTTATCACACAACTTAATCCGCGTTATACCACGGGTTAAAATCTAGATATACTAGAATATATCTTACATAAAAGATGTTACTTTCATAAGTCATATTCAGTATATGATTTCATGCCATAGTATTCCATAAAAAAACATTATAAAACAAATAAAAAAAATCACATATACGATATTTTAAATAAAAAATACCAAATAAACAAAAGGAAAGAATTTCAACCCGTGCTCTCTAGCACGGGTCATATTCTAGTATAATTAATACAATGTAATCTGATAACAGTAAATATTCATTTGATGAAAAGAAATCCATTTGTTTCCTATGTTACAAAACTAGAGTTCTGTAAACTAATTATTTTTGATTAAAACTAAAATAATAATTCATTAAATTAAATAACAGTGGACATAGTTAACTAGAATAAATATATGCTTATATTATAGAGAATTTTTGAGAAATACCTCTTTTGGTGTACCCTTTTTCAAAAAAACTCATTTCATCTATCCAATTTCAAAAATACCCCTTTTTAAATATGAAAAATTATAAAGTTTTATATGGTTCACAAGGTACTTCTTGATAATAACTATTACCTCTAGACACGATCCAAATATTTATAAGGTTTTAAAATATTTTAAAATGTTTTTACAAGGTTTTTAAAATGTTTGCAAGGTTTTTAAACAGTTATAAAAGGTTTTTTAAAAACTTTTAAAATATATTTATACTGTATTTATAAAATATATATAAAAAATTACACACATATAAAGGTAATTAGTGTATATATTTATAAGGCTACACACAAATTTTGAAAATTTGCAAATTTTTAGTGGCTTTTGTGGTAAAATTTGAAAGAATGGGTATTTTTGAAAAATGGTATTGCAAAAGGGATATTTTTGAAATTCCCTATATTTTATATAGTGTATCTACTCATAACTAATTGCCATTAATGAAACGAAAAAAAAAAAAAATTTGTCTGTTAAAAGATATTAGATTAATAAATTTAACAAATGGCCTAATGTTTTATTACTCCACTTTTTTTGTCATTTAGCAAATTTCTTTTACTTCTCATACCATGTAATCTAATAAAAATAAATAGTCATTATGAAAATAAACTAATATTTATTTGTTTCCAAATTTGAATTATGTATATGATTTCTTGGTGATTAAATTGAGAATAAATGATTCATCAAATGAAATAAAGTTGGATTTCTTAATTAAATATGGACTTTACTTCAAATACAGAGATTTTAATTTTTGGAAAATAGTACATGATAATTTAATTATATTTTTGCTTAAACAACATAAGAAAAATTAAGACAAAACAATCTCAAAAGAGTTGCATACCATAATTTTTAGTCTTAGTAAATAATCCTTAAAGAAAAAAGGAAAAGGTTAAGAGTCTTTTCCAAAAGTCAGTGATGATTTGGCCGTAGTAATAATTTCACCTATTACTGTATTTGAAGTAAAGTCCATATTAATGTATATGATATCTTGGTGATTAAATTTAGAATAAATGGTTTATCAAATCATATAAATTTGGATTTCTTAACTAAATATGGACTTTACTTCAAATACAGAGATTTTCATTTTTGGAAAATAGTACATAATAATTTAATTATTATTTTTATTAGTATTTTGCTTAAATAATATAAGAAAAATTAGGAAAAAACAATCTCAAAAGAGTTGCATACCATATTTTTAGTCCTAATAAAGAAATCCCTAAAGAAAAAGAAAATAAGTTAAAGAGTCTTTTCCAAAAGTTAGTGATGCTTAAATAATTTTACCTATTAGTAAACCACCTCTATAAAAGGAGTACATCTCTAAGTGTTAAGAGAGGCAGAGAACCATATATTTGTAAACAAACAAAAGAAAGAAGAATCGATATGGAGATGATGAAGGTTGAAACAATCGCTAAAGAAATCATAAAACGATCTTCCACAACTCCAAATGATCTCCGAACCCTCCAACTCTCTATTTATGATCACATCCTCCCTCCGGTTTACACAGTGGCCTTTCTCTTCTACACCAAAGATGAATTGATTTCTCCAGAACACAGTTCCAACAAACTCAAGGCTTCTCTGTCCGAAACCTTGACCAAATTCTACCCTCTTGCCGGCAGAATCAACGGCGTCACCATCGATTGTAATGATGAAGGAGCTATTTTCGTCGATGCTCGTGTCAATAGCTGTCCTCTCTCTGATGTCCTGAGATCTCCGGATTTTAAAGCAATCCAACAGTTACTTCCTCTTGACGTTATCGAAAATCCTTATGAGGCGGCAAATACATGGCCTATGCTGCTTGTGAAGGCGACTTATTTTTCATGTGGTGGCATGGCCATAGGAATTTGCATCAGCCACAAAATCGCGGATGCAGCCTCCATCTCGACTTTTATTCGGTCCTGGGCTGCTTTGGCTCGTGGAGAAGGCAAATCAGTGTCTGGTCCCGAGTTTGCGGCAGCAAATTTTTACCCACCAGCAAATCCGTTCTTTAAGCTTCCGGTAGACGAACATGCCAACAAGATAAGCAGAATAACAAAGAGATTCGTATTCAATGACCTGTTTGGACCCCGCAACATGGCCATCTTTAGGTACACTCTATCTCCTACCTGAAACTCAAGATATCTCCTCCTCCTATCAGCATAACTCCTCTGCCTATCCTGAGCGTCCTTCATGTTCAGCCCGAGAACCCGAATCTTCTCTGAGGTCTCCTGAACAAAATTTGCCCCGTACATGCTCCTCTCCCCCACCTGAGTCCAACATAACGGTGTACGACATGGCCTCCCATACAAAGCCTCATAAGGAGCCATCCCAATACTCGTATGATGAAAGACTATTTTTTATGGTTGTGTGGTATGGATGGATGAGATATGAATGAATGATGATGAACAGATGGGGTGTAAGGTGTTTCAATAACCCTTATGCTGTTGTAGTATAAGAGATGTCAATCCAAAATGAGTGTTTGCAAGCAATCATGATGTGCATATATGTCTAAGTCAAGCCAAATATGAAGGATGTTTGTCACTAACAACCTATTGATGAAATGTAAAATGCAGAAAGTAAAAGCTACTAAGATAGATGCTAATTGTAAAGAGAGCAGGATGATCTAAACAACAATGCAATGAAACAGAAACTATAGATATGCAAGACAAGTAATGAACTAATGCAAGGCAAGTAATGAACATGAAACTAAATGAATGCAACAGAAATGCAACTAAGATGAAACAGGAATTGAGACTGAACAAACACAAAGCATAAACAAGAATTCTGGGGATGAGCTCGAGCAAGCACTCGATCGAGTGTAGATCGAGTACAGGGTCGAGTCGGACAAATACGAGAAACAGAGCAAACCCAATAAAACAGAGCAAGACAAAAACGAATCAAACAACAACCAAACAACAGGATTTAAACTAAGAAATCAATAGACAAGGAAGGTCTTGAGGAGGGATTCATGGGCTGGACTAATGATTCTGGTCATCTAACTTGGTCAACAAATCTCAAACAACTTGAGCTAATCTCTAGACAATGATCTTCCTAAAACATGTTAATCCACTCTCATTGCAAAAACAATCAAGCTCATATATTTCTAGACAATCAAGCTCTTCCCCTTGGCCTTGTGCCTCTTAATGTGCTCCCTAAGAGTGAACTCCATCTCTTCTTCACTCTCAGTTCGCTCAGGGTCTTCCTCAGCTGACTGATGCTTCTCTCTCGCAACCTAACTCGACCGCCTACTTGAGCTAGCACTCGGTCGTGTGCCTGCTCGAGTGGTGGGTCGAGTGCTTCTAGCAGCTTCTTTCCTTGATGCAAGGTGAGCATCACGATGGCCTGGAGAGCGATCAGCGACTTGTTGAGACATTCTTGTGATCCTTGAAGACATTTTTGAAGAGAACTTGGAAGGAATAAACTCAAAACTCAAAGTTAATAGGTTAGTGACCCAAAAACTAAAAGAGCTAGGCTTGAGCAAAAAGATGAACTTGAGAGAGAATTTAAACTTGATTTTAACTTGTTTTTAAGAAAATGAGAGAGTGTGAGAGGTATATGATCGAATCAAGCTCTATTTAAAGAAGCTAAGGGGATAGACTCAAAGCTTAAGGTTAATAGGTTAGTGACCCAAAAACAAAAGAGCTATGCTTTGAGCAAAAAGATGAACTTTGAGAGAGATTTTAAACTTGGATTTAGTTGTTTTGAGCAGATGAGAGAGTGTGAGAGGTATAGGATCGTGTAAGCTCTATATAAAGAAGCTAAGGGGACAAGGAGACAAGGGTGGAGCGTCCATACCATTCAAATTTGAAATGGGAATCTTTGAACTACTTTTTGCTGCCACTCGACCCCACACTCGACCGCACGTGGTTGAGCTCCTTGACCAAAGTTTGAAAATTTAAAATTTTCTTCTTTTTCTTCCCTCCACTCGATCATTATAGAGAAATGGGAATCGAGTGGGCTTTAGTTCTTTGACAACCCGGTCGAGTACCTCTCGTGGGCCGGTCGAGTGGGCTTGCGAATCTACTTCCCCAAGTCCAAATTTCTCCATACCCATCTAGACTTTCATTGAAAAGCCTGCCCAACACAAACATAAAAGAAAACAAATCAAAACTACAAGGAAAATAAAGCTTATTTACAATGATACCTTAGGGACTTCCTCCCTAGTGAGCTTGTTTAAAGTCACTAAGCTTGACTTTGGTTGCCTTTTCAGGCTTGGTTTAGATACCAAGGAGGTGATGAAATCCTCCCTGGCACCTCTTGATCACTGTGAAGTTGACCCTTGATCACTTCACCCTTAACACACAAACCATATTTCTTCTTGATTTTGAGCCTTGGTCTTGCCTTCTTCAAAGACCTCTTGCTTAGCCTAACTTGGATATCCTTCACCAATTCATTCAACTCTTGAACTGAACTCTTGAGCTTTTCCACTAATTCCTCTTGAAGAGAGGGCTTAGCCTTTGCAGTTGCCACTTCACTTAAGCCTTCATGACCACCTTTGTCCTTGATAGTAAAAGGTTGATCAGCAATGGTAGGAAGGTTGGTTGGGTTATAGATGTCAAACTTCATGGTTATATCCTCAACAATATTCAAGGTCACAAGACCATCCTTAAAATCTATAACAGCTCTAACAGTGGCTAAGAATGGCCTCCCTAGAATGATAGGATCTTCAGGCTCCTTATCAATCTCTAGAACCACAAAGTCTGTATGAATCTTTGCTTTTCCTATCTTGACTGGAATGTTTTCCAACTTACCAACCACATCTCTGTTTGATCCATCAGCTAGACATATGTGAAGGTTGGTGGACTTGAACTCAGTGTGCCCAAGCTTTTGTGCTATAGAGTAAGGCATCACACTGATAGATGCTCCCTAGTCACATAAGCACTGGTTGTAGTGAAGATAGCTAAGTGAGCAAGACAGATAGAATGGACCTGGATCCTTAAGTTTAATTGGGATGATAACTCCTCCAAGGTCTTCAAGATCCTTCTCATCTTGAGCATGAGCCTTCTTCTTTGACAATTCAAGCAAAAAATCCTTATAGAGAGGATATGGATCATATTGTTCCAAGGCAGGTCCTCTCTCTTCTTCTTGGTAAGCAATGATAACCTCTTGTATGGCCATCACTTCCTCATGTTTTTCAATCACAACCTCTTACTTTAAAGCTTTCACATCCTCTTGTTGCAAAGCCAACATTTCTTTTTTCTCAATGATTTCCCTTAATTCATTAAGCTTCTGTGCCTTGAAACGTCCTGGGAATGGTAGAGGCGGTTTGTAAGTAGGAGGAATGTACATAGCAGGCTTGAAAGCTTCTGATCCTTCAGCTCGATCGACCACTCGATCAGGCACTCGGTCGAGTGCTGGATCGAGCTCCTGGTCGAGTGCAATACCGGATTCAGTCTGCTTTGCACAAACTTCACTCTGAACTTCAAGAAATGACCAATCCTCCCCATATTGAACTTCACTGTCCTCAGTGACTTCTTCTTCAAGGATATGAATGGCTTTTGCAGTGAACTCCCTTGGGTTTTGAACAGCTTTTCCAGGGAGTTGAGTAGGCTTGGGAGCTGAAGTAGAAGCAAGGTTGCTCTCCATATACTTCACTCTAGAATTGAGACCTTCAAACTTCATGTTAAGATCATTATACTGGGATGTGAGCCTTTGGTTTAGCTCAGAAAATTGTTTAGCCTTCTCAATCTTTCCATTGGCTTGCCCAATCAACATTTGCTTCATCATTGCTCTTAAGTCTTGTTTCTGGCCTTGGTTAGTCTGAAACCCTGGAGGGGACACAATTGAGGCTGGAACACTTGATGTTTCTGCTTGGGAGCATAGTTGGTTTGCTGTTGAGGCTGTGGAGGTGGATAGACTTGATCTTGGGGATTTGCTACATTGGTGCTTCTATAGGAGAGGTTGTTGTTCTTGAACCCTCCTCCTTGTTTGTAGCCTTTGAATCCTCCCTGGTTTTGCATATAACAGAGCTCAGCAAATTCCCTCCCCCTCTTGAACTTGACACTCTTCCTCACCAATTAAGTTGATAGTCTTTTGTTGGCTAAGGAGGATTTTGTCTAGCTTTTCATTGAACATCTTCAAATCCTTCTTGTACTTGTCCTCTTGATCAGTGGAGGTGGACCTTACTATTCGGTCATAGTCCTCATTGTAGTTTCCATCTGACTGAGCAACATTTTCAACCAATTCCCAGCCTTCTTCCACATTCTTGTTAAGGAAGTTACCATTTGAGGCTGTATCAAGAAGCATTTTGATTTTGGGGAGAACTCCTCTATACAAACTACTTAGTAGGGACTCATTGCTGAAGCCATGGTGAGGACACTGAGTCTGGAATCCTTTAAACCTCTCACAAGCTTCACAAAAGCTCTCATTATTCCTTTGAGCAAACCCAAAAATTTCATTCCTCAATCTAGCAGTTCTAGCATTGGAGAAGAACTTGGCCAAGAAAGCCTTCTTGCAAGCATCCCATGTTGTGATTGCTCTAGTTGGAAGTGTCTTCTCCCATAGATGAGCTTTGTCTCCAAGTGAGAAAGGGAACAGCCTAAGCTTGAAGCCATCTTCACTCACACCATTGATCTTTGTGAGGCCACATATCCTATCAAACTCATCAAGGTGGTCTAGGGGATCTTCCATTGGCAACCCATGGAACTTGTTGGCTTGAATCATAGAGATCAATCCACTCTTGATCTCATAATTGTTGTTTGCTACTGTAGGAGGCACAATACCAGATCTTTGGTTATGTGTGTTTGGTGCATCTCCAGTACTAGTGTTTCTTGCCCTTGGAGCTTGTAGATCTTGTTGCTCCATTAGCACTTGTTGTTCTTGTTCCTGATAGACTCTTGTTCTCTGCTGTCTCAGGTCCCTTGGTGGTCGGTTGATGTGATCAAGGAGTCTCTGAAGATTGTGATGACCATTGGACCTTGTTTGCATCAACAGGCGCGAGTACAATAACCCTTATGCTGCTGTAGTATAAGAGATGTCAACCCTAAATGAATGTTTGCAAGCAATCAGGATGTGCATATATGTCTAAGTCAAGCCAAATATGAAGGATGTTTGTCACTAACAACCTATTGATGAAATGTAAAATGCAGAAAGTAAAAGCTACTAAGATAGATGTTAAATGTAAAGAGAGCAGGATGATCTAAACAACAATGCAATGAAACAGAAACTATAGATATGCAAGACAAGTAATGAACTAATGCAAGGCAAGTAATGAACAGGAAACTAAATGAATGCAACAGAAATGCAACTAAGATGAAACAGGAATTGAGACAGAACAAACACAAAGCATAAACAAGAATTCTGGGGATGAGCTCGAGCAAGCACTCGATCGAGTGTAGATCGAGTACAGGGTCGAGTCGGACAAATACGAGAAACAAAGCAAACCCAATAAAACAGAGCAAGACAAAAACGAATCAAACAACGACCAAACAACAAGATTTAAACTAAGAAATCAATAGACAAGGAAGGTCTTGAGGAGGGATTCATGGGATGGACTAATGATTGTGGTCATCTAACTTGGTTAACAAATCTCAAACAACTTGAGCTAATCTCTAGACAATGATCTTCCTAGAACATGTTAATCCACTCTCATGGCAAAAACAATCAAGCTCATATATTTCTAGATTTGTTCTCACAAAGCAAAGAACTTATACAAGCAAGCATTAAGCAACAGATCATTAATGTCAAAAATCAAACAAGACATCTAATCTCTTAGCATACCTAATGATAATCGCTAGATCTAGCCTTATCTTGCAACCTAGACGTTGGTGTGATGCTAAGAAGCTTGAAATCAAACCCTACCCTCTCGGTTATAGTATCAGCATAGAGTACATCTAGCCTAGAAGAGATCTATAACAATCAAGCTTGACCTAGCTAAACAAACCTCAACCACAATCCAGCATACCCATCCTCAAGATCCTAAGCAAACTACTCACAATCAGACATGATGAACAACGAAATCATAAACCCGGAAAATAACAAAACTTGCATAAATAGATAGAGAAAACAGAGATCTAAAATATTGAAGAAGGAATCAAACTCGAATTCTTAATATTTTGAAAGTTATGAAACCAACAAAATTCAAGGAATCTCTTGTTTTCCTTCAAAAGTAGAAGAGAAATCTAAGAAAATAAAAGTGCAAAAAACATAAATTCCCAAAAGGGTAAAATACTAGGTTTGAGAATATCTAAAAAGCTGGACTCCTGGTGGCTGAAGGGTACAAGGTCCTTTTATAGGAAAAGTAGTGGAAGCCCTAAAAATGCTAAAAGACAAAACAGCTAGGAGGCTCGGTCAACTCGACCTGGTGCTCGGTCGAGTGACCGGTCGAGTTGGCTTTTCTTCTGCTCCTTCCACTCAGTCGAGTCCCTCTCCGCACACGGTCGAGTGTCAGGTCGAGTTGGCGGTCGAGTGGAACTCCGGACCTTGGTACTTCAGCTCTAACTCCCTTGCTTTCTTCTCTTGATAGCTTCACTCCTCTTTAGCATTGCTTCCATGCTCCTTAGGCTCCAATATCACCTGTTTATGCAAGAAAATATGCAAATACAATGCAACTATACTCTAATGCATGAACAGTCCTAAAGCGACACAGTAATGGACAAAATGGATAGGAAAAGATGCAAAAGATGTGAATATATTAAGGGAAAATAAGGTAAATTATATGAACATCACTTGATAATTGTTGTTGTAAGCAAACTCTACCAGGTTCAGGTGATCTGCCCAATGGCCACCCCAATCCAAAACACACATCCTCAGCAAATCCTCCAGTGTCTGGATCGTCCTCTCTGACTGTCCATCTGTCTAGGGATGATAAGCTGTACTCATATGAACCTTAGTGCCCATCTCTGCCTGAAATGCCTTCTAAAACATTGAAGTGAACTTAGAATCTCTATCAGACACAATACTCGCTGGCACCCATGCAACCTGACTATCTCCCTCACATACTTCTTAGCCAAGACCGCTGCTCCATCAGTCTTATTAATGGCCAAAAAATATGCTGACTTAGTCAACCGGTCCACAATGACCCAAATAGCATCAAACGTCCTAGACACTGGCAATCCTACCACAAAATCCATAGTAATCATATCCCACTTCCACTGAGGAATGGGTAGACTCTTCAGCGACCCGTCAGGAACTTGATGCTCAGCCTTCACTAGCTGACACACATTGCACCTCGCGACCCAACTAGCTACATCCTTCTTCATCCCGACCTAGTGATAGTACCTGTTGGGATCAAGGTACATCTTAGTCGCTCCTAGATGAATAGAAAACCTGCACACAACCTCAACGCACTGATCTCTCCTACCAGAGACTGCATCTCCTGCTCCTGAGCCGAAGCTACTGTCTTCCGACTCAGAGCATTTGCAACTATGTTAGCCTTACCATGATGATAGGCTATCTCCAAATCATAATCCGCCACAAGCTCCATCCACCGCCTCTGTCTCAAATTCAGCTCAGGCTGAGTGAATATATACTTCAGGCTCTTATGATCTGTAAACACCTGTACCTTTGCACCATAAAGATAAGATCTCCAAATCTTCAGGGTAAAAACTACAGCAGCCATCTCCAAATTATGAGTAGGATAGTTGCCCTCATGCTTCCGCAACTGCCGCGAAGCATAGGCTGGTGCGGGCTCATTGGAAGGATTGGAAGATAACTCTCTTCCGCAACTTCCGCAACTCGGCTGGTGCCATGCGATACAGTGCCTTAGCAATTGGGGTAGCTCCGGGCTCCAAATTTATGGTAAAAGGATGGCTCCTAGGTGGAGGCAATCCTTCCAATGGCCTAAACACGTCCTCAAAGTCCTTGACTATGGCAATATCCTCAACTCCCATGCCTTCTCTGTCCTCTCCTCCCATGGCGGTTAGAGTGACTAAATAGACTTCATCCTCTTCAACCGATCTTCCAATCCTTACTGCCGATGCGAAGTATGCCGTTTTATTGGGCTGATCCCATTGAAAACTAGAGGGGTCCTCCCTCCATTTTCACACACAATTCTGCCCCTACTGCAGTCTATATGGGCTTGGTGTTCCGATAACCAATTCATTCCCAGAATAGCATCAAACCTATCCAATGGCATCACCAATGGATTTACCGGGAGGTTCGTATCTTGCAAGACTATCGACACTTCCTTGACCCATCTTCTTGTCTTCAGCGGTGGTTGATTACCAGCAGTGTAGACATTGATATTCACCTCTTCCTCCTCACACAAGTCTCCAAACTTGTCAACTACTTCGGAATTCACAAAGCTATTCGACGCTCCCAAATCGAACAGTACATGTGTGGGGTTACCACCAACAAGTAATGTTCGTAAACGCAAAGCAAACATAACAAAATGCAATGCTAAACTCACCACACAAAACACACAACCAAACACTAACAATCACAAGAGAGTTAGAACCCAATCAAACCTGTTATAGGGCCCTTCGCGGCCTGTGGAGGTTTAGGTGGCTCTACTCCTAAAACAAAACCATTTGCTGGGGTTGCTTGCTTCTTTACTGGGGGTTCCTTCACTTGATTCGCTGCCTGGGCACGGTTCACAGTTTGGGCGTTCGGTTTGGCCGGCCTCGATGGACATGAGTTTGCATAATGTCATAACTCGCCATAGTAGAAACATGTGACGGTCGACAGATTGTTACCCTTTGTCTCCTCCACAGTTGGACAAGCACGAGCGAAATGCCCAACTTGCCCGCACACATAGCATCCCCTCGGATCCATGTTGCTCACATTACGGCCTCCTTGGCTAACATTCATCTTAACCTTCCCGCGACCTGCGCCCCAATTTCGTCCTGCCACTTGATTCACCTTTCGGGTGTTCACAATCTTAGTCTGCTCGACTGGTTCCTTCTTTTTCTCCCGAGCTGCAATCTCCTTTTCTATCTCGATGGCTTCCTCCACACTCACAGCTCTTTCTTCCACTTCCGCAACGCTGCGGTAGGTTACAGCGTGTAACCTTCCTCTAATATCTGGCCTGAGTCCATTAAAGAATCTCCGGGCCATTGCTAACTCGTCATCATTTCCTTGGTACAAGTACCTTCGAAGTCTTGTAAAAATCCTCCCATATGCTCGAATGGTCATTTTACCTTGTTCTAACTGCAAACTGACTCTCCAATCGGTCACGTAACTCTGGCGGGAAGTACTTTAACTCAAACTCCCGCTTAAAGATTCCCCACGTTATGGTCTGGTATCGATAACGGGAAACCACGATGTCCCACCATGCCTTAGCATCTTCTTCCAAGAAGGAAACTGCTACCGGTCTCTTAAATTCTTCTGGACACTTGGTCATCTCGAAGTTACTCTCCAAGTCTTTTATCCATGCGTCTGCTAACACCACATTCGGGTCTCCTTTGAACTTACGAAATCCTAAGTTCCGTAACAACATCACTCGTTTGAGAAACTGATCCGATGGATCCTCTGCTACACAGTTTGCTTGGTCTTGTTGCTGCTGCTGGATCATATGGTTCAAGACGTCTTGGACCATCTTAAGCGTTTGTTGGCTCTCCGGAACATTCTGCTCACTCGGTCCTTCTCCATGCGCTTGGTCTCCCCTTGGCATGTTCTGAGTTGGATAGGCGGCGTGCGGTCCAAACGGTGAGAACCCTGGCGGGTACATACTCTCCGCCGTACTAAAACGATTTGAACCCGCTGGTGTGTATCTTGGCGTCGCGCCAGGTACATACCACTCCGGCATAAACATGTCCGGCCCATAGATGTCTGGGAACGACTCTTCCCTCCGGACCAAACTGCTAACTTGAACCCCTCCCAGTGTCCGGCGAACGATACGTCAATCTAGTTCTTTCGTATCCTTGACGAGACATCTGCATCCACGATCAACAAAGGGTTTACTTAATCCCATCTAACCCTAAGAGATGAACGATCCGGATTATCCTAAGTGTCTATTGCGACCATTTGACTCGATAAATCATTTGAAACCGCGAGTCCTAAACAGCATCATAACCATGCTCTGATACCACCATTGTAAAGCCCCCGAACCGTACTATGACCACCCAGGCCATCGGACGGCACCCAGAGCGCTACTATGGGAACGTTCGTCAAAGGTCCGGCCGGGTGCGAGAACGAATCAGGCCCTTCGGCCAGTCCCTCGGCGAGGTTCCCGACCACACGACATATCCCTCAGGCTTTGCAACCCTACGGATACGCCGTGCGTTGGGCCGACCCGGACTAAGTCTATACCAGTACGACCCGCTCGTTTTAAGAGAAAATACGAATACATTAAAATTTAACCAAGTTTCCACAACCGATTACACAAAATAGTTCACAAGGCATAGAGCCAAAGTTTGGTTCGCAAATAAACATACTTTTATTTTACAATAGACACCAAAAAGAAAACTACTCCGGAGCCCTATCGTTCACCACGCCCTCTAGTTCCCTCTAGGGTCACCTGCAGAACAACAATATTATCATAAGTAATCTAAGATTACTTAGTGAGCTCAGGGTTCCTGCAGAGAAATAAATCCCAAACCCCAATTCCCCATTAACAATCAACATGCATGCAAATACAACAACATGCGAACATAAACATGCAACAAGCAAGCACTGATAAACAACATGCAAGCATAAGCGATTAACAAGCAAGCAAGCAAAACGTCTCAACAATCAATAGAGATGACATGCGGAAGCTACCAAGCTAACAGAAATCACTCTACCAATAAACGCAACTACATGCAACCATATGCAACAACATGCAATAAAATAACTTGAAATAAAACAACAGTTTTTAACAAGTTTAATTTTTATTGGGCCCGGTATGCATCCCTCTTCCCCAACCCCTCCTGATTTCTCCAAATCGCAACCACAAAGGCAAGCGTTTGGATATCAGCCAAAATTACACTGTCGTGTAGATAGCCTCGGCCAGGGTAGCGAGCCCAGTAACCTCCGAGCTCTTCGTGACCAACCCTGCACACACACGAACATGGGTTGCATGTCACGGCTGCATGTGGCACGGAACAGGATGGATCGCACTACCAAATCTTACAACTCTTAGCCGGAATTTCTCGCGGACTAAACCGTTTTAAGATCTCACCGAAGATCTTACTTGAGTTTATATGGGACTTAAACCCATATTCTTACCAATAACTCAACCAATTATCGCCTTCTGTTACTAGATCATTTCGACCTAGTAACTGGCATAACCTCACCATGCATGCATTTAAACAAGAAAACATAAAAGAACTTCAAGTAAATGCATCTACATACAACATGCAAAAACCGCGCACTAGATGGATGTTTTTAACTCTCCATCTAAGCCGATGCAAATATGTGCCTGAACTCACAGTAAACCGTCGACGAATGATCTCCTTTGATGAAGCTCTTCTCGCGGCAACTCGGATCTCCCCTTTGGTTAGAATCGATTTACTTATCGATCTAACGTTGATGGTCTTGGTCGATAGTCTTCTCTTGCAAACACTCTCTCCTTCTCTTCTTTCTCTCCCAATTTTCTCTCAACTTACCCCTTCTTTCTCTTTGCGAAAATGAAAGGAATGGGAGCATATTTATAGAACGAGTGCGCGGTCGAGACAGCCAATGGGAGTCGCATGCACTCTCCGTATTAGAGGGACTTCAACACTTGGAAGCTCCTTGATTCAACACCTTGAATTCCACTTAAGTCTTTGGAATTCTTTAATCCTCCACTAATCCCCACTAAGTCTTCTTGAATAAAATGTTCACCCACTTAACTCCACTAAGCCTTCTTGATTAATATATTAATCCACTTAACTTCCTTGACTTAAGTGATTCTTGGTGGGGAAGACTTTTACTACTCTTGGTTGACCATCGTCGGTCCTCGGCAGCTCTCTCGGCAACTATCGGCATCCATCGGCAACTTTCTTCGGGTACTCGACACTTTTCTCGAGTACTCGGTAACTCTCTCGAGTACTTGACACTTTCTTGGGTACTCGGTACTCTCCCTCGAGTATTCGACACTTTCTCGAGTACTCGGTACTCTCGGCATTGCTCGGCGATTGCCGGGTGATACGTCTCCGACGGTACGGGCGGTACGTCTCGGACGACTCGGACAACTCCTGGTCCGTTACACTTTTCTCGGACTTTCCTTCATCTAACTTCCAGCTCTTCTTGCTGTCTCTTTTTCTCGGTCTTTTGGACTCGAAATCACGTCAAAAATTTACCCCTAGGTGAGGGTCACTACACCTGCCGTCAAAGCACTCCTCTTGGGACAGCTAGCAAACTTGTGATCCTTGCTCCCACACTTGAAGCAACCCCCGTCACTCTGTGTCTGCGTAGCCTCCCACCTCCTCTTGGTTCCCTGCACAGGCTTGCCGCCCCTGCTAGAACCTCCATGATGCTGAGCCTTACTAGGCTGAACTGTTGGACTAACCGCCACTGACTGTGCCCAAATATCCTGCTCAATTTCTGCTGCAGTCTCAATCAGCTCTGCACGCGTAGCATAACTACGTCCTCTACAATGGACCCTCAAGTCATCACGAAGAGCCCTCATAAACCTCCTTATCTGGGCCTCCTTAGGCTCCATAGCCTGACCCCCAAAACAAAGAAGTCAACTGAACTCCAAGTCCAGCTCCCGCACTGACCGTGTCCCTTGAGACAATTAAAGGAACTGCAGCTCCAACCGATCTAATGTATCTCTAGGAAAATACTTGCGGTTGAACTCCAAGATGAAGTCAGCCCAAGTCATCTCCCTCCGCACGCTCCTAGCAGCCACTGATCTCCACCACACCTCAGCATCACCACTCAAATGGTGAACCCCTATGTCCATCCAAAACTCCTCACAACATCTCAGAGTATGGAAGTTACGTTCCACACTCGTTCTCCACGCATCCGCAATAGTAGGGTCTGTACCACCCGAAAACCACTCAGTGAAAAGACCCTTCATCTCCTTGACCATGGACAAATACCACCCATGTGCTCCTGCATCTGCAGCCACTGGCTGCCGCTCCTCCACCACCACTGGTGGCACTACCTGAGCCTGAGCCGGTACCACTAGTGGCAACCGCTCCAACTACTGTGCTAGCTTAGCCGCAAAGTCTGCACTAGGGACTCCACCCACTGGGACTCCCACACCCGGGACCTTATCACCACCGGCCACTAGAGCATCAAAACCGCTCCCTCCGGCCACACTCACAGAATCCCCCGGAATACCCTGCAACTCGCCAACACCATCAACTGTCACACTCTTATCCTCGGTCTCACTACCCTCTGGGACTCTGCCCCTACCACGACCACGTCCGCGTCCACGACCACGTCCGCATCCACGACCACGACCATCAACAGCATCATCTCTAGCCATCTGCACTACCATGAACAGAAGACTAATCAAGCAAATTTCTATTATAACACAGAAAACATAAACTCACAGTGGAATCACACAATAGGCTCGAAGAGGATGTTCTAGGACTCTATGCCACACAAAATTGACTAAATCACATAATCAATCAAAGCATGCAAATCCCAAACATCTACAACACAAAGCCTAGTGAACCCAAACCTAGAACCGTAAGGTCTCTGATACTAATCTGAAAGGACCCAACCCTTTTTTTAATAATAATAAATAATAAATATAATATAATAAATAAACTACAACTAGTGGTCTCATACCCACTAGCCACCTAACCACAATCACATTCAACAGCGGAATAACAATATCTATATCCAATAAATATAAATAACCAATATTCATAACATAACCAAATAACCAATCATCAGAAAACATGGAACGAGCAACCTAGCAATGTTTCTAATGACTCAACTCTAGCAACCTAGCCATGCAAGACAACATCCAATCGAATCCCTAGAACATCCTCCTCTTCATCGCCTTGATTTCACGATCACACTTTGCCTTTACCTGCACCAGAAACACAAATTGCAATGCATGAGTATTTTATAAACACTCACTAAGGCAATCCTCCCATCTACTGGGCTATACACAAGTAGGGGTGTGAAACGGGCCAGATGTCCGCGGGCATAGCCCAATAAGAGGCCAAGCAGAGCGGGCATGGGCTTATTCATTGAAGCCCAAAATTTTGCAGGCATAGCGGACATGACCTGTTTGATCGGCGGATTCAAGCGGGCATGCCCGTCGCGGATTTCGGTTTTGCGGATTACCCGATGGTCCATCGATATGTGGAGAGTGGAGACGAAGACGAAGAACAGAAGAAGAAGATGAAGGATGTTCCATCGGTAGAGATTTACAACTGATTTTTTATGGTCAGATGATTTCATCTTCATCTTGACATCTCTACCGATGGAACATCGGGTAATCATGTTCTTCTTCTTCTGTTCTTGACAGTCCTACTTACCATGTCTTCTCAATTTTTGCATTGTTGCTGCTTCAGTTTTGGTTGAAATTTCTCGATTTCTATTGTTTCAGGTAATTTTTATGGAATTGGCTAAAAGAGATATGGATTTGGCTTCCCGTTATAAAGTGAATATTTTCTCTAATTGTGAGCTTAATTCAGCTGTTAAGCTTTTTTGGTTTGGATCGTAATGGCTGCAATTTTTAAGAGGAGTCTGTTTTTTGCATTGGCTTGGTGTCGATTTCGCTATGATTTATAATAGTTTCTCAAAGTTGTAAAGAGTCAGTGATAGTGTATAGGTGGCAGAGAGCTTCATAAGATATTTGTAATTCATGACTTGTTCTTAACTTGTTTTACAAAATTGTGCAGGGGGTTGTTGGAATGGTTTTTTGGCGACAATCAATCTTCAAATGAAGATAGGTACGGTTTCTTCTCTATTATGTACTACGAGTGGAGAGATATAGCAAGTTCCTTTATCTAATGTGGACATCATTTCTATTATGGCCTGTAAGTGTTCGAGAAATTTATTAACGAGGGTTGGATTTTTTATTTGGTGTATTTTTCTAGTTACATTCTACGCCTGCTGGATCGCATAGAAAATGGCAGGGCCGGTCCTTGAATTTTGGTGGCCTAAAGCATAGAAAAATAATTTTATTTATTATATAAAATTAATTTTTTCACTACAGTGCTAAAATATAATTGAAAACATGGAAAAAAATGTACTAACAATCTAAAATTTAATTTTTCTAACTTTTATTATAGCAAATACTCGGTAGACATCATTGTGAATCAAAAGTAGTTGGTAATAATGTATTATTATAATAAAATAAAGATTAAGGAGAAGAAGTGATTTTGATTTTCTTGTATAAAATTTTAGTTTTGTTTGAATATTATAATATCTTGTAGTAATTCAATTTTTTTTTGGTATATTTTAATGTTAAAAACGGAAATTAAACCAAAAAGTAATAAATAAAATTTTAAAAATGTTTGACTATTCCAACCAAAAAAAAAAAAAAAACCAAAACCTATAAATAAAAAGCAAAAAAAAAAAAAAAAAAACTGTAAACAAACCACCAGAGTGGAAGGCTTGAACCCATGACTTACAACATAATTGCATAATACACATCCAACAGAGCTGCCTAATCTCTCATATATGTTTAGCTAAAAATTTTACTATATGATGTGGCCTAAAGCAGCTGCTTTGCCTGCTTTAGGGGTGGGCCGGCACTGAGTAATGGTACCTTGCCTGACGATAGGAGAACTGCTATTGTAGAACTTCAGTCTGTTGTAGCAGAAATTAATGCTGCTCAGTTAGCATTTGGAGCACCCGGTAAGTGTATTTCTTTTTCTCTGTCATGCGTCTCATTGATTGTTTATAGATTTATTTTCTCTTTTTCAAACTAAGTAGATTTGGGAGATTAGCAATTTTAATTCTATTTTCCTAGTCCTTGCAAACTGTGTAGCCATAGATTATTTAGAATCAGAATAGGTCCACCAGTCGAGGGAACAAATCAGAAAGTTACTGTTTTTATCAGGTATGGGATGTTTCGTGTGGTAAAACTGAGGGACTCATTGGTGGGGCAACAGTCCTCATTTATTGAGCTTTGGTTAGCTGGCTTATAGTGTTTTTTCTATCGGTGTGTTATGATTTTTGCAGGTGGATAAAAAGGTTTTTGTGGAATATATATCTGTTAAGCTCATACTGATTACCTTGGTCGGTTCCTTTCTACTAATTCCTTGGTTCTTACTGGTTTTGTTCCCTCGTATAGGATGCAGTTCAAGGCTCTATGGGACATGAACTCTGGTGTGGCTGCAGCCTACAGGTAACCGCTGTCTAGCTTGTTTTAAAGTTTAAACCAAACCTTATGACACACCTAGAAGCTTTGAAAGATAATTAAAAAAAATATTTAGTAATTAGTAAATACTAACTAGATATTAGAAGATTTAGTCGTCGAGAGTTTGTATAAAAGCTGAAAACCCTAAATGGTTTATGCCAACACACGACTTCATCGAGACTTCACCGAGACACACCAAACCCTGTGAGCTGTGACACACGAATCCAGTCCTCAAAGTCTATCGTGATGGTAAGCTATATTGTTCCTTTTTGTCTATTGTCAAAACCTCAATCATAAAAACTCTTGTGATATGATATCTCAGTTGGTTTTTTTTTTTTTTGTAAAGGATTCAAGTGATTCTTGTGATCTGAGATCAATAGACTTAGAGTCTCAAAGAGTAATTGATACTGCAAACGCTGAAGAAGAACATAATATGTTTGATGGAGCAGAGCCATCTACAAGTCGTAAGAGAGCAGCAATTCATATTGATGTAGATGATATTGAAAAGGACAAAGGAAAGACAACATCATCAGTACCGAAGAAGAGAAAGCAGAATAACTTTGATGGAGGAAAATCTGGTAAAAGGGCTGCAATTGATATCGATGATGATGATGATGATCTACATGACAATGTCGTAGGAGATAAAGGAAAAGGGAAAGCTACAGCAACAGAACCGACAAAGAGAAAGCAGTATGCAGATTGTTGTGAGCATTTTACAGTGGTTAAGAAGACTATTAATGGAAAACTTCAAGACAGAGACGAATGCAATCACTGCAAGAGGGATTATGCCTACAATTCACACAGGAACGGTACACATTCTTACAATCATCATATGGAAACTTGTAAGGTTCGGCTTAGTAAAGTTGATATTAGTAAGGTGATGCTCAACTCTGAAGCAAAGTTACAAGCTAGGAAGATAGATCATATGGTTTTTCGCGAAATGGTAGCTAAGTGTATCATTCAGCATGATCTCCCATTTTCCTATGTTGAATATGAGAGAGTTAGATCAGTTTGGAAGTATTTGAACGCAGATGTGAAGTTTATTAGTCGGAACACAGCTGCAGCAGATGTTTACAAGTTCAATGAGAACGAGAAAGAGAATTTAAAGAGAGAATTAGCTCACCTTCCAGGGAGGATTAGCTTCACTTCTGATTTGTGGACTGCAATCACTCATGAGGGCTACATGTGTCTAACAACACATTATGTTGACAGGAACTGGAAATTAAACAGCAAGAGTCTTGCTTTCTATGCTTTTCCGCCTCCACATTCAGGTATGAACATAGCAATGGAAATTCTAGAGAAGTGGAAGGATTGAGGAATTGAGAAAAAAGTGTTTTCCATCACGTTAGACAATGCTACTAACAATGACACATCACAAGATATTCTGAAATCTCAGCTTATGTTGCGGAATGATTTGTTGTGTGGAGGAGAGTATTTTCATGTGCGATGCGCAGCACATATTCTCAACATCATTGTTCAGATTGACCTGAAAGATATAGGTGATACATTGGAAAAGATCAAAGAGAGTATTAGATATGTACAAGCTTCTAGAAAACGTGAGGTATTGTTTCCAAAGTGTGTTGAAGCGGTTGGTCTACAGTTGAAAGCGGGCTTGATTATGGATGTGAAAACTAGATGGAACTCAACATACAAGATGCTTGATAGGGCTCTCAAGTATCGAGCTGCCTTTGGTGATCTGAAAGTCATTGATGGGAGAAACTACAAGAATCATCCTACAGAAGCTGAATGGCACCGATTGAAGCAGATTTGTGAGTTTTTGGAGCCTTTTGATGAAATCACTAATCTGAGCTCATGTTCAACATATCCAAACTTCAAACTTGTATTTCATGCAAGTTTGGAAGATCAACAATTGGTTGATATCGAATTCACAGAATCAAGATGAAGTTATCAAAAGTATGATTGTTCCAATGAGAGAAATGTTTGATAAGTATTGGGAAGAGGTTAGTGATGTCTTTGCAATGACTACAGTGTTTGATCCAAGGTTGAAGCTAACACTGGTCAATTATTGTTTTGAAAAGAACGACAAGGGTTCTGCTGAGATAAAGATTAAACATTTGCGTGGTAAGCTTGCTACTCTTTTTGAATCTTATGAGAATAAGTCCATTTTCACATCATCTTCTACAGAGACACGTGAAACTAATCATCAAACTGATGAGAATGGAGGAAAAAAGGGAGTTTTGGCAACTATAATGTAAGTATTCAAATTCTCACTCTCTCAGGCTATGAAAACTTTTACGTAGGCTATGAAAACTAATTCTCAGTTTCGGTTTGATACTTTAGTTACGGACCCTTTTTAATTTTTTTTGTTAATTTTTTGTTAACAATTTTTTGTAAACTTTAGTTACGTAAACTTTAGTTAATCATTACAATTTAGTTACGTAAACTTTAGTTAATCATTACAAGTTTTTGTTAATTTTTACGTAATCATCATCTTGTTAATTTTTTTTGTTTGAATACTGAGATTAGTTTTATATATTTGCAGGATTTTATTAACTTCCGCAAACAAGCTGTTGTTACTAGTGGAAAGTCTTCTTTGGAAATGTATCTAGATGATCCGCCGATAGACATGATAGAGTATGAGAGTTTGGATATTTTAAAATATTGGAAAGATAACTCTCAGCGGTATGGATAACTGGCGTCAATGGCTTGCGACCTCCTTAGAATACCAATCACAACAATAGCATCTGAATCTTCTGGAGCTCGAGTTTGGAACAAGTACAGAAGCCGTCTTCTCCCAAAGAATGTTCAAGCACTAATATGCTGCTGCAATTGGTTAAAAGGTTTTGAAGCCTATGAAAATGGTAAGAAAACGATTTTCACAATTTGGTATTGATTGTGTAACTTTCAAGTGATATAAATTTACCTTGACCTTCTTCTATTACTTTGCCATATGTAGAGGAGGATGAAGAATTTGATGAAGATGAGACATTACCTTCTTTCCAATCCATTGTTGATGATGAAGCTTGATTTGGTTGAAGAGACATCTAGACCTTGAGATTTATGTTTTCAGCTTTCCATTTCATTTTAATATTTTGGTTTAATGTTTCAGTTTAATACTTTTCTTAAATACTTTCAGATTAATACTTTGGTTTAACACTTTCAGTTTAATATTTATTTGATTTAAATTTCAGTTTAAACATTTTCATTTGTTGTTTATGGTTCTACTTGTTTTGCTATGTTGATGTTAATCCGTTGAGGGAGTCTGAATGTTCTAGGACATCACATTATTCAAATGCATAGTTGTTACATAGTAGTGTTTTGAGGCTCTGTTGCATATTAATGGCGAAAAAAACGACAAAAGGAGACAAACTCAGCCTTGGACGTGAAGGCCTCTGCCTCTCCCTCCTCTCCCTCCGTACGTACACTCACCATACAACATTCTCTCTCCCCACTCACCAACCAAAACCTCTCTGCTCCGTATTGTTTCCTTGGCTTTACTGACTCTCTTTTCTCTCTCTCTCCTCTTCTTCTTCGTTTCTACACAATTTTTACTCTGTTTCTGATCTGATGTTTGGAGAAAGAAGATTCATGGGCTTTGGAGGTTTTCAGGGAGATTTTAACTTGGGAGGAGCTCTTCCTCTTCCTCCTGATTATGGTTCTGATGGGTTTCTTACAAAGAGTCTAGACACAAACCCGTTTATGAAGAATAAGTGTAACAACAAGAGCGGTGATGCTCTTGAGAAGAAGAGATGCCCGCGGGCATGCCCGTGAGTCCGCAACGTTAGGCGGAGTGGGCATGGGCAGTGATACGTCGCCCGCCGCCCGTGGCCGACCTGTCCGCAGCGGATCACTAAAAATATGGGACCGTCACTGATGTGACCCGGAGACGCGACACGACTTGGTCACTCCGTTACGCCGGCTTGGTCAATAATGGCTGTTCGCGAGACGGACGAGACGACGATGACTTTACTCGGTCAAGGCTGGGTCGTTGGATTCGACTAAGGGATTGACTCGTGGAGACGTGAGATGGAAGGAAATGCATGAGGGGAATGGAAAATGCACGGATAGGACTCGTCGGGTGTCTCGGACGGATCAGTGGGAGGCGACGGTGGAAGCGAGAAGAGGTGGAACGATGGAGGCTCGAGAACTTGTGGTAGAGAACTCGAGGTTGTGGAGATAGAGCAAAGGTGGACTCGATACTTGTGGCAGAGAACTCGAGCTGTGAGGATGGAGCGATGATGAACTCGAGAGCTTGCGGTAGATAACTCGAGGTTGTGGTGATGGATCGATAGAAATGAATGGTGGAATAGAAGTGGATCGAGTGACAACACAAGAGGTTTGGCACTCCTCTTGTTACAGTCGCTAACAAGCGATGAACCCGGTTCAAAGCTTGCTAGGGTTCTTTCCCTTAGACAATCCCGGATTGAAAAAGGAAAGATGGAGTCTAGTTCAAGAATCTCTCTTGAGGAAAAGTTTTATTTTCATACAAATCTAAAGGAGGAACAAGGGCTAAGAGGAGTTTAAATAGTTAGGTTTAGGTAGGGGCTTAATGACACACGGATTCATCTTGATCCGCACATCGCCACCTGTTGACTAACACGCTAGCCACAAACTCTCTCAACGTTCATAAGCAAAAGTATAAAGAGAGGAAGATTCATGCCTCGTTAAAAGATAAAACCGCCTTGGCCTTGCGTGGGAAGCAACTTGGCCTTAGGTATTGTGCGCCAAGCTCCATGCCTCGTTAAAAATTTCTCCGGTAAACCCATTGGGAAAACCCGGAGTAAGGAAAAAGAGTACACTTCCTCGCTTAAACGATTTGATCGTCTTCACTCTTGGATAAGAGTGAAGACTAAGCGGACTGACCCTTCGGAGTCTTCATGGGACGGCTGGTATTGAACGAATGACCGGACGAATAGGTTGAGCCGTTGTTTGGCCGCCTTTGCTGAGCTCTGGAGCGTGTGGTGGCTCCGGGAAGGATTGCTGGAGCTTTGGCCGCGTCCGAAGTGGTTGTCTTGGCCGCGTCCGATGCGTCTTGGTCAGGCGTCTCGGTCGCGTCCGACGTGTCTTGGTCTTCTTGGCCAAGGTCGTGTCCTACAAACACATCATTCCCTCCCCTTTGAAAAGGTCTTGTCCCCAAAACATCTCCGTCTTCACCTACATCAAACGGAACGAGGTCAGTGACATTGAAAGAGGTAGACGTACCAAACTCACCTGGAAGCTCGAGCCGGTAAGCATTGTCGTTGATCCTTTCAACGACTCAGAAAGAGCCGTCTCCACGTGGGCTGAACTTATCCTTTCGTTTCTACTGGAACCTCTCTGGCCTTTAGTGAAGCCACACCCAGTTGCCGGGCTTGAATAGCATCGGTTTACGGCCTCAATTGAGAAAGCGTGCATGCTGCTCGTTCCTTCGTTCGATGTTGGCTCGAACCTCTTTGTGCAACGCTTTGACCATTTATGCTCTTGCGGCTCCGTCTTGATTCTCGGCTTCATTTGGTGGTATAGGGAGGAGATCTAGTGGCGTCAATGGCTTGAATCTGTATGCGACCTCGAACGGTGACTTCTTCGTGGACGAGTGCACAGCCTGGTTGTACGCAAACTCGATGATCGGAATGCACTCGAGCCAGGAGCCTTTGTTGCTCGCGGTTTCTGTGCGGAGTAAGGCGCCTATTGATCAGTTGACAACCTCCGTTTGGCCATCGGTTTGAGGGTGAGCCGCGGTGGAGTAAAGAAGCTTCGTCCCGAGCTTTTGCCAAATAGTGCGCTAGAAGTGGCCAAGAAACTTAGGATCCCGATCAGATATGATGGTGCAAGGCACGCCATGAAGCCTTATGACCTGACTAAAGAACAGATTCGCCAATTGCACAGCATCATTGTTCTTGTGGCACGGGATGAAGTGAGCCATCTTCGAGAACCTATCAACAACCACCTTGATACTATCTCTATGCGCCAAAAAGGGTAGGCCGAGGATGAAATCCATGGAGAGATTGATCAATGGTGCGGTTGACACGGGCAAAGGCATGTAGAAGCCATGCGGGTGAGTTGTCGACTTGGAAGTGCGACAAACGATGCATCGACTAACGTGTTTCTCCACCATACTACGCATCTTTGGCCAGTGAAAATGCTCTTTGAGCACGGCCAAGGTCTTGGTGATACCGAAATGACCCGCTAAACCGCCACTATGAGCTTCACGAACAAGTAACTCCCGGATAGAGCCATTTGGTATACACCGCCGACATCCTCTGAATAGGAACCCTTCATGAAGGTAGAACTCGGTGTAAATTCCCTTCCCATGGTTCTGAAAACAATCTCCAAACTCAGCGTCCCCAGCATAAGCATCCTTGATGCTTTCAAAACCCAACACTCGCGCATCCATAGTAGTGAATGGAGCGTGTCTCCTTGACAAAGCATCGACCACCACATTTTCTTTGCCCTTCTTGTATTTGATGACGTAAGGGAAAGATTCTATGAACTCCAACCACTTCGCGTGGCGTCTCTTGAGATTGGTTTGGCCGCGGAGATGCTTCAAGGTCTCATGATCGGTGTGAATCATGAATTCTCGCGCCAACAAGTTGTTTTGCCAAACCTCCATTGCACGAACGAGGGCGTATAACTCCTTGTCATACGTCGGGTAGTTAAGCGCGGCTCCACTAAGCTTTTCACTGAAGTACGCCACGGGTTTGCCTCCTTGAGTCAAGACAGCCCCGACTCCGACTCCCGACACATCGCACTCAACCTCAAAGGTTTTGTTGAAGTCAGGCAATGTGAGTAAGGGGGCTTGCTTGAGGCGTTTCTTGAGTTCCGTAAACGCCTTGTCTTGTTCTTCTCCCCAATGAAACTCGCTGTTCTTCTTAATCACGGAAGTGAGAGGCGCGGCAACCGTACTGAAGTCTCGCTCGAATCTCCAGTAAAAGCTGGCTAGGCCGTGGAACCACCGGACTTGAGTGACGCTTGTTGGCGTGGGCCACTCCTCTATTGCGCGTATCTTATCTCCATCGACCTTGAGGCCCTAAAAAGACCAATTCATCAGCAGCAAACACACACTTTTTCAAGTTTGCGTAGAGTTGCTCTTCACAGAGAGTAAACAAGACAACCTCTAGGTGTTTAACATGATCGGTCAAGTTCAAGCTATAGACAAGTATGTCATCAAAGTAAACTACTACGAACTTGTTAATATATAATCTTAAAACATGGTTCATAAGGCGCATGAATGTAGAGGGAGCGTTAGAAAGTTCGAGTGGCATTACCAGCCATTCGTACAAACCCTGTTATGTCTTGAAGGCTGTCTTCCATTCATCGCCATCCTTCATGCAAACTTGGTGATAGCCACTCTTCAAGTCGATCTTGGAGAAGATGCTGGTGCCACTTAGTTCGTCTAGCATGTCATCGAGACGTGGGATGGGGTGGCGATATTGGATGGTGATGTTGTTGACGGCTCTACAGTCGACGCACATCCTCCATGAGCCATCTTTCTTCGGGACTAGGAGCACTGGCACGGCGCACGGACTCAAGCTCTCTCGAATGTAGCCTTGCGCCATAAGTTCTTTGACTTGTCGCTCAAGCTCCCTCGCCTCTTCGGGGTTGACTCGGTAGGCTGGCCGGTTCGGTAGTTGTGCTCCCGGGACTAGGTCGATCTGGTGCTCAATGCCTCTGATCGGTGGTAGACCCTCGGGAAGTTCTTCGGGAAACACATCGGCGAAATGCTCAAGGACGTCGCGGATCACCTCCGGCAAGGCGTTGATCGGCCCTTCAAGACCTGAAAGCAACACATCTCAAAAAACCATCAATAACACTTGGCCAGAGTCCCTAATGGACTTTCTAACATCACCATATTGAACCAATAAGTTCTTCTTATCGTTTCATGTACTTGCGTGGGGCTCAAGGGTTTCCAGCAAATACGTTTGTTGTCATGAACGAAGAAATATTGGTTCGTGTGGCCACAATGCATGGTGCGCTTATCAAACTGCCATGGACGCCCCAATAAGAGGTGGCTAACTTGCATAGGCACTACATCGAATAGGACTTGGTCCTTATACGGACCGATACTAAATGGGACCGTGACCTGTTCCTTTACATGGATCATGGTCTTATCATTTAACCATTTCAAACGGTAAGGATGGGGGTGGTTTGTGGTTTCAAGAGAAAGTTTCTTGACAAGACTGGAACTTACAGTGCACCTCGTGTGGAACATATTATCGCGCTGATTGGCGTCGTCGGTGGCTACCCTTGCATTCAGGATGCGGCGTATCATCAACAGCTCTCCGACTTCGGGCTCAGCAACTGCTTCCTCCAGTTCAGTCTCTCCTTGAACGTTCTCCTCGGCGGCCTCATCGTCAGACTCGATCTCGCCAGCCTTGGTCAGAACCATTGTCCATGCGTTCGGACAGTCACGAGCGTAGTGTCCTCTCCCTTGACACTTAAAACACACAATGTCGCGACTCTGGACGTCGGTGGTGTTACGTCGCGGATCTTGGTGGCTGGCTCCCTTGGTATAAATCTTGAGTCCGCACTGGTCGCCTTTGGCTTCTCTGGCAATCGGTTCGATGGAGACGCGTTAGGAGTCCAATTTGAAACTCCTTGAGTTCAGCCACGAGGCACAGAGGCGCTCTTCTTCTTGATTTGAGTCTCGATTTGCACCGAGAGGTGCAACAACTCTTCAAAAGTTTGATAGGGTTGGCGCTCGACCTTGCGTGCAATGCGTTCTTGAAATCCGTCCAAGAACTGAGCCATGAGTGACTCTTCAGAGTCATCGACTTGCAATCGGTTGCGCAAGTGTTCAAACTCCTCATAATATTCCTCCACGTTTCGTGCGCCTTGCGTGAGTCACCGAAACTTCTTCTAGAGCTCGCGCTGGTAGTATGTAGGCATAGCGCCTTCGCATTTCCGCTTTCAAGACCTCTGAAACAGTGATAGGTCGGTCGCGGTTGCGTCGTTGCTCAGCTTCGAGTCGATCCCACCAGGTAAGGGCGTGATCGGTGAATTGAGCCACCGCATATTGGACCTTTTGATGCTTCGGATAGGCATGACACGAGTATAAATGCTCCATACGGCTTTCCCATTCAAGGTAGGCCTCGGGGTTAGACTTTCCCGCGAACGTGGGTGGGATCATCTTGTGGTTCGGCTCGTGAAGTCTTGGAGCTTCGTCGAACTGGTCATCATAATGGTGTCGTCGTCTAGGCCGCGGCTCAAAGTCTTCATCAGACTGGTCGCTCGCCGGCTCTCGTCGTGGTCGCCTCGCGAGTAAAGGATCGTTGCGGGGAGGTTTTATAAGCTCAATCCTTGTGAGACGGTCGGCAAGCTGCTCTAGACCAGTACGTAATGCGGCGAGGGTGACGCCAATCTCTGGTGGCGCTGGAGGGACTTCTTCGGCCATTGTTCAGATCGGTCATTGGTGACGTGGTGCGGCTTCACGGTGAAACATGAATTTAAACCTCAAAAAGAATAAACAAAAAAAAAAAAGCACACATGCGTGAGTTTCACTCGTTCAAGACGACCACACAATATTTTATTTCGTCACCAATGATTGAAAACAGCTAGCAATATTCAAACCTAAGACTAAATCAAATAAAGCAAAAGTGAAAGTGCAAAACGACAAAGACTACTTTATGACCGGAAACAAAAACGCGTAAACAAGAACACATTCCTAGCTTTATCGATCTAAAAGTGGACTCGCAAGAACACAGATGAACAATAATATGAGCACGAAGAACAAAATCAAAAACTAACACCCTAGACAAACAAAGAACGAGACCAAACATGCACCAATTTAAACCAAATGAACAAACGGATCCTATGGAACAAAAGATGCAAGCTTTGCTACTAATAAACTCAAAGATTGAAACTTTAAACGAAATAGATGAGTTATGAAACGAATACAACTTCGTAGGAGCTTTGAAGCTCTAATACCAAGCTGATGTGACCTGGAGACGCGACACTACTCGGTCACTCCGTTACGCCGGCTCGGTCAATGATGGCTGTTCGCGAGACGGACGAGACGACGATGACTTTACTCGTCAAGGCTGAGTTGTTGGATTCGACTAAGGGATTGACTCGTGGAGACGTGAGATGAAAGGAAACGTATGAGGGGAATGGAAGATGCACGGATAGGACTCGTCGGGTGGCTCGGACGGATCGGTGGGAGGCGACGGTGGAAGCGAGAAGAGGTGGAACGATGGAGGCTCGAGAACTTGTGGTAGAAAACTCAAGGATGTGGAGATAGAGCGAAGGTGGACTCGAGACTTGTGGCAGAGAACTCGAGCTGTGAGGATGGAGCGATGATGAACTCGAGTGCTTGCGGTAGAGAACTCAAGGTTGTGGTGATGGATTGATAGAAATCAATGGGGGAACAGAAGTGGATCGTGTGATGGATTGATAACACAAGAGGTTTGGCTCTCCTCTTGATACGGTCGCTAACAAGCGATGAAGCCGGTTCAAAGCTTGCTAGGGTTCTTTCCCTTAGACAATCCCAGATTGACTAATGAAAGGATGGAGACGAGTTCAAGAATCTCTCTTGAGGAAAAGATTTATTTTCATACAAGTCTAAAGGAGGAACAAGGGCTAAGAGGAGTTTAAATAGTTAGGTTTAGGTAGGGTTTAAGGACACACGGATTCATCTTGATCCGCTCGTCCCTTGACGTGTTCTGTTTTCAATTAGAACACGTCGCCACCTTTTGACTAACACGCTAGCCACAAACTCTCTCAACGTTCATAAGCAAAAGTATCAAGAGAAGAATATTCCCCAATGTTTAAATTTTAAACCAAAGACAAGAAATAAAAGAGATAACCGCCTTGGCCTTGCGCGGGAAGCAACTTGGCCTTAGGTGTTGTGCGCGAAGCTCCATGCCTCGTTAAAACCTTCTCCGGTAAACCCATTGGGAAAAACCCGGAGTAAGGAAAAAGAGTACACTTCCTCGCTTAAACGACTTGATCGTCTTCACTCTTGGGTAAATCCGACCCAAACACAAGGAGAAAACGTTCCTAGGACGCTCCTATAACGATCCCAGCTACAGATCTCAACAGAAACAGCTGCCAACACCAAGAAATCACCAAGAACACTCAAGAACACCAAAAACTATTCTTTCTCTTTTCTATTTCTCGAAAACGGCCAAAAAATGTCGAATGAGACAAAAGCTCGACTTAAGGGTTTCCTTCTCCCTTTGCCCAAAACGCAGCGTTTAACTTAAGTCAAAACGCAGAAACTTGAACCTGCATCGACCGATGCACCATCTGCATCAACCGATGCAACTCCCAAACCGGGATTTCGGTTCACAGATGTTACACTCCTACAACGCTCCCAGCTACAAATCTCTACAGGAACATCTTCCAATCTCCCAAAATCCTCAAGAACGCTCAAGAACACTCACAAAACTCTCTCTCTCTTTCTTTTTCTCAAAAACGGCCAAAACACGTCGAATGAGACAAAACTTGAGTTAAGGGTTTTCCTAACCCAAAACGCAGTGTTTAACGTAACTCGTCCGCAGAAAAACCAACCTTTTATCGACCGATGCACATAGTGCATCGACCGATGAAATCTCTAAACCGGAATTTTGGTTCGCGGATGTTACAGAAGGTTGTTAAAGGGTGGGGACCAGGGTTCAAGGAACGCCTGGCGCACTGATAGACAGGTTTTCACCCAGGGTATCAATTCCCTATGCAGTTGTAGTACAAAGGGTTATCAATCCAAATGGTTGTGTATTGCTAGCAGGAAGGATATGATCAGCACAATACAAGTCAAGCCAAGCAAATTAGGTTTTGGTTCTAACAGTCCTAATATAAACAAAGTAAAAGATTACAAACAAGTGAACCACAAGACCTAAGCACTCGATAAAAGTAATCGAATGCAGGATCGAGTGGGGTGGTCGAGTAAGCAAGTAAACTATGAACAGCTCGAGGTATTACTCGATGCAGGTTATCGTGTACCTGATCGGGTAAGTGGTCGAGTAAGTAAAGAAAATGCAAGAAATGAAATACGAAAGTTCCTAAGGATGGGGATAATCGAATCCTAAGTGTTCTAGACCAGTACGGATGCCTTACATGCCTCAAGCAATTATTTACTAGACAATGAACCTCTAAAACCTTGTCACCACACTTTCGCACTAGCAACAATCAACCTTGAACATACTACCACACTGTCGCACTAGCAATATGAACAAGCAAGCATTAACAAAAATTCATTTTTTGTCAGTAAACTTAGACTTATCTGATTTTGTCCCTCAAAGTTAAGTATACATCTAGCATTGACCTAATCAAGCATTTTATCTACTCCTTTCGGCCTGTAGCATTCTAAACGCCCTATATCTAATCTCAACCTGTCGGTTTGTTGACTGCATTAAGAACATCAACCTAGAAGGAAATCTATCAATCATACCAATCAACTAAAGCATCCTAACCGATCAGGAACACCTAATCATCTATCCCATCCCTAGAAACTTTGCTACACTACTCGGACATAGAAACGAATGACAAAGCAATAGAAATAAACGAAAATGACATTATATTAAAAGATAGAGTATAGTAGAAAGAGTATGGGATAAAGATCTAAGAAAACTACAAAATAAAAGTACAAAAACAAGACTAAAATGTTGAGTCGCTCAGTTCTCTCACAGAAGCTCTCGCTCTCTGGTTTGAGGGTCTGCGGCGTGCTTCTTTGCGAGCTAGGGAAAGAGGGGGTTTATATATGGAAACCCATTTGACCTATCTTCCCAGATCTGCCCGATGGTCTACTCGATGGGGTACACGAGGGTTGAGTCGGGGAACTCCTCGGGTGGATCTTCGGGTTGCTCTTCGCGCTCTTGGATCCTCTTCGATTGTGTTGGGGTTCGGACTTGTTCTTGTAGCTTGATGGCTCCTTCGGGTACATGCTCGAGTTATCCTTGTTTTCCCCCATTTTTGGCTCTTTAGCACCTGTTTTCATCCAATATATGCAAATGCAGAAATGCAACACCCTAAATGCTCTAAAACTTGATTCCTACAGTAAATGATCTAAAAATGCTAAGTTAGAGGTATGAACAATGCAAAATATGGACAAAAAAAGATGCTAAAAACATGTAAATTAGAGTGTTATCAGACCCCCAAACTTAAATCTTGCTAGTTCTCTAGCAAGGAAGTAAGAAAGTACGGTTTGAAAGTGGGGACTCAAAACCTTAAGATGCTAGCTGAAGGATGCAAGCTATAGTCCTTAAAGATAATTTAATATTGCTAAGATCAATCAGCATACTTACAAATATTTTTCCATGCCTATTACCATGCATCGATCTAGCTCAACCTCCAACTAAAGATAAGGAACATCTCTTTCACATTCAGTTAAGTGTGTGGCGAATTCTTGCAAATGGAAGGTGAATCAAGCTCAATCGGTTTCAAGGGTAAGGCTTTTTTTTGATAAGGTGGTTTCAAGCAAATTCTTTAGATGGTTTTCTCTCAAAAAGCGGAATGCTAGACAGTCGTGAAAACTATGTAAGACTGAGAAGAATTTGGGCATACAAAGGTTAACTCTTGATGATCTACCATTTTCTCATACATTCATCATATATATTTTTTTATTTAAACCACCTAGAATTTTAACCACCCACACCCTTGATTTTTTTTTTTACTCCCTAAGGTTTAGATTTTTAGACTTTAAACTTCTAGCTCTTAATCTTTTTTTTTTTTTTTTCTTTCTTTGCTAACCTCCTAACATAGCTATATTCTTTTTTTTCTTTCTAGGAAACTATAGCAAGAATTTTTTCTCTTTTTTTTTACTTAGAGACTTAGAGCTAATTAATTCTAAACTTAGGGACTTTTTTCCTTTTTTTTTTTTTTATTATTCCACAACCCAACCCCAAATAAACATTCTAACCACCTATCTTTCAAAACCGAATCTATTAGCTAGTTCAAATCTAACTTAGCTAAATCAAGAGGCAGTTCTTTGTCATTCTCAATACTCTCAAGGTTTCACAACCTATAGCACAATGAAAAAGGCCTCAGTCAACAATTCACAACAAGGTTTGAAAGAAAGGTTTGGGTTCATTGGTAGGACAAGTGAATCGGGTTAAACGAAAAGATTGGCAAAAAGTGGAGTGCTAACCCGAGTTTAGAGTTACCATGAGCAAGTATTCAAGTTCCATAAGCAAGACAATTAAAGTTCAAATTAAATCCAATAATATAGAGATGTTCTATTGTTCAAGCAAGTGGAGGAAGCATTCAATCGACACAAAGGGTCTAAGCAAAGATTTTTCATTTTTTTCCAAAGACTGATCTAGCAACAATGAACTGTGATTAAGGGTTATAGCTTCAGTCCTAAAGTTTGATTTTAAACAAGGTGGTTTTAATCATTGTCCCCTAAGATGCATATGCAACAATCCTATATGAAACGAACTAGACTCAATCCTAATATGTAAATGCAACTACATGAACACTCTTTTTTATTATTATTTTTTTCTTATGAAATTATTTCAAATTTTTTTGGGTTTTTTAATGCACATAAATGCAGACTCAAATGAATAAAACTAGCATGCAAAAATTTGAAATAATAAAAATAAGAAAACAAAACACAATGTTAAATACATTCTAGGACCCTCCCCCAAACTTACATTACACAGTCCCTGTGTAAATAAAAGTTGGAAAAGAATCCAAGAATCACACTAAATGAATTAAACTAAATGCAATTGTATATACAAGTGTTGGATGAAATTGGTACCTCATGGTTCTGTGAAGAAGGAGGTTGCAGCAGCCTCCATGCTTGCCAACGTGTAGCCAGGGTCGTCTCCGGCTTCAGCAGGTGACGGTATTTGCTCGTCAGTGAGCTCAGATATGCATACAGACGACTTACTCGGACCAGCATCCGAGGTGTTGATCGAGGGTGGGATCCCGTAGCTCATCAGGTAGGGCATCGGGTAGTAGGACGGAAATGGCGGAAGAGGTCCAGAATGATCACCCGTGTATCCACTCGCAGGGTGCATTGTGTACGGCATCGTGAATGGCATCTGGTACGGTGGAGGAAAAAGTCCAGCATAATCACCCGATTGGGTGCTCGATGGGTGCATCGGATAGTGCATCGTGTACCCCATCGGATTGGGTGTCGCGTAGGCGTCAGAGTGGCTTCTCCTCGATGCTTCTGGTTGGGTGATGTCCTCCTCAGCTCGGGGCTCGTATGATGATGCTCTTTGAGGTTCCGGAGGTGGCAGTCCACGAGTTCCTCCTAGTGGTCCGCTTCTCCCCATCTAAGTAGGTGCTTGTGCCGAGGTAGGAGCTGAGGCACAGCTTGCCTTGTCTTGCAACTCCTTGATTTGGCCTCCCATTATCTTCACCGAACCGGCAAGATCCTTCCCCTTCTTCACCAAGAACTTGTTCATCTTCTTCAACCAGCCAATTCTCTTGTGATTTTCCCTCACTCCAACTGGTTGCTTTTGAGAGCATGCATACTCCTCAAAATCAAACTCCTCCGAGCTCCTAGCCGAACCTTGGTGCATGTGACATTGGATAGGATCATTTGAGCAGCTATGGCGGTTGGATGGACAAACTTGAACAATGTCATGTCATTAGACCTCTCATAGGTCAAAAATCTCGCCAGCACGAGGTAGTCCGTATCCAGCCACCTTGGTTCGTGAACAATTCCCTTCAAGGGCACATCGCATGCCACTAAGATTGGTGTGACTAGTCCCCCAATAGAGATCTCTCCGCCTCCTTCTGTCCTTTTCACAGCCCACGATTTCAAGTACAGGAATTGATCAAGTAGCACGAACAACATACTATTATCAGCTATGTCTCCTACTAGCGGTGTTCCATCCATAGCACTATCTAAAACTCCACACAGTGAAACATCTAACAACTGAAGCTCATGGTCGTTCACATTCCCGGTCTCTTTTCTAGCAAAAAGAGTGCATGCTAGGGACTTGTGAAAATACCTCAAAACAGGGCTCCTTATTTGAGCGGATTTGGAGCTTGTGGACTTGTAGGGGTGCATGTCTCCTATTGTCAGCCATAGGGAGACCTCATCTCTTCCTTGCTAACCTCCATACCTTCTCCACTACCAGCTTTGAAGCCATATAGCTTCTCCATCTCCTTGAAACTGAGTTGGTAGTCTTTGTTCCTGACGGAGAAGGTGATGAACCCAATCCCCCCATCGGGTAGTAGGGTCGGGTGGTCCTCGAAATAGTGCAGCTTCAAGGTTGAAAGGAAGTGGACCATCTCCTCCTCATATGCTTCTAGGTGGGATCGCATCATCTGGCCTAGGTGACACATATTGAACAGAAATTCTACATCTCTAGCGATTCCCAACTGCTTCATAGTCTCACGGTGAGGGTATCGGGTACCAACAAAGCTCATCTTCCTTTTGCTTCAGCCTCCGCGAGGCTTGGTGGGGTCTCTCTCTCTGCTCCTCTTCTCTTTCTCTTTCTTCCTCCTCGGCGTGTTGATCTTCTTCCTCAACTGCTCTCTCAACTACCTTCTCAGCCTTCTCCGAAGCCGGTCTTTTCCCCCTTGCAATTGCGGCTCTACTCCTTGATCGAGAGGTTTGGATTTCACCTTGTTCTTCTCCTCCAGCATCAGAATCGACCTCCCTCTTCCCAATTTTCCATTTTTTTTTTATTTATAAAAATTGCAAAGAGAGAAAAATTAAATAAAAGTAAATAAAGCAAATAGACTAAAATTAAAAGATACATTTGGGACTTCCTCCCAAGTGAGCTTGTTTAAAGTCATTAAGCTTGACTCTTCATGCTCCTTAAGCATGGGATCCATGTGGAAGAGGTTCTGGGTTCCTCTCCACTATAGTAGGCTGGTTCAAAACATCTTCCAGATTTTGTCCAGGTTCCATGGCAAATGTGGTTTTGACCTCTTCAAGATGTAGCATTTTCCTTTGTTTGGTCCTGGTGGAGAAAGCTTGACCATTTATGATTGGCCTCTTAACCCCTTTCTTCACATCAAACTCCATCTTGAAGTGCTCACCATGCTCTATCTTGATCTTGCCTATTCACTTCGATCACAGCACCAACTGTTGCCAAGAATGGTCTTCCAAGAATCAGTGGATCATCCGGTTCCTTATCCATATACAGGATCATGAAGTCGGTACGCACTTCCAGTCTCCCAATCCTTAGAGGCAGATTCTCCAGAATGCCAATCGGATGTCTCACCGTTCTATCAGCTAGAACCAAATACAGCTTACTTGGTTTGAAATCGGTGAATCCCAACTTGTTAGCAACTGAAAGTGGCATAATGCTGACCAAAGCTCCAAGATCACACAAACAGCTTTTGAAGATCCAAAGTCGTATCGAACACGGCAATGTGAAAGAGCCAGGATCTTCAAGTTTTTCCTCAAGTTTTTCCTCAATTTCTCCCAGATGTGTGCTTTATCTCCCAAAGAGAATGGGAAAAGCCTGAGCTTGAATCCATCTTCACTCGCTCCATTTATCTTAGTTAGGCTACAAAGCCTATCAAATTCATCCAGATGATCCAATGGGTCCTCCATTGGCAGTCCATGAAACTTGTTGCTCTGTATCATCTGGATGAGACTACTCTTGATCTCAAAATTGTTGTTCTGCACAGCTGGTGGCACAATGCCATTCCTCTGAGTGTGAGTAGTCGGAGCATCTCCTGCTCCTATGTTGGTCCTTGCTTGAGGAGCTGGTGGACCGTTCTGATTATTCATCGTCTCCTCAATGGTTTCTAGTTTTGGTTGAACTTGTTGTTGTCTGAGTAGCCGAGGTCTGTCGATGTTGTCGATGAAAGGACTCAGGTTTTGGCTACCTCTGGATCGTGTTTGCATGTACAGGCTAGTATCCGAGTGTGTACACAATGATCAACTCGATCCAGGTGATCGAGTGACGGGTCGGGTGGGTGCTCGGGTTGTACCTGAGATTCAAAACAAACAAAATCGAAAGCAAACAAGTCAGTATCCGAAACAAATATAAACAAACGGACTTGATCTAGCAAGTCCTGAAATCCTAAACGTAGCAAAATTAAAACAACCAAATGGCAACGGTGCCAAATTGATAGATAGGTTTTCACCCAGGGTACCAATTCCCTATGTAGTTGTAGTACAAAGGGTTATCAATCCAAATGGTTGTGTATTTCTAGCAGGAAGGATATGATCAGCACAATACAAGTCAAGCCAAGAAAATAAGGTTTTGGTTCTAACAGTGCTAATATAAACAAAGTAAAAGATTATAAACAAGTGAACCACACGACCTAAGATCTCGATGCAAGCAATCGAATGCAGGATCGAGTGGGGTGGTCGAGTATGCAAGTAAACTATGAACAGCTCGAGGTATTACTCGATGCAGGTTATCGTGTACCTGATCGGGTAAGTGGTCGAGTAAGTAAAGAAAATGCAAGAAATGAAATACGAAAGTTCCTAAGGATGGGGGTAATCGAATCCTAAGTGTTCTAGACCAGTACGGATGCCTTACATGCCTCAAGCAATTATTTCCTAGAAAATGAACCTCTAAAACCTTGTCACCACACTTTCGCACTAGCAACAATCAACCTTGAACATACTACCACACTGTCGCACTAGCAATATGAACAAGCAGGCATTAACAACAATTCATTTTTTGTCAGTAAACTTAGACTTATCTGATTTTGTCACTCAAAGTTAAGTATACCTCTAGCATTGACCTAATCAAGCATTTTATCTACTCCTTTCGGCCTGTAGCATTGTAAACGCCCTAGATCTAATCTCAACCTGTCGGTGTCGGTCTGTTGACTGCATTAAGAACATCAACCTAGAAGGAAATCTATCAGTCATAACAATCAACTAAAGCATCCTAACCGATCAAGAACACCTAATCATCTATCCCATCCCTAGAAACTTTTCTACACTACTCGGACATAGAAACGAATGACAAAGCAATAGAAATAAACGAAAATGACATTATATTAAAAGATAGAGTAGAGTAGAAAGAGTATGGGATAAAAATCTAAGAAAACTTCAAAATAAAAGTACAAAAACAAGAAGAAAATGTTGAGTCGCTCAGTTCTCTCACAGAAGCTCTCGCTCTCTGGTTTGAGGGTCTGCGGCGTGCTCGTTTGCGAGCTAAGGAAAGAGGGGGTTTATATATGGAAACCCATTTGACCTAGCTTCCCAGACCTGTCCGATGGTCTACTCGATGGGGTACACGAGGGTTGAGTCGGGGAACTCCTCGGGTGGATCTTTGGGTTGCTCTTCGCGCTCTTGGATCCTCTTCGATCGTGTTGGGGTTCAGACTTGTTCTTGTAGCTCGATGGCTCCTTCCGGTACATGCTCGAGTTGTCCTTGTTTTTCCCCATTTTTGGCTCTTTAGCACCTGTTTTCATCCAATATATGCAAATGTAGAAATGCAACACCCTAAATGCTCTAAAACTTGATTCCTAAAGTAAATGATCTAAAAATGCTAAGTTAGAAGTATGAACAATGCAAAAGATGGACAAAAAAGATGCTAAAAACATGTAAATTAGAGTGTTATCACGCACCAATAACCTACTGGTGGATTTGGATGTGATTTCCTTTCCACGGTGAGAGGTTAGGATCGATACCCTGCAGGACCAGCTTAGGGTCTATGGGGACAAGTTAGCTGGAGGCTAGTAGGGTCCACGGAACGGGTTTTGCTTATCTGATTTACACTATATACTCAATAGAAAAACATAAATGTAAACTCAAACATATATATAAATATAAAGTATATGTTCTTAGCTTATTTCTTTATTCAATACTAAACTAAAATATAACTACAAATTCTTCTTGCATGATAGTTTGTGCACAACAACAACAAGGAATTTTATATATGTTGTAGTATTCGAACCAACAACCATATATGGAATTCACTCTAGTATAAAGGCGAATCATGTAATTGGGTGTCTTTTGAAATTTTCACATCACATCCATGAGGAAACATAAGCATATAACTTCGAGTTACAGTTACATCTACCTTCATTGACCACCTGCACATATATATAATCAATATCAAGAATTTGATTGTAGTATAAATAAATTGCATAATTAGTAATCAATTAGCTGACAAAAAATAAACCTATATCTAAACAAATGGTGGATAAAAACGGCCATCAGCAACTTAGCAAAGTAAGCCCCAACACAAAGTCTTGAACCAGCGCCAAAGGGAACATAATTTTTGGATATTATCGCGTCCAAGTATGTGTTTGATTTAATATATATAAAAAATTGTATATGATTAGTAGAATATAGAGCAAATACGTTAAAGATGAGTGTCAACTTTAAATGACCTTCCAACACCATGGATTAAATAGTAAAGGATCCTCGTATGTGTTTGGATTGAAATGGACCCTAGTATTGATCGAGGGCTTGAGATCAAGACCGGCCGTACGAGTGTCCGTACGAGCGTCCGTACGATTAGGCCTTTAGGCCATGGTTCGGTTGGATGAGTAAGAGAGAAGGGCCTTGATCAATATTGAAGTCCATGGAGAGAAGGATCTAGAAGAGAGGAGAGAAAAATATCTATGAAGTCACATGTCTACCTTGGGAGCGAGTGTAAGGGAGTCAACCAAGGGAAGGAGATGTCGCTTTCTCTCATTAAAGCCGATTAAGACTTGTGTACTATTAGCTCTCTCTCCTTCCTTTTGTATCCCCACCGGCTATATGCTCAATGTCTACCTATATATAGTCATGTAACAACATAAGGAAAATACTAATTAAGTCTTTTGATTCACATTCTCTTTTATCTCTTATTCTCTCGGTTTCTCTCGATTCTTCCTTAGTTAATTCTGCAATTCTAACAACTAGCATATCCCATGAAATTCCAACCCGCTGGAATTGTATAATCACCAATCTGGATATCATGATCAGTTCTTCTAAGCACTACAGGTACTGTGGATGTAATCCTAAGAGACTCATTGATCACCTGAAACAAAATATTGCTTTTGTGAGCTAATACAATATATATGAAAATAGTCTTGGGATTTAAACTAAATCAAAGAAAATAAAAAGAATATTATATATATTGTACATGACTTTGGCACATACTAACCATATCGGTGAAAGTCATGGTTTTATAGTCTTCCCATGTTAGGCCGGACTCTTCCTTAGTCCTATCTCTAAAAATTCGTGCACGCTCTCTATGAAGCTCTTGCATGACTTTAGGATTTTCGCTTATGAGCTTTACTGTAGCCGCAAGAAGTCGCGGCGTTGTTTCATTAGCAATTAGGAAGAAAGTGATTATGTACTTGATTGCGTTCTCCATGCCTATCAATTCTTTTCCTTCTTCCTTTTCTCCAAATATGATCTTAGAGAATTCACCTAACTCCTCTCCTGATACTCTCTTCTTCAACACTTCCTCCTTTATTAACTTCATCATCCTACTTCTCGCCTGCCACAAAACATCACCATTACAGCCTCCATCATTTTGCACTACAGCTTATGCAAATATAGTGCTAATAAAGGTTATTAAAATTCTTACATTCATCAAATTATAGAAACCTATCCCGGGATAGTTAAAAGAGAACTTAAACCAACGACTTGGGAAATATATCCAACATAATGCGAGTTCTTTGGCCGCCTCTGGTTCCATCTCACCCATAACTTTCTTTGCATGGCATTCAATTAAGATCTGTAACGTTTAATTTTACCAATAATTTATCTGGTTGAGTATAATATATTCTTTCTAGAATTTAATATATGACCTTTTTCTGTTACCTTGCTTGTTGTTTCCTTAACGTCAAAGGCAGCTGTTCCGAGATCCTTCCTCCAAGTATGTTCGAGTCACGAGATCGATGTCTTCCATTATTCTCAATTTTAAACCTTGTGAACCCAACAATTGAAATGTCAAGTTCCGAACATGTTTATGGGATTGGGTGCTCTGCGTAAAAAAGTTGTTATCTCCAAATAGTCGTGTTATGCTCCTCGTGACACCAGGAATACGACTTGTCTTTGCTATTTTCATATTCAATTCATTATCCATTGAGATAATAATTTTGCCTCCAAATAAGCTAGTCCGAAAAACTGGTCCATGTCTATATTTCCGTAAATAATGACAAAACAAAGAAATACTAAAGTTAATTAAGTAATAAATATTAAGAAACACTATTTCTTAATATGCATTAAAAAATAATTTATGCTAATGTAACTTAGGTAAGAAAAAACCTTTCTAAACATCCATGCTAAAAATAAAAAAGCGAACCTAAGGATTCTCTTCGTTAGGAACGTTGAACACTGAAGAGCATTATGAGGCTTCATGAATTCAATAGTTTCTCCTATGATTGGAAAACCCATCGACCCTGGAGGAAGTTTTCCATTACACTTTGGATTGCTCCATTGATAGATCAAATGATATAGCTTAACCACTATGAATAAAACTATCGGAAGCCATAGCTTGTAAACATCTTCTTATTGATTTCTTTCTTTCAACTATTTTGGATATGTTTGTTTAATGGACACTACAAGAAAACAGGTGATTAGCGAATATAAATAGCGACTATATATGAAGTCGTCAAACATAACGACTACTTAGTGACTAATTAGCGACTATTTTGTGACTACAGATAATTAGTCGCTATTGAGTCACTCTATAGCGACTAATTGATACAGTCGGTACGGTGGTCATATTTTAACGACTACAAGGCGACTATTTTGTTGATGGAATTATGTCGTCGCAACTTAGTCGCTAAATTAACGACTACAATACGACCACAACAGATAGTCGTATACTTTGGCGATTAATCTGCGACTCATTCGGCGAGTCATATGATAGTCGTACCGTGGTCGTAAAATAGTTGCTAAATTAACGACTACGGTACCGACCACATTAGGTAGTTGTATATTTGGCGACTGCATGGCGACTCATACGGCGAGTCATTATATAGTCATCTTGTAGTCGCAAAATAGTCGCAAAAATACAGTTAAAAAAATATGTTTTCCATGTGAGGGTTGGTGTACCAACTTTTATTAAGGTAGTCACCTAGGAAAGTCTATAAAAACGAGTTGCACTCATTTGTTCTCTTCATTCCAAGACAAGTCACTTTCCTTTCCTAAAAAAAAAATCTAAATCAAAAAAAAAAGTTTGGCTTTATATAATCTTATATTTTCTTCCAAAATATATATATATATATATATATATATATATATATATATATATATATAATGGCGGGATATTACAATTATGGTGGTAATGGCGGTAATTATCTGGAGTGGATGTACAAAAGGTTCGATGAAGTGACGAGAAATTTTTCATCTGAATTCGAAGTGGCGGTGAACTAATTCTTATCATTTGCAAGTAGCCAAGATACAGTTCAGACTAATGGGTGTAAGTTTCTCTGTCCATGTAGTGTTTGCAAGAACAGTAAATGTCTCTCGGGTAGAAGAGTTATGAGTCATCTGTTTTGTAATGGATTTATGCCTGATTATTTTGTTTGGTATAACCATGGAGAAGAAATCAATTTGGATATAGGAAGTAGTTACACTGATAGGACGTATAATGGGAGTCATGAAGAAATGGGTAATGTAGTAAAAGATCCATATGTGGATATTGTGAATGAGGCATTTCGTTATAATGTGGGTTTTGATGATAATTATCATCAAAATGATAGTTATGAGAATGTGAAAGAACCGGTACAAAACCATTCGCAGAACTTTTACGACTTGTTAGATAGTGCAAAAACTCCTTTATATGATGGTTGTCGTGAAGGTCACTCGCAATTGTCATTAGCTGGACGAGTCATGCAAAATAAGGCGGAGTATAATATGAGTGAAAAGTTAGTAGATTCGGTTTGCAGAATTTTGACGGATTGTTTACCAGAAGGCAACCAGTCTACCGGTTCACATTACGAGACAGAGAAATTGATGCGTAATTTAGGCCTCCCATATTATACAATTGATGTTTGTATTAACAATTGTATGATTTTCTGGAAAGAAGACGAAAAGGAAGAGACATGTCTATTATGTGGTTCACCAAGATGGAAGCCTAAGGAGGACATACGGAGAACAAGAGTACCATATAGTCGTATGTGGTATCTATCTATTGCTGATAGGTTGAAGAGAATGTATCAGAGCCAAAAGACTACAGCGACAATGAGATGGCATGCGGAGCACCAATCAAAAGAGGGAGAAATGAATCATCCTTCTGATGCGGCGGAGTGGAGATATTTCCAAGAGCTTAACCCTCGGTTTGTGGAAGGACCCCGTAACGCCTACCTTGGATTATGTACCAATGGGTTCAATTCATTTGGCATGTCTCGTAATCATTCGTTGTGGCCTGTGATCTTGACTCCATATAATTTACCCCCTGGTATGTGCATGAATACGAAGTACTTGTTTCTTACAATTCTGAATTCTGGGCCAAATCATCGACGAGCTAGCCTCGATATCTTCCTACAACCTCTTAATTAGGAGTTAAAAGAGTTGTGGTCTACTGGAGTCAATGCATACGATGTGTCCTTGAATGAAAACTTTAATCTAAAAGCAGTGCTGATGTGGACGATAAGTGACTTTCCGGCATATAGCATGTTATCGTGATGGACCACCCACGATAAATTGTCTTATCCAATTTGCATGGAAAGTACAAAGTCGTTTTATCTACCCAAAGAAAGGAAGACATGTTGGTTTGATTGTCACCAAAGATTCCTGCCTCATGGTCATCCATTAAGGAAAAACAAAAAATATTTTCTGAAGGGAAGAGACGCTTCTAACGACTATCCACCGCAGTCTTTAGCTAGTGAGCAAGTTTATTATGAGCGTTTGAAATGTGTAAATCCACCAAAAACCAGGGAAGTCGGTGGTAACGGTCATGAAAAGAAGATGTCGGGCTATGGAAATGAACATAATTGGCACAAAAAAGCATATTATGGTCGCTACTTTATTGGAAAGACCTCAATCTCCGACATAATATTGATGTGATGCATACCGAGAAGAATTTTGTGGACAACATCTTGTATACTGATAATCGGATTTTCACCCCAGAGTATCAATTCTCTATGCAGTTGTAGTACAAAGGGTTATCAATCCAAACGGTTGTTTATGCTAGCAGGAAGGATGCAATCAGAACAATGCAAGTCAAGCCAAGCAATTAAGGGTTTTGTCTAACAGTCCTAAAATAATAAAAGAACAGAATATAAACAAAGAACCACACGACCTAAACACTCGATGCAAGCATTCGAGTACAGGATCGGGTGGGGTGATCGAGTAAGCAAATGAGCTATGAACAAGTCGAGGGCTTACTCGAAGCAGGTGATCGTGTACCTGTTTGGGTAAAGGATCGAGTGATGAATGAAAATGCAAGCAATTAAGATAAAAAAGCTTCTAAGGATGGGGTAATCGAATCCTAAGTATTCCTTACCAGTACGATCAGGAATACTTAAACCTCACAATCCTCAACGATTCATTATTGTCAGTAAACCCCTTACTCATCTAATCTCTTAGGCTAAGTAAGTAAACCTCTAGCAATGGTTGATTCAAGCATCTCATCTACACCTCGGGTCAAACAGCAGTATGAAACTTGGAAAATGCTCATCAAGATCTCCTATGCTCTTCCTTTTTAGCGCCCACCTCCCTTTATGTAGTACAGTACATTAGTTACATTGGAGTATTTGTATATGAAGCTGTCGTTTGTTTTGTTTATTTCGACAGGAGACAAAAACCAGAAATTCTTTTTAATTAATACTAATAATATTTCTAATACAGCATTTATTAGAAATATTTATGACTAATACAGCATTTATTATAAAATGTTTTGGAGTTGTCTAGACAAAAACATGAGAAAACAGCAGTTTTAATAAAAAATTAGCAACATATACACTACTTTATAATACTAAAGTAGTGTATATATTTAATAGCATAGACAAGAATTGAACGGTCCATGTTATAACTATTTCTGTATACTCCAATGCTACTAATGTACTGTACTGAATAAAGGGAGGTGGGCGCTAAAAAGGAAGAGCATAGGAGATCTTGATGAGCATTTATGACTACACATGTCTTACATGCCTCAAGCAAATATTCCCTAGACAATGACTACACATGACTATACATGTCTTACATGCCTCAAGCAAATATTTCCTAGACAATGAATCTCTAAAATCTCGTTAAAACACTCTCGTGATAGAAACAATCAACCTTGATCACTCCCCTACCCAACTCTCGTTGGAGAAACATGACCAAGCAGGCAATAAGAACCGATTCATTATTGTCAGTAAATCCCTTACTCATCTAATCTCTTAGGCTAAGTAAGTAAACCTCTAGCAATGGTTGATTCAAGCATCTCATCTACACCTCTCAGTGGTAAAACACCTTAGATCTAATCTCATCCTCTCGGTTGGTTGACAGCATTAAGAACACCAATCTAGAAGGGAATCTATTAAACATATACAATCAAACTAAGATATCCTAACCGATCAAGAACACAAAATCATCTATCCCATCCCTAGAAACTTTACTACACTACTCGGAAATCATAGCAAGAAACATAAAAGCATATATGAACGAAAATTGCAATATAATAAACGATAGAGTAGAGAAGTAAGAATACAAGATAGAAATCTAAAGAAATGATAAAAAGATATGAAAATAATCCTAACAAAAAGTGAAAAGAGTTTTGGGTCGCTCAGTTCTCTCTCAGAAGCTCTCACTCTCTGGTTGGAGTGTTTGCGGCGTGCTCGTTTGCGAGGAAGGAGAGGAGGGGTTTATATATGGAAACCCTTTTGACCTAGCTTCCCAGTCCGGCCCGAGGGTCTACTCGATGGGGTACACAAGGATAAGATTGGGTTACTCCTCGGGTAGATCTTCGGGTTGTTCTTCCTGCTCTTGTATCCTCCTCGATCGTGTTGGGGTTCAGACTGTTCTTGCTGCTCGATGGCTCCTTCGGGTACATGCTCGAGTTTGTCCTTGTTTTCCCCCATTTTAGGCTCTTAAGCACCTGTTTTCATCCAAAGTATGCAAATCAAAAAATGCAACACCCTAAATGGACTAAAAGTGAATTCCTACAGTTAATGACCTAAAAATGCTAAGTTAAGGGTATAAACAATGCAAAATATGGACAAAAAGGATGCTAAAAACATGTAAATTAGGGAGTTATCAGACCCCAAAACTTAAATCTTGCTAGTCCTCTAGCAAGGAAGTAGGAGGGTGCGGCTTAAAAACGGGGACTCATAACCTTTGTATTGCTAAGCGAAAGATTCAAGGTATAGTCCTTAAAGATACTTTAATGGTGCTAAGATCAATCAACATACTTACAAATATTTTTCTATGATTATTACCATGCATCGATCTAGTTCAACCTCCAACTAAAAGTAAAGAACATCTCTTTCACATTCAATTAAGTATTTGGAGAATTCTTGCAAATGGAAGGTAAATCAAGCTCAATCGGTTTCAAGGGTAAGGCTCTTTGGTAAGGTTCTTTGGTAAGGTGGTTTCAAATAAATTCTTTGGGTGGTTTTCTCTCAAAAGAAGGAATGCTAGACAGTTGTAAAAACTATCTAAGATTGAGAACAATTTGGGCATACAAAGCTTAACTCTTGATGATCTACCCTTTTCTCATTCACTTTTTTTTTTTTTAAAACCCCCCAAGAATTAAACTATCCACAACCTTGACTTTAGCTCTCTTTTTTTTTGTAATCCCTAAGGTTTAAACTTTAAACATCTAGCTCTCTTTTTTTTTTTTTTTTTTTCTTTGCTAAACTCCTAATATGTATATATATATTTTTTTCTTTCTTTCTAGGAGACTATAGCAAGATCTTTTTCTCTCTTTTGTCCCTTTTTTTTTTACTTAGAGACTTAGAGCTAATTGATTCTAACATTAGGGACTTCTTTTCTCTTTTTTTTTTCCTTAACCCAATCCCAATTAAACATGCTAACCACCTATCTTTCAAAACCAAATCTATCAGCTAGTTCAAATTCTAACTGAGCTAAATCAAGAGGCAGTTCTTTGTCGTTATCAATACTCTAAAGGTTTCACAACCTATAGCACAATGAAAAAGGCCTCACTCAACAATTCACAACAAGGTTTGAAAGAAAGGCTTGGGATCATGGCTAGGACAACCAAATCGGGTTAAACGAAAAGATTAATAAAAATAGAGTGCTAACCCGAGTTTAGAGTTACCATGAGCAAGTATTCAAATTCCATAAGCAAGAAATTTTAAGTTCAAATTAAGTCCAATAATATAGAAATGTTCCTATGTTCAAGCAAGTGGAGGAAGCATTCAAAAGACACAAGGTTCTAAGCAAAGATTTTTCATTTTTTTCAAAAGATTGATCTAGCAACAATGAACTGTGATTAAGGTAGCTTCAATCCTAAGTTTTGATTCTAAACAAGGTAGTTTTAATCATTGTCCCCTAAAATGTATATGCAACAGTCCTATATGAAACAAACTAGAATCAATCCTAATATGTAAATGCTACTACATGAACATTCTCTTTTTTTTTGTAAATTTTTCAAAAAAAAAAATTTAGGTTTTTTTCAATGCACATAGATGCAGACTCAAATGAATAAAACTAGCATGCAAAAATTTGAAATAAGAAAATAAGAAAATAAAACACAATGTTAAATACATTCTAGGACCCTCCCCCAAACTTAAATTACATAGTCTCTGTGTAAATAAAAGCTGGAAAAAGAATCGGAGAATCACACAAAATGAAATAAAACTAAATGCAGTGTTATTTACAAAGGTTGGATGAATTTGGTACCTCATGGGTTGGTGAAGAAGGAGGTTGTAGCAGCCTCCATACTCGCCAACGTGTAGCCATGGTCATCACCGGCTTCAGCAGGTGCCGGGGTTTGCTCGTCAGAGAGCTCAGTGATATGCACGGACGACCTACTCGGACCATCATCCGAGGGGTTGATCATGGGGGGCATCGCGTAGCTCCTGTATGGGTATGGTGGAAGAGGTCCAGAGTGATAACCCGTATAGCCACTCGCAGGGTGCATCGTATACGGCATCGTGTATGGCATCTGGTAAGGCGGAGGGAAGAGTCCTGAGTAATCACCTGATTGTGTGCACGATGGGTGCATCGGGTAAGGCATCGAGTATCCCACCGGGTTAAGCATCGGATAGGCGTCTGAATGGCTTCTCCGTGATACTTCAGGTCTTGTGACATTCTCCTCGGCTTGGGGCTCATAGTAAGATGTCCTGTGAGGTTCTGGAGGTGTCAGTCCTCGAATTCCTCCTAGCGGTCCGCTTCTCCCCATCCATGTTGGTGCATATGCCAAGGTAGCGGCTGAGGCACAGCTTGCCTTGTCTTGCAGCTCCTTGATCTGACCTCCCATAGTCTTCACCGAACCGGTAAGATCCTTCACCTTTCTCACCAAAAACGTTTTCATCCTCTTCAGCCATCTGATCCTCTTGTGGGCTTCCCTCACTCCAACGGGTTGCTTTTGAGAGCAACCATACTCTTCAAAGTCAAAATCTTCCGAGCTATCTCCCTGTCTCTGCCCGGTTGCCTCTCTCTTCTCAGCTTCGGATTCCTCCTCCGGATTGTACAGCTCCTCCAAAGGCGGTGCAAAGTCGATGTTGTCTCCCAGCCGGACCTTGGTGCACACTACATTGGGTAGGATCATTTGGGCGGCTCCGGTGGTTGGATGGACGAACTTGAAGAGCATCATGTCGTTTGGCCTCTCGCAGGCCAAAAATCGCGCCAGCACGAGGTAGTCTACGTCCAGCCATCTCGGGTCATGAACCACTCCTTTCAAAGGCACATCGCACGCCACCAAGATCGGTGTAACCAGTCCTCCAATGGAGATCTCTCCGCCCCCTTCTCTTATCTTCATAGCCCATGACTTAAGGTAGAGGAACTAATCGAGCAGCACAAAGACCATGCTAGTATCCACAACATCTCCAACTAGCTGTGTACCATCCCTAGCATTTTCTAGAACTCCACACAATGCAATTTCTAGCAGTTGGAGTTCATGATCATTCACATTCCCAGTCTCCTTCCTAGCAAAAAGAGTACATGCGAGGGACTTGTGAAAATACCTCAAGACAGGGCTCCTTTTTGAGCGGATTTGGAGCTTGTGGACTTGTAGGGGAGTTTTTCTCCTATTGTCAGCCATAGGGACCTCATTTCCTCCTTACGCACCTCCATTCCTTCTCCACTCCCAGCTTTGAAACCATACAGCTTCTCCATCTCCTTGAAAGTGAGCCGGTACTCCTTGTTTCTCATGAAGAAGGTGATGAACCCGATCCCCCCATCGGGTAGTAGGGTTGGGTGATCCTCAAAGTAGTGCAGTCGAAGTGTGGAGAGAAAGTGGACCGTCTCCTCCACATAAGCTTCAAGGTGGGCTCGCATCATATGGCCCAGGTGGCACATGTCGAACAAAAACTCGACATCTCTAGCTATGCCCAACTGCTTCATCATCTCACGGTGAGGGTAATGGGTACCAACAAAACTCATCTTGCGGAAAACCTTGAAGAGCTTTGCCGGAGTCTCCACTTCCTTCTGTTTCAGCCTCTGCAAGGCTTGGCGTGTTCTTTCTCTCTGCTTCTCCTCTCGCTCAAGGTTCTCCTCCTATGTATCTCGATCCTCTTCCTCAGCTGCTCTCTCAGCTACCTTCTCAGCCTTCTCAGGAGCTGGTCTCTTTCCTCTTGCAACCACGGCTCTGCTCCTTAGCCGCGACGTTTGGATCTCCTCTGGCTCTTCTCCACCAGCATCAGAATCGACCTCCATAGGGTCGGTAAGAGTTCTCTCGGACGTAGACAGGTTCCTACATCGAGGAGATCGGCGAACAGCACTCGCCATAAAACTTGGTGAGTGAACCCGATGGTCTACACGATCTGTTGCTCAAGCACCGGATCGGGTTGAGTATCGGGTTGGGGAAGCGAAACGTCCAGCTAGCGGTTGGGAATGCGGAACGTCTCTTCTTCCTTAGGATTCTCGAGGTTCGATGGCATCACCTCCGGTTGTAGCAGCGGCGGAGGTTGATCTTCTTCCCTTCCTTTGGTAGGTTTTCGTGTGTGGTTCCATTATCGAATCCTTGAGAAGAAAAAAAGCTAAACTTCAAGATTAATAGGGTTAGTTCCAAAAGAAATTCAAAGATCACTCAAGTTTGAGAGGGAATAGAAAGTAGAAAAACAAAAAGCTTTTTAGAGTAGAGAGACTTATCATAGCTGCTGAGGGAGGAGGGTTCGAATCCCTTTAAATAGAGTAGGGTTAGAAGCTTGGGCATCACCGAGAGTGGGCTTGGCCTTGTGGAATTCGGACTCTACTCGCCACCCGAGCATGGATACGATCAAGCGCGTCGAGTACGGTGTCGGGTTGACCCTCTGGTTCCTCAAATTTCCTTTTTCACTTTTCTCTTTTTTTTTCTTATAAATAAATATTCAAAAATAGAAAATCAGGTAGAATAAATAGATAAAACTTAAAACAAAACAAATGATACATTTGGGACTTCCTCCCAAGTGAGCTTGTTTAAAGTCACTAAGCTTGACTCTTCATGCTCCTTAAACATGGGATCTAGGTGGGAGAGATTCTGGAATCCTCTCCACTGTAGCAGGCTGGTTCAATTGATTCTCCAAGTCTTGTCCAGGTTCCAAAGCAAAAGTGGTGTTGACTTCTTCAAGATGTTTAACTTTTCTCTGCTTTGTCTTAGTGGAAAAAGCTTGCCATCAATGGTTGGCCTCTTGATTCCTTTCTTTAAATCAAACTCCATCTTGAAGTGCTCCCCATGCTCAATTCTGATCTTGCCTTGCTTCACCTCAATAACAGCACCAACTGTTGCCAAGAATGGTCTTCCTAGGATCAGTGGATCGTCTGGTTCCTTATCCATATCAAGGATCATGAAATCAGTAAAGACTTCCACTCTTCTGATCCTGAGTGGCAAGTTTTCTAGGATCCCAATAGGATGTCTGACCGTTCTATCAGCTAGAACCAAATACAGACTACTTGGTTTAAAACTGGTGAAACCCATTTTGTTGGCAACTGACAGTGGCAAGATGCTGACTGAAGCTCCAAGGTCGCACAAGCAATTCTTGAAAATCCGAAGTCCTATCGAGCATGGCAAAGTAAAAGAGCCAGGATCCTCCAATTTCTCCTCGATTCGCAGCTCAGGATCTAAGCACACTCCACTCCTGAGAATCTCATACCCAATCTCCTTGACAGCTCCTTAACCTCATTCTCCAGCCGAGCTGCCTCCTTGGCAGATTCCTCTTAAAGTTCGTGTGGTGGCAAAAGCTTAGGAGGTGGAGCTTTACGCCTGGCCATACGTTCTGCAAGCGCCTCCAGTTGGATGTCAAGAGCAGCATTGAACCTTTCCTCTAGTTCCCCTTCTCCTACTACAGGTAGTTGAGGCTGATCTCTCATTTCAACATCTACTTGATGTATCATCCGATCACCATCATCGGGTGAGTCATCGGGTTCCGCCTCGGGTTGTTCTTCAATTCGTGATTCTCGAACCAGTGCTCGATCATCAACTCGATCAGTCTCCTCGGATGAAGGCTCGGGTTCATACTTGGATATGTAGTAATTGGCCTCATTTATCTTAGAGTGATCCATATCCTCCCCATCTTGAACATCACTGTCCTCAGTGAGGTAATCCTCATAGACATCATCAAGGAAGATGGCTTGGGCAGTTGCATAATCCTTAGGGTTCTAAATAGCTTTACCTGGGAGCTGGTTGATCTTTGGAGCTGGTTGGTTGTTGTGGTGGCCTTCTAGGTACCTTAGCTTAGTGTTGAGCTAATCATACTTGGCGTTCAAATCATTGTATCCAGAATCGATCTTGTTGCTCATCTCCGCAAATCGTTTTGCGGTGTCCATAGCTGATGATGCCTGATTTTAAATCATTTGCTGAATTAGGCCGCGTAGGTCAGCGTCTTGTGATTGGTTCTGTTGGCCTTGATGTTGTTGGAATCCAGGTGGTGGAATGGGTTGTTGGTAATTCCCACAATACTGCTGTTAGGAGCATAGCCTTGATTGTACTGAACAAAAGGCTTATGTTGTACCTGGTTTCCTTGAACTGCAGATGGGTAGATTTGGTCTTGAGGATTGGCAACGTTCGGGTTACGGTAAGACAGGTTCGGATTCGGCTTGTAATTGTTGTACCCTTTGTTGTAACCTCCTTGGTTGTTGATGTAGTTAACATCCTCTATCTGTACAGTCTCCCCATCTTGTTGTAAAAATTGCTCTTCCTCTGATATTGCATGAACATGCTGCTGCTGGCTGAGTAGTTTATTGAGCTTGTCATTGAGGGCTTTCATGTCCCTCTTGTACTTGGCATCTTCCTCTCCAGTAGATCGCACATTGCGATCATACTCCTCATTGTAATTGCCATCAGACTGAGCCAAGTTCCCCACTAGGTCCCAACCCTCATCAACATCCTTATTGAGGAAGTTACCATTGCTTGCAGTGTCCAGCAACATCCGTTTCTTGGGGACCACTCCTCTGTAAAGTGTACCCAGCAATGAAGCATTGCTGAAGCCATGGTGAGGACATCTGGTAGTGTATCCCTTGAGGCGTTCCCAAGCGTCACTGAATGTCTCATTGTTCTTTTGAACAAAGCTGGAAATGTCATTTCGCAGCCTTGCGGTTCTGGAGTTGGAGAAAAATTTGGCCAGGAATGCCTTCTTGCACGCTTCCCAAGTGGTGATGGACTCCTTGGGGAGTGATTTCTCCCAGATGTGCGCTCTCCCAAAGAGAATGGGAAAAGTCGGAGTTTGAATCCATCTTCGCTAACTGCATTTATCTTGGTGAGGCTACAGAGCCTATCAAATTCATCCAGATGATCCAATGGTTCCTCCATTGGCAATCCATGAAACTTTTTGCTCTGTATCATCTGGATGAGACTACTCTTGATCTAAAAATTGTTGTTCTGGACAGCAGGTGGCACAATGCCATTCCTTTGAGTGTGAGTAGATGGAGCATCTCCTGCTCCTATGTTGGTCCTTGCTTGAGGAGCTGGTGGACTGTGCTGATTGTTCATTGTCTCCTCAATGATTGCTGGTTACGGTTGTTGAACTTGTTGTTGTCTAAGTAGCCTTGGTCTGTCGATGTTGTCGATGAAGGGACTCAAGTTTTGGCTACCTCTGGATCGTGTTTGCATGTACAAGTAGGTGACCGAGTGTGTACACGAGGGTCAACCCGATCCAGGTGATCGAGTGACAGGTCGGGTGGGTGCTCGGGTTGTACCTGAGATTCAAAACAAACAAAAACGAAAGCAAACAAGTCAGATTCCAAACCAATATAAAGAAAAGAACTTGATCTAGCAAGTGCTGAAATCCTAAACATAGCAAAATAAAATTCAACCAAATGGCAACGGCGCCAAATTGATAAGTGGATTTTCACCCAGGGTATCAATTCCCTATGCATTTGTAGTACAAAGAGTTATCAATCAAAATGGTTGTTTATGCTAGCAGGAAGGATGTAATCAGAACAATGCAAGTCAAGCCAAACAATTAAGGGTTTTGTTTAACAGTCCTAAAATAATAAAAGAACATAATATAAACAAAGAACCACACGACCTAAGCACTCGATGCAAGCATTCGAGTACAGGATCGGGTGGGGTGATCGAGTAAGCAAATGAGGTATGAACAACTCGAGGGGTTACTTGAAGCAGGTGATCGTGTACCTGTTCGGGTAAAGGATCGAGTGATGAATGAAAATGCAATCAATTAAGATATGAAAGCTTCTAAAGATGGGGTAATCGAATCCTAAGTATTCCTGACCAGTACAAATGTCTTACATGCCTCAAGCAAATATTCCCTAGACAATGAATCTCTAAAATCTCGTTAAAACACTCTCGTAATAGAAACAATCAACCTTGATCACTCCCCTACCCAACTCTTTTTGGAGAAACATGACCAAGCAAACAATAAGAACCGATTCATTATTGTGAGTAAACCCCTTACTCATCTAATCTCTTAGGCTAAGTGAGTAAACCTCTAGCATTGGTTGATTCAAGCATCTCATCTACACCTCTCGGTGGTAAAACACCTTAGATCTAATCTCACCCTCTCGGTTTGTTGACAGCATTAAGAACACCAATCTAGAAGGGAATCTATTAAAAATATACAATCAAACTAAGACATCCTAACCGATCCAGAACAGAAAACCATCTATCCCATCCCTAGAAACTTTACTACACTACTCGGAAATCATAGCAAGAAACATAAAAGCATATATGAACGAAAATTGCATTATAATAAACGATAGAGTAGAGAAGTAAGAATACAAGATAGAAATCTAAAGAAATGATAAAAAGATATGAAAACAATCCTAACAAAAAGTGAAAAGAGTTTTGAGTCGCTCAGTTCTCTCTCAGAAGCTCTCGCTCTCTGGTTTGAGGGTCTGCGGCGTGCTCGTTTGCGAGGAAGGAGAGAAGGGGTTTATATGTGGAAACCCCTTTGACCTAGCATCCCATTCCTGCCGGAGGGTCTACTCGATGGGGTACACGAGGATAAGATCAGGTTACTCCTCGGGTAGATCTTCAGGTTGTTTTTCCTGCTTTGGATCCTCCTCGATTGTGTTGGGGTTCATACTGTTCTTGCAGCTCGATGGCTCCTTCGAGTACATGCTCGGGTTTGTCCTTGTTTTTCCCCATTTTAGGCTTTTGAGCACTTGTTTTCATCCAAAGTATGCAAATGCAAAAATGCAACACTCTAAATGGCCTAAAAGTGAATTCCTACAGTTAATGACCTAAAAATACTAAGTTAAGGGTATAAACAATGCAAAATATGGACGAAAAAGCATGCTGAAAACATGTAAATTAGAGAGTTATCATATACTCTTATGAGTCTACAGGGTAAATCTAAAGACAACATCATGTCAAGATTGGATATAGAAAATTTTGTTCTCGACCACACTTACATATTGATAGGCAGGGTAAAGCTCCATTCCCAGCATATACATTGACAAAGGAAGCCAAAACAAGTTTATTGGAATGTGTCAAGCATGCGGTGAAATTTCCAGATGGTTATTCGTCAGACTTGGCTAGTTGTGTTGATCTGATCAATGACAAGTTTTCAGGAATGAAGAGTCATGATTGCCATGTTTTTATGGAGCGACTTCTTCCATTTATCTTCGCAGAACTCCTAGACCGGAACGTTCACCTTGCAATATCAGGTATTACTTATTACTTATTTAATTAAATAAGTACTATATATTTTTAAATATAATTTCCTAAGACATGCAATTTGAATACATTTTCAGGGATTGGAGCATTTTTCAGGGACTTATGCTCAAGAACTTTGCAAAAAAGTCGCGTTCAAATTCTTAAACATAACATTGTTTTGATCTTATGCAACTTAGAAAGGATATTTCTACCATCATTTTTTGATGTGATGGAGCACCTGCCTACACATCTCCCATATGAAGCAAAATTGGGAGGTCCTGTCCAATATAGGTGGATGTATCTTTTTGAAAGATTTTTCAAAAAGTTGAAAGGAAAAGCGAAGAACAAAAGATATGCGGCTAGATCAATCATTGAGTCATATATCAATGATGAGATTGCTTACTTCTCTGAGCACTACTTTGCCGATCATATACAAACAAAATCAAGGTATAGTTAAATGCATATATAGGTAAATGAAATTATAACTTATACTTAATTTGAATTACTTTTAATTATCTTATTTGATCAGGTTAATAAGATTCTATGAAGGTGAAGTCCCAATATATCATGTCCCTAGAGTCCCTAATATATTTACTCATGTCGGTCGTCCAAGTGGGAAAATGCATGAAGTATGGCTTTCAGAGAGAGACTATCAGTGCACAGATGCATATGTTATACAGAATTGTGACTATTTTCAACCAATTAAGAGGTATATCTGTAACATGTTCCAGAAATAGAGTTTGGGTTATGTTAAGTAAACCAAAAGAGTGGATTTTAATTAATTTTGGTTTAATTAAATCCTGGTTTAATCAAATTAAACCAAAAACTATTATTTCTCCTTCTAATTGTCGACACCTCCTCTCTCCTTTTGGTGCTTTTGTCGTCATTTTCATCAGAGAGAGGGAGAGAAAGAGACATAACTCTTGGTTATTGAGTGTAAAGGAGAAAGAGAAGGAGATCAAGCTTTTTCCTTAGTGTTAAGAGAGAAACAGAACTGTCAGAGTTTGGGAGAAGGAAGATCCCACGGGTCAAATCGTTTTGAAAGGTATTGATTTTTGGTAGGATTGTAGGTAAGAAATTTTCGTACACTCTTCTTTTTACAGAAGTGAATTTGGATTAATATTCTAGGAGATATTGGCATTTTCGTGGGACGTTTTTTCTCATTCGCGGATTGAGGTTTCATCTATAATCTGATCGTGCTGAAATTTTGTGGGAAGCTTCTGGACGTATATACCTTTCTTTTCACCAGAGAGATTAGAAAGTTAACGGTTCGTTTTGATTTCGTGGTTTTACTTGTGAGGTTGTTCTTTTCTGTTTTTTTTTCTGGCAGCTTGTTTACAATATTTGTTTGTTGTTGTGATTGGTTGTAGGAACAAGTTTGGTTGTTCTTGGATATTGGAAAGCCTCTCATTTGGTTGTAATTAGTTTTGTGAATCACTTGTTAAGGTAAGTGCAGGACCATGGCTTATCTAAGCTGGAGATTTTTTCTAATCTGCTTGTTTATGTGTTGTTTGGCTTGTTGATTGTTGATTGATGATTGTTGGATGATGGTTGATGGTTAGAGATGTCTCTATTGCTTGTGTGTATAGCCCAGTAGATGGGAGGATTGCCTTACTGAGTGTTTATTAAATACTCATGCATTGCAATATGTGTTTATGGTGCAGGTAAAGGCAAAGTGTGACTGTGGAATCAGGGCGATGAAGAGAAGGATGTTCTAGTGGTTCGTTTGGTTGTCTGGCTTCTGTTAGGTTGCTAGAGTGGAGTCCTAGAATGTTGTTTAGGATTGCTGGTTCTTTGGATGTTGTTTGGATCATTAGTTTGTGATTGGAATTAATATTGGCTATTTATATTTATTAGATATTGGTAATGTTTTCCGCTGATGAATGTGATTGTGGTTAGGTGGCTAGTGGATATGGGACCACTAGTTGTAGTTTATTATTATATTATATTATATATTTATTATTTATTATTAAAAAAAAAAAGGTCGGTCGTTTCATTTTGGTATCAGAGCCCTTACGGTTCTAGGTTTGGGTTCGCTAGGTTTCTGTTGTGATGTTTTGAATTGCATGTTTTGATTGATTATGTGAGTTAGTCAATTGTGTGTGGCATGGAGTCCTAGAACATCCTCTTCGAGCATTCAATGTTTCTTTGTGTGGTATTGATATGTTTTATGCTTGCTAGCCTCTGTTCTTGGAAGATCAGTGGTTAAGGTGTTTGAGTTGTTGGTCGTGGACGGGGACGTTGTCGTGGTCATTATCGGGCGGGTCCCGAGGCCAGCGAGTGTGTGGTCCAGAGTTCCACGAGGAGGTACGTCAGAGGATCGCAAGTGTATCAAGAGGGACCAGAGGGGGTTAGCCGGTGAGCATGCCGGTGGTGCTGGGAACCCAGGTGTGGGGTTGCAGCAGGTGGAGCCCAGGGTCGAGATGATTGCTTGGCAGATCGGTTGGCGTGCTGTTGGAGCGGTTACCGAGAGGGGTACCAGTGTAGGCTCCAGTTGTGCCGCATGTGGCGGGGTGCAGCCGAGGGCTGCGGATGTTGAGGACTTTCCACCTTATGTTAACAGGATGGAGCGGTTGTAGATGACCGGTATGAGATTATTCTCAAGGGGTATCGGACCTAGAGAGGCAGATAGGTGGACATATGCAGTTGGAGTAGATATTTCTCTGTTTGGGGGTTAATCCAGTTGGATATTAGAAGATTAGTGGGAAGGTGTAACATTGCAATGTTATACTCGGACCACAGGAGATACTTTGTGTCGAGAGATGTTTATAGTCGTTAAGGATTGTTGCTCCTAAGGGGATGATTATTCCCCTGAATATCGATAGCTCGAGGGGCTGAGGGCTCCGAGAGTGGCAGAGGGGATGATGTTCCCCTGAGGGGATGAGTAGTTCCCTTGATACCGAGATCTTGAGGATTGTGGTCCAAGAGTGAGACGGTATAACTCGAAGACGCTGGTCTGAGAGTGAGATCGGTATGGCTCAAAGGTTGCGACCTAAGAGAGGAAGAGTTGTGAGCAAGCAATGTATAGAACGTGAGTATGAACATAACGACGGAATGTAGACCTCGAGAGTGATGATGGTTTAATCTTGGATTTTAGGATTATGTTGGCCGGTGGGCCAGGGTTTTATAACCGGAGTGGTCAAGAATATGTGGCTGATGTGCCAGGATTGAGTGGCCGGTGGTGTTGGAGTCCCGGGAAGGAGAGTTGCAGCAGATATGAGCCGGTAAGGGCATGGTTGCCAGGTACATAAGATTCACGAGAAGCCTTCATGGCAGGATAAACTAGTCGTTTCGACGATGGTGGATGAAGTTCATTGGAGACGGACAGGGTTACTAGATTTAAGGTTTTGGTAAGCTTGCTAAGGGGAAACAAGTCAAGTAGGTTAAGTTGGCGGTCTGCAAAGCATTTGATGCAGTGAATTGGAATATGCGAACGTATGGTACTTGTTTGTTTTTAAAATAATAATATAATAAATAGAACTACAACTAGTGGTCCCATACCCACTAGCCACCTAACCACAATCACAAACATCAGCGGAAATAACAATACCAACATAATATCCAATAGTACTCCAATAAAAAACCAATAACCATAATCATCAACAATAATCAATCCAAACAACAAGAAACAAGGAACCAGCAACCTAGCAATGTTTCTAATGACCCAACTCTAGCAACCTAGCAATGCCAGACAACATCCAATCGAGTCCCTAGAACATCCTCCTCTTCATTGCCTTGATTCCACGATCACACTTTGCCTTTACCTGCACCACAAACACAATTGAGATGCATGAGTATTTGATAAACACTCAGTGAGGCAATCCTCCCATCTACTGGGCTATACACACAAGCAATAAGATCTCTACATGCCACAAACAACAACCAATAAAACAAACCAGGCAATATACAAAGCATGCGACGTCCATCGTAAATGAACAAGGGGTGTCGACCGACACCAGATGGTGTCGATCGATACTGAACATCTGGTGTCGACCGACACCAAACTGGTGTCGACCGACACCCTGCCCGACACTCCCGGAAACCCTAGTTTGCATCGACCGACACCTCCACATGGCATCGTTCGACACTCGCTAAAGTCCCGAGCCGTCCTCGCGTTGGTGTCGACCGACACCCCAACTGGTGTCGACCGACACCGATGCCGAGCAGCGATTTCCCCTCGATCAGAAACTCCAGATCTCGCTTCCAAGCTCCTCCAATCCGCTCCTTGCACTCCCAGAAGCCAAACCCAGCCCAGACAGCAACGAAATATCATAGAGAACTCAAGGAAACAACCACATAAGCACCAAATCACATAGAATCTAGAGATCTTAGCTTAGATAAGCCATGGTCATGCACTCACCTCTTTGAAGGAAGTTTCTGACCAATAAGGACGAATCCCTCACTCCTAGCAAGCTTCTAGCACCTTCCCAGCCTCCAATCTCTCAAGAACAGCCAAGAAATCTCACAATCTCACTCACAATCTCAAGAACACTCCTTTTCTCTCTGTTTTTGACAAAAACGGCCAAGAGAGGAGAAAAACTCGAGCTCCCCTCTTAAAAACCCGAGCTAGGGTTTTCCTTAAACCAACTTCCCAAACCGGACAATTAAAATTGAACCGACCAAATCGGCCACAACTGGTGTCGATCGATGCCTCACTAGAGGGTGTCGATCGACACCCTTACCAAAATACCAAAAAAATTGGTTTGCGGGTGTTACAATTCTCCCCCACCAAACTAGATTCGTCCTCGAATCTCACACAACCATCAGTTAAGGACTCCCGTGCAACCGTCTCCACGGCCCGCACTCCTCCGACTGATCTACAGAAGGTCACCTCTAGGCGATAGACTCACGCTCCAGGCGTCATTTGCTCTTGACTTTTTGGACTTTCCTTTACTCATAGGCCTAGACCCTGAGTTTCATCGGCTCATCATCAGACCTAAGTCTGCATGCCAATGTTGGCTCCTCATCAGGCCTAAGCCCGCATGCCATAATATATAAGGAAAAGCCCAAACTCGTCTCTCGGGTTGCCACCCTACAGCGCGCCCCCGGATCGTCATCCGAAGTCGATATACCAACCATACTCCCGAGCCACAAAGTCTCTGAATATAGCAGTACTAGGAGAACCTAAGTCCCCCAAGAGTCGCGAGCAAACGATTCTGAACACGTCTGAGTCCTATCCCTACCCAGGTTTCCTTCCCGTGGCTCGCGTAGAGACATCTCAATGTCCTACCAACCACATATCCCCTCACCGGGATACCTCATGACCACACAAGGATCATACACACGCCACAAGGGCCGCCACAAAGGCCATCAAAATGTCCTAACGAGGACCGCCACCAAGGCCAAAACAAATGTCCTAAAGAGGACCGCCACCAAGGCCACTCGTCCCGAAGGACCGTCACAAAGACCATCTGTCCCGAAGGACCGTCACAAAGACCGTCTGTCCCGAAGGACCGTCACAAAGACCATCTGTCCCGAAGGACCGTCACAAAGACCATCTGTCCCGAAGGACCGTCACAAAGACCATTTGTCCCGAAGGACCGTCACAAAGACCATCTGTCCCGAAGGACCGTCACAAAGACCATCTGTCCCGAAGGACCGTCACAAAGACACTGTGGCTAAACAGCCCGCCACAAAGGCCAACAATTGGCTAAAAGCCCGCCACAAAGGCCACACAATTGGCTAAAAGCCCGCCACTAAGGCCACACACACTGTCTAAAAAGACCGCCACACACATGCACCCTGACTCGAAAGTCCGCCACAAAGGCCACAAAGCCCCTCCGAGGCTCCCCACCGCTAAAATGGACAAATTCTAACTTCCGTAAAACTTTCCATATTTAGCACTTTCCATTTTTGGAAACTTTCCACTTTTGGAAACTTCTCTTGACAACCCCGCCTCACGGAAACTTTGTACCCCAAGCACCACCTCATCTTGTTACTGAGTCGCACAACCAACCACCCCAAGCGACCGAGTAACAAGAGAGATGGGCTGGAATACTCCATTCCCGCTCCAGCCACGGATTACAGATGGGACCAGGCTAAACAAGCTCAAGTCGCGGCTTGCTTCTCATACCACTTCTTGAACCTTGCCTTCATCCTTGCCTCAGGCTCCCAAGTCTGCTCCTCAACACCATCACAGTCCCACAGGACTCTCATCAAAGGAATCTTCTTCTTCCGAAGTTCCTTGATCCTCCTCTCGAGAACCCTCACTGGTCTCGCCTCCAAAGTCATGTTAGGCTGAAGATCCTCAGGAATCTTAGCCAACACCTCCTCTCCCTCACGGAGACACTTCCGCAACATAGACACATGGAAAACCTTATGGAATGCACGCATCACCTCAGGTAACTCCAATCTATATGCCACTGGTCCAACCCGCTCAATCACTCTGAATGGACCCATATACCTCGGACTCAACTTAGTCTCTGGCAATGACCCGTTCGGACCCCGCAACATGGCCATCTTAAGGTACACTCTGTCTCCTACCTGAAACTCAAGATCTCTCCTCCTCTTATCGGCATAACTCCTCTGCCTATCCTGAGCCTCCTTCATGTTCAGCTTGAGAACCCGAATCTTCTCTGAGGTCTCCTGAACAAAACTAGCACCAAACATGCTCCTCTCCCCCACCTGAGTCCAGCATAATGGTGTACGACATGGTCTCCCATACAAAGCCTCATAAGGAGCCATCTTGATACTCCCCTGGTAACTGTTGTTGTAAGCAAACTCTACCAGGTTCAGATGATCTGCCCAATGGCCACCCCAATCCAACACACACATCCTCAGCAAATCCTCCAGCGTCTGGATCGTCCTCTCAGACTGTCCATCTGTCTGGGGATGATAAGCTGTACTCATATGCACCTTAGTGCCCATCTCTGCCTGAAATGCCTTCCAGAACACCGAAGTGAACTTAGAGTCCCTATCAGACACAATGCTCGCTGGCACCCCATGCAACCTGACAATCTCCCTCACATACTTCTTAGCCAAGACCGCTGCTCCATCAGTCTTCTTAATGGCCAAAAAATGTGCTGACTTAGTCAACCGGTCCACAATGACCCAAATAGCATCAAAGGTCCGTGACACTGGCAAACCCACCACAAAATCCATGGTGATCATATCCCACTTCCACTCAGGAATGGGTAAACTCTTCAGTAACCCGCCAGGAACCTGATGCTCAGCCTTCACTAGCTGACACACATCACACCTCGAAACCCAACTAGCCACATCCTTCTTCATCCCGACCCAATGATAGTACCTCTTGAGGTCACGGTACATCTTAGTCGCTCCTGGATGAATGGATAACTTGCTCGCATGAGCCTCTCTCAGAATCTCCTGTCTCAACTCCTCATCCTTGGGCACACACACACGACCGTGCACCAAGATAGTACCATTATCTGAGACCTGATACTCTGAGTCCACATCCTTAGAGGCATTCACCAGCCCCAAATCCTTTCCTGAGCCAACCGCACTCTACTCAGAAGGTCTGCTCTATCTACTGCTTCCAAACCCAACGGTTCCTGTGAAACAGCACACAAGCTCAAAGCATTGATCTCCCCTACCAGTGACTCCATCTCCTGCTCCTGAGCCGAAGCTACCCTCTTCCGACTCAGAGCATCTGCAACCGTGTTAGCCTTACCAGGATGATAGGCTATCTCCAAATCATAATCCGCCACAAGCTCCATCCACCGCCTCTGCCTCAAATTCAACTCAGGCTGAGTGAATATATACTTCAGGCTCTTATGATCTGTGAACACCTGCACCTTTGCACCATAAAGATAAGATCTCCAAATCTTCAGGGCAAAAACTACAGCACCCATCTCCAAATCATGAGTAGGATAGTTGCCTTCATGCACCCGCAACTGTCGCGAAGCATAGGCAATCACCTTCCCATGCTGCATCAGAACACAACCCAAACCAACTCTAGATGCATCTGTATAAACCACATAGGGTTCTCCCTGCTCAGGCAAAGCCAACACTGGCGCAGTAGTCAACATCTCCTTCAGGCTTGCAAAGCCTTCCTCACACTCTTCTGACCAGACAAAAGGAACATCCTTCCCTGTCAACTTAGTCATAGGACGTGCTCTGCTTGCAAACCCCTGCACAAATCTCCTGTAATAACCTGCCAACCCAAGAAAACTTCTGATCTCTGTGGCATTCTGCGGTCTAGGCCAATCTCTGATAGCCTGAATCTTCTCTGGATCTACAGAAACCCCCTCTGCAGAAACAATGTGACCCAGAAAGCCCATCTCACGCTGCCAGAAACTACACTTGCTCAACTTGGCAAACAACTTCTGCTCCCGCAGCTTCTCCATAACCGCCCTCAAATGCACTGCATGCTCTTCAGGACTCTTGGAATAAACCAAGATATCGTCGATGAAAATGATGACAGATACATCCAGAAACTCCTGAAACACACTGTTCATCAATCTCATAAACGCTGCTGGCGCGTTAGTCAATCCAAAAGGCATCACCACAAACTCATAGTGCCCATATCTCGTCCTGAAAGCAGTCTTCCTCACATCTGCCTCATCTATCGGTATCTGATGATAACCCGACGCCAGATCTACCTTGGAGAACCAAGTAGCACCCCTCAACTGATCCAACAACTCATCGATCCTAGGAAGAGGATACTTGTTCTTCACAGTGACCCGGTTCAAACCCCGATAGTCAATACACAACCTGAAACTCCCATCCTTCTTCTTCACAAACAACACCGGCGCTCCCCACGGTGATACACTAGGACGGATGAATCCCTTACTCAACAAATCTTCTAGCTGCTTCTTCAGCTCTGCCATCTCTGCTGGAGCCATTCTGTAAGGAGCCTTGGATAACGGTGTCGTCCCCGGTTCCAGTTCAATGGTAAAAGGATCCGACCGAGATGGTGGTAATCCCTGCAAAGTCTGAAACACATCCTCAAACTCTTCCACTACTGGAATACCGCTAACCGTAGACTTCCCCACTGACTCTGGCATAGATATAGTAACCAGATAAGCCTCACGGCCCTTCTCGATCATCTTCCCAGCCTGAATGGCTGAGATCACGAGACTCCCCGAAGTCGGTCTAATACCCTGAAAAACCAACTTCCCTCCTGGACGCTCAAACTCCACTCTACCCCGATAGCAATCCAAATGCACCATATGCCGATGCATCCAATCCATCCCGAGAATAACATCATACAGCTCCACTGGACTGATAAGCAAATCTGCTGGCCATGACTCTCCTGCGATCTGAATATCAATTCCTCTAGCTCGACCAATCACTCTCAGGAACTCGCCTCCCGCAACTCTGACAACTCCTGCACGCTCACCAGGATCCCCGCTGATCCCCGCACACTCTGCACACTCTGGAGTAATGAAGCTATGCGAAGCTCCAGAATCAAACATAACGTGGGACTTAAACCCGCCCACCAACAAGGTCCCTACACAAACCTCATGTGTTGAGAACCTAACAATTTATCACAGGAACATAAAATCTGACCCTACAAAAATTCACCAAGATTAAGTACCAGAAATTATACCTGTGATCGCCCCGGCACTGGTTCCACCAGTCTCTACTGTCGAGTAAACACGTGGCGCCTGCTCAATCCGTGCCACCTGCTGACCTCCAGGCTGCACCTGCTGCAACGCTGCCACTGCTGCCGGCTGTAGCTTGGGACAAAAAGGCCTAATGTGCCCTGTCTCCCTACAGTGATAACATACCCGAGGCCCCGTAGTCGGAACACTCCTCTTGGGACAACTAGCAACCCTGTGATCCTTGCTCCCACACCCGAAGCAACCCGCACCACTCGGCTTCTGCGTAGCCTCCCACTTCCTCTTGGTTCCCTGAGCATGCCTACCGCCCCTGCTAGAACCACCCTGCTGCTGAGCCTTACTAGGCTGAACTGCTGGTGCAACCGGCACTGACTGTGCTCGGATATCCTCCTCAATCTCTGCTGCAGTCTCCACCAACTCTGCACGCGTAGCATAATACCTCCCTCTACAGTGAACTCTCAACTCATCACGTAGAGCTCTCATAAACCTCCTAACCTGAGCCTCCTCAGGCTCCATAGCTCGACCCCCATAACACAGAAGTCGACTGAACTCCAAGTCCAGCTCCCGCACTGACCGTGTCCCCTGAGACAACTGAAGGAACTGCACCTCCAACCGATCCAATGCCTCTCTCGGAAAATACTTGCGGTTGAACTCCAAAACGAAGTCAGCCCAAGTCATCTCCCGCTGCACTCTCCTAGCAGCCACAGATCTCCACCACAACTCAGCATCTCCAGTCAAAAAGTAGACCCCTATGTCCACCCAGAACTCCTCAGGACATCTCAAGGTATGGAAGTTGCGTTCCACCCTCGTCCTCCACGCATCCGCAGCAGTAGGATCCACACCTCCCGAAAACTGCTCGGTACGTAGCTTACCCATCTCTGACAACATGCTGAGATAACGAGCATGAACTCCCACATCCGCAGCCACTGGCTGCCGCTCCTCCGCCACCACTGGTGGCACTACCTGAGCCTGAGCCGGCACCACAGGTGGTAACCGCTCCAACAACTGTGCTAGCATAGCCACAACATCAGTACCAAGGACTCCACCCGCTGGGACTCCCACACCCGGGAGCCTAGCATCACCGGCCACTGGAGCATCAACACCGCCCCCTCCTGCCACACTCACGGAATCCCCTGGAACATCCTGTGACTCGCCAACACCCTCAGCTGTCACGCTCTGGTCTTCGGTCTCACTAACCACTGGGGCTCTGCCCCTACCACGACCACGTCCGCGACCACGTCCGCGTCCACGACCTCGACCAGTCACAGCATCCTCTCTAACCATCTGCACTACCATGAACAGACGGCTAAGCAAACAAATCAATACCACACAAAGAAACATAACAATAACTCACCGTGGAATCTCATTGAAGGCTCGAAGAGGATGTTCTAGGACTCCATGCCACACACAATTGACTAACTCACATAATCAATCAAGACATGCAATCCCAAACATCTACAACAGAAACCTAGTGAACCCAAACCTAGAACCGTAAGGGCTCTGATACCAAAATGAAACGACCGACCTTTTTTTTTTTTTAAAAAATAATAATATAATAAATAGAACTACAACTAGTGGTCCCATAACCACTAGCCACCTAACCACAATCACAAACATCAGCGGAAATAACAATACCAACATAATATCCAATAGTACTCCAATAAAAAACCAATAACCATAATCATCAACAATAATCAATCCAAACAACAAGAAACAAGGAACCAGCAACCTAGCAATGTTTCTAATGACCCAACTCTAGCAACCTAGCAATGCCAGACAACATCCAATCGAGTCCCTAGAACATCCTCCTCTTCATTGCCTTGATTCCACGATCACACTTTGCCTTTACCTGCACCACAAACACAATTGAGATGCATGAGTATTTGATAAACACTCAGTGAGGCAATCCTCCCATCTACTGGGCTATACACACAAGCAATAAGATCTCTACATGCCACAAACAACAACCAATAAAACAAACCAGGCAATATACAAAGCATGCGACGTCCATCGTAACTGAACAAGGGGTGTCGACCGACACCAGATGGTGTCGATCGATACTGAACATCTGGTGTCGACCGACACCAAACTGGTGTCGACCGACACCCTGCCCGTCACTCCCGGAAACCCTAGTTTGCATCGACCGACACCTCCACATGGCATCGTTCGACACTCGCTAAAGTCCCGAGCCGTCCTCGCGTTGGTGTCGACCGACACCCCAACTGGTGTCGACCGACACCGATGCCGAGCAGCGATTTCCCCTCGATCAGAAACTCCAGATCTCGCCTCCAAGCTCCTCCAATCCGCTCCTTGCACTCCCAGAAGCCAAACCCAGCCCAGACAGCAACGAAATATCATAGAGAACTCAAGGAAACAACCACATAAGCACCAAATCACATAGAATCTAGAGATCTTAGCTTAGATAAGCCATGGTCATGCACTCACCTCTTTGCAGGAAGTTTCTGACCAATAAGGACGAATCCCTCACTCCTAGCAAGCTTCTAGCACCTTCCCAGCCTCCAATCTCTCAAGAACAGCCAAGAAATCTCACAATCTCACTCACAATCTCAAGAACACTCCTTTTCTCTCTGTTTTTGACAAAAACGGCCAAGAGAGGAGAAAAACTCGAGCTCCCCTCTTAAAAACCCGAGCTAGGGTTTTCCTTAAACCAACTCCCCAAACCGGACAATTAAAATTGAACCGACCAAACCGGCCACAACTGGTGTCGATCGATGCCTCACTAGAGGGTGTCGATCGACACCCTTACCAAAATACCAAAAAAATTGGTTTGCGGGTGTTACACTCGTATTGATGATTTGCTGTGGAGAATAGCTAAGCGGAAAGCTAATTTTGGATTAATCTATCTTCTGGAAGTTTTCTCTAAGAGACATGTTACTGGACGAACAAGAGGGTTTACATTCATGTGGCTTCGAGTTGATGTCGGCATACTTGAGTGTTTGTTTGGCAGAGCTGAAGAAGCAGCTACAGGATTTGTTGAGTAAGGGATTCATCCGTCCTAGTGTATCACCGTGGGGAGCGCCGGTGTTGTTTGTGTAGAAGAAGGATGGGAGTTTCAGCTTGTGCATTGATTATCAGGGTTTGAACCGGGTCACTGTGAAGAACAAATACCCTCTTCCTAGGATCGATGAGTTGTTGGATCAGTTGAGGGGTGCTACTTGGTAGGGTTGTAGCTAAGAGATTTTCGTACACTCGCCTTTTTATAGAAGTGAATTTGGATTAATATTCTAGGAGATATTGGCATTTTCGTGGGGCGTTTCTTCTCATTCGCGGATTGAGACCAGCGGGTATTACGGGGACGATTGCGGTTTCATCTATAATCTGATCGTGCTGAAATTTTGTGGGAAGCTTCTGGACGTATATACCTTTCTTTTCACCAGAGAGATTAGAAAGTTAACGGTTCGTTTTGATTTCGTGGTTTTACTTGTGAGGTTGTTCTTTTCTGTTTTTTTTTCTGGCAGCTTGTTTACAATATTTGTTTGTTGTTGTGATTGGTTGTAGGAACAAGTTTGGTTGTTCTTGGATATTGGAAAGCCTCTCATTTGGTTGTAATTAGTTTTGTGAATCACTTGTTAAGGTAAGTGCAGGACCATGGCTTATCTAAGCTGGAGATTTTTTCTAATCTGCTTGTTTATGTGTTGTTTGGCTTGTTGATTGTTGATTGATGATTGTTGGATGATGGTTGATGGTTAGAGATGTCTCTATTGCTTGTGTGTATAGCCCAGTAGATGGGAGGATTGCCTTACTGAGTGTTTATTAAATACTCATGCATTGCAATATGTGTTTATGGTGCAGGTAAAGGCAAAGTGTGACTGTGGAATCAGGGCGATGAAGAGGAGGATGTTCTAGTGGTTCGTTTGGTTGTCTGGCTTCTGTTAGGTTGCTAGAGTGGAGTCCTAGAATGTTGTTTAGGATTGCTGGTTCTTTGGATGTTGTTTGGATCATTAGTTTGTGATTGGAATTAATATTGGCTATTTATATTTATTAGATATTGGTAATGTTTTCCGCTGATGAATGTGATTGTGGTTAGGTGGCTAGTGGATATGGGACCACTAGTTGTAGTTTATTATTATATTATATTATATATTTATTATTTATTATTAAAAAAAAAAGGTCGGCCGTTTCATTTTGGTATCAGAGCCCTTACGGTTCTAGGTTTGGGTTCGCTAGGTTTCTGTTGTGATGTTTTGAATTGCATGTTTTGATTGATTATGTGAGTTAGTCAATTGTGTGTGGCATGGAGTCCTAGAACATCCTCTTCGAGCATTCAATGAGATTCCACGGTGAGTTATTGTTATGTTTCTTTGTGTGGTATTGATATGTTTTATGCTTGCTAGCCTCTGTTCTTGGAAGATCAGTGGTTAAGGTGTTTGAGTTGTTGGTCGTGGACGGGGACGTTGTCGTGGTCATTATCGGGCGGGTCCCGAGGCCAGCGAGTGTGTGGTCCAGAGTTCCACGAGGAGGTACGTCAGAGGATCGCAAGTGTATCAAGAGGGACCAGAGGGGGTTAGCCGGTGAGCATGCCGGTGGTGCTGGGAACCCAGGTGTGGGGTTGCAGCAGGTGGAGCCCAGGGTCGAGATGATTGCTTGGCAGATTGGTTGGCGTGCTGTTGGAGTGGTTACCGAGAGGGGTACCAGTGTAGGCTCCAGTTGTGCCGCATGTGGCGGGGTGCAGCCGAGGGCTGCGGATGTTGAGGACTTTCCACCTTATGTTAACAGGATGGAGCGGTTGTAGATGACCGGTATGAGATTATTCTCAAGGGGTATCGGACCTAGAGAGGCAGATAGGTGGACATATGCAGTTGGAGTAGATATTTCTCTGTTTGGGGGTTAATCCAGTTGGATATTAGAAGATTAGTGGGAAGGTGTAACATTGCAATGTTATACTCGGACCACAGGAGATACTTTGTGTCGAGAGATGTTTATAGTCGTTAAGGATTGTTGCTCCTAAGGGGATGATTATTCCCCTGAATATCGATAGCTCGAGGGGCTGAGGGCTCCGAGAGTGGCAGAGGGGATGATGTTCCCCTGAGGGGATGAGTAGTTCCCTTGATACCGAGATCTTGAGGATTGTGGTCCAAGAGTGAGACGGTATAACTCGAAGACGCTGGTCTGAGAGTGAGATCGGTATGGCTCAAAGGTTGCGACCTAAGAGAGGAAGAGTTGTGAGCAAGCAATGTATAGAACGTGAGTATGAACATAACGACGGAATGTAGACCTCGAGAGTGATGATGGTTTAATCTTGGATTTTAGGATTATGTTGGCCGGTGGGCCAGGGTTTTATGACCGGAGTGGTCAAGAATATGTGGCTGATGTGCCAGGATTGAGTGGCCGGTGGTGTTGGAGTCCCGGGAAGGAGAGTTGCAGCAGATATGAGCCGGTAAGGGCATGGTTGCCAGGTACATAAGATTCACGAGAAGCCTTCATGGCAGGATAAACTAGTTGTTTCGACGATGGTGGATGAAGTTCATTGGAGACGGACAGGGTTACTAGATTTAAGGTTTTGATAAGCTTGCTGAGGGGAAACAAGTCAAGTAGGTTAAGTTGGCGGTCTGCAAAGCATTTGATGCAGTGAATCGGAATATGCGAACGTATGGTACTTGTTTGTTTTATTACGCTCGTATTGATGATTTGCTGTGGAGAATAGCTAAGCGGAAAGCTAATTTTGGATTAATCTATCTTCTGGAAGTTTTCTCTAAGAGACATGTTACTGGACGAACAAGAGGGTTTACATTCATGTGGCTTCGAGTTGATGTCGGCATACTTGAGTGTTTGTTTGGCAGAGCTGAAGAAGCAGCTACAGGATTTGTTGAGTAAGGGATTCATCCGTCCTAGTGTATCACCGTGGGGAGCGCCGGTGTTGTTTGTGTAGAAGAAGGATGGGAGTTTCAGCTTGTGCATTGATTATCAGGGTTTGAACCGGGTCACTGTGAAGAACAAATACCCTCTTCCTAGGATCGATGAGTTGTTGGATCAGTTGAGGGGTGCTACTTGGTTCTCTAAGGTAGATCTGGCGTCGGGTTATCATCAGATACCGATAGATGAGGCAGATGTGAGAAAGACGGCTTTCAGGATGAGGTATGGGCATTATGAGTTCGTGGAGATGCCATTTTGAGTTGACTAACGCGCCAACAGCATTTATGAGATTAATGAACAGCGTGTTTCAGGAGTTTCTGGATGTGTCTGTCATCATTTTCATCGACGATATCCTGGTTTATTCTAAGAGTCCTTAGGAGCATGCCGTGCATTTGAGGGCAGTTATGGAGAAGATGCGGGAGCAGAAGTTGTTTGCTAAGTTGAGCAAGTGCAGTTTTTGGCAGCGTGAGATGGGCTTTCTGGGTCACATTGTTTCTGCAGAGGGGGTTTCTGTAGATCCAGAGAAGATTCAGGCTATCAGAGATTGGCCTAGACCGCAAAATGCCACAGAGATCAGGAGTTTCCTTGGATTGGCAGGTTATTACAGGAGATTTGTGCAGGGGTTTGCAAGCAGAGCACGTCCTATGACTAAGTTGACAGGGAAAGATGTTCCTTTTGTCTGGTCAGAAGAGTGTGAGGAAGGTTTTACAAGCCTGAAGGAGATGTTGACTACTGCACCAGTGTTGGCTTTGCCTGAGCAGGGAGAAATCTATGTGGTTTATACACATGCATCTAGAGTTGGTCTGGGGTGTGTTCTGATGCAGCATGGGAAGGTGATTGCCTATCCTACTCATGATTTGGAGATGGGTGCTGTAGTTTTTTCCCTGAAGATTTGGAGATCTTATCTTTATGGTGCAAAGGTACAGGTGTTTACAGATCATAATAGCCTGAAGTATATATTCACTCAGCCTGAGCTGAATTTGAGACAGAGGCGGTGGATGGAGCTTGTGGCAGATTATGATTTGGAGATAGCCTATCATCCTGGTAAGGCTAACACGGTTGCAGACGCTCTGAGTCGGAAGAGGGTAGCTTCGGCTCAGGAGCAGGAGTTGGAGTCTCTGCTAGGGGAGATCAGTGCGTTGAGCTTGTGTGCTGTTTCACAGGAACCGTTGGGTTTGGAAGCAGTTGATAGAGCAGATCTTCTGAGTAGGGTGAAGTTGGCTCAGGAGAAGGATTTGGGGCTGGTGAATGCCTCCAAGGATGTGGATTCAGAGTATCAGGTCTCAGATAATGGTACTATCTTGGTGCATGGTCGGATTTGTGTGCCCAAGGATGAGGATTTGAGGTAGGAGATTTTGAGAGAGGCTCATGCGAGCAAGTTGTCTATTCATCTAGGAGCGACTAAGATGTACCGTGATCTCAAGAGGTACTATCATTGGGTCGGGATGAAGAAGGATGTAGCTGGTTGGGTCTCGAGGTGTGATGTGTGCCAGCTAGTGAAGGCTGAGCATCAGGTTCCTGGCGGTTTACTGAAGAGTTTACCCATTCCTGAGTGGAAGTGGGATATGATCACTATGGATTTTGTGGTAGGATTGCCATTGTCACGGACCTTTGATGCTATTTGGGTCATTGTGGACCGGTTGACTAAGTCAGCACATTTTCTGGCCATTAAGAAGACTGATGGAGCAGCGGTCTTGGATGAGAAGTATGTGAGAGAGATAGTCAGATTGCATGGGGTGCCAGCGAGCATTGTGTCTGATAGGGATTCTAAGTTCACTTCGGTGTTCTGGAAGGCATTTCAGGCAGAGATGGGCACTAAGGTGCATATGAGTACAGCTTATCATCCCCAGACAGATGGACAATCTGAGAGGCTGATCCAGACGCTGGAGGATTTGCTGAGGATGTGTGTGTTGGATTGGGGTGGCCATTGGGCAGATCACCTGAACCTGGTAGAGTTTGCTTACAACAACAGTTATCAGGCGAGTATTAAGATGACTCCTTATGAGGCTTTGTATGGGAGACCAAGTCATACACCATTATGCTGGACTCAGGTGGGGGAGAGAAGTATGTTTGGTGCTAGTTTTGTTCAGGAGACCTCAGAGAAGATCCGGGTTCTCAAGCTGAACATGAAGGAGGCTCAGGATAGACAAAGGAGTTATGCTGATAGGAGGAGGAGAGATCTTGAGTTTCAGGTAGGAGACAGAGTGTACCTCAAGATGGCCATGTTGCGGGGTTTGAACAGGTCATTGTCAGAGACTAAGTTGAGTCCGAGGTATATGGGTCCATTCAGAGTGATTGAGCGGGTTGGATCTGTGGCATATAGACTAGAGTTACCCGAGGTTATGCGTGCATTCCATAAGGTTTTCCATGTGTCTATGTTGCGGAAGTGTCTCCGCAAGGGTGAGCAGGTGTTGGCTAAGATTCCTGAGGATCTTCAGCCTAACATGACATTGGAGGCGAGACCAGTGAGGGTTCTCGAGAGGAGGATCAAGGAACTTTGGAAGAAGAAGATTCCTTTGATGAGAGTCCTGTGGGATTGTGAGGGTGTTGAGGAGCAGACTTGGGAGCCTGAGGCAAAGATGAAGGCAAGGTTCAAGAAGTGGTATGAGAAGCAAGCCGCAACTTCAGCTTGTTTAGTCTGGTCCCATCTGTAATCCATGGCTGGAGCGGGAATGGAGTATTCCAGCCCATCTCTCTTGTTACTCGGTCGCTTGGGGTAGTTGGTTGTGCGACTCAGTAACAAGATGAGGTGGTGTTCGGGGTACAAAAGTTTCCGTGAGGCGGGGTTTTGGAGGAAAGTTTCCTGAAATAGAAGTTTCCAAAAGTGGAAAGTTTCCAAAAATGGAAAGTGCTAAATATGGAAAGTTTTCGGGAGTTGGAATTTGTCCATTTTAGCGGTGGAGAGCCTTGGAGGGGCTTGTGTGGCCTTAGTGGCGGACTTTTGAGTCAGTGTGCCCGTGTGTGGCGGTATTCTTTTGTTATTGTGTGGCATTTGTGGTAGGCCGTTTAGCTAGAGTGCCTGTTTAGGCGGTCCTTCGGGACAGACGGTCCTTCGGGACTGATGGTCCTTCGGGACAGACGGTCTTTCGGGACTGATGGTCCTTCGGGACAGATGGTCTTTCGGGACTGATGGTCCTTCGGGACAGACGGTCCTTCGGGACTGATGGTCCTTCAGGACAGACGGTCCTTAGGGACAGATGGCCTTTGTGGCGGGCTGTTTAGCCAGAGTGCCTATTTAGGCAGTCCTCTTAAGGACATTTGTGTGGCCTTGGTGGCGGTCCTCTTTAGGACATTTGTTCGGCCTTGGTGGCGGTCCTCTTTAGGACATTTTGTTTGGCCCTTGTGGCATGTATATGGTCCTTGTGTGGTCATGAGGTATTCCAGTGAGGGGATATGTGGTTGGTAGGACATTGAGATGTTTTACGCGAGCCACGGGAAGGAAACCTGGATAGGGATAGGACTCAGATGTGTTCAGCATTGTTTGCTCGCGGCTCTTCGAGGACTTAGGTTCTCCTAGTACTGCTATATTCAGAGACTTTGTGGCTTGGGAGTATGGTTGGTATATCGACTTCGGATGACGGTCCGGAGGCGCGCTGTAGAGTGACGACCCGAGAGACGAGTTTGGATTTTTCCTTATATTATGGCATGCGGGTTTAGGTCCGATGAGGAGCTAACATTGGCATGCAGACTTAGGTCTGATGAGGAGCCAATGAAAACTCAAGGTTTAGGCCTATGAGTAAAAGGAAGTCCAAAAGTCGAGAGCAAATGACGCCTGGAGCATGAGTCTATCGCCTGGAGCGTGAGTCTATCGCCTAGAGGTGACCTTCTATAGATCGGTCGCAGGAGTGCGGGCCATGGAGACGGTTACACGGGAGTCCTTGAGTGATGGTTGTTCGAGATTCGAGGACGAATCTATGTTGGTGGGGGAGAATTGTAACATCCGTGTTCCGGAAATAGTGTTTGGGTTATGTTGAGTAAACCAAAAAAGTGGATTTTAATTAATTTTGGTTTGATTAACTCCTGGTTTAATCAAATTAAACCAAAAACCCTTATTTCTCCTTCTAATTGTCGACACCTCCTCTCTCCTTTTGGTGCTTTTGTCGTCATTTTCGTCAGAGAGAGGGAGAGAAAGAGACATAACTCTTGGTTATTGAGTGTAAAGGAGAAAGAGAAGGAGATCAAGCTTTTTCCTTAGTGTTAAGAGAGAAACAGAACTGTCAGGGTTTTGGAGAAGGAAGATCCGACGGGTCAAATCGTTTTGTAAGGTATTCATTTTTGGTAGGGTTATAGCTAAGAGATTTTCGTACACTCGCCTTTTTACAGAAGTAAATTTGGATTAATATTCTAGGAGATATTGGAATTTTCGTGGGGCGTTTCTTTTCATTCGCGGATTGATACCAGCGGGTGTTACAGGGACGATTGCGGTTTCATCTATAATCTGATCGTGCTGAAATGTTGTGGGAAGCTTCTGGACGTATATACTTTGCTTTTCACTGGAGGGATTAGAAAGTTAACGGTTCGTTTTGATTTCGTGGTTTCACTTGTGAGGTTGTTCTTTTCTGTTTTTTTCCTGACAGTTTGTTTACAACATTTGTTTGTTGTTGTGATTGGTTGTAGGAACAAGTTTGGTTGTTCGTGGATATTGGAAAGCCTCTCATTTGGTTGTATTTAGTTTTGTGAATCACTTGTTAAGGTAAGTGCAGGACTATGGCTTATCTAAGCTGGAGATTTTTTCTAATCTGCTTGTTTATGTGTTGTTTGGCTTGTTGATTGTTGATTGAAGATTGTTGGATGATGGTTGATGGTTAGAGATGTCTCTATTGCTTGTGTGTATAGCCCAGTAGATGGGAGGATTGCCTTACTGAGTGTTTATTAAATACTCATGCATTGCAATATGTGTTTATGGTGCAGGTAAAGGCAAAGTGTGACTGTGGAATCAGGGCGATGAAGAGGAGGATGTTCTAGTGGTTCGTTTGGTTGTCTGGCTTCTGTTAGGTTGCTAGAGTGGAGTCCTAGAATGTTGTTTAGGATTGCTGGTTCTTTGGATGTTGTTTGGATCATTAGTTTGTGATTGGAATTAATATTGGCTATTTATATTTATTAGATATTGGTAATGTTTTCCGCTGATGAATGTGATTGTGGTTAGGTGGCTAGTGGATATGGGACCACTAGTTGTAGTTTATATTATATTATATATTTATTATTTATTATTAAAAAAAAAGGTCGGTCGTTTCATTTTGGTATCAGAGCCCTAACGGTTCTAGGTTTGGGTTCGCTAGGTTTCTATTGTGATGTTTTGGATTGCATGTTTTGATTGATTATGTGAGTTAGTCAATTGTGTGTGGCATGGAGTCCTAGAACATCCTCTTCGAGCCTTCAATGAGATTCCATGGTGAGTTATTGTTATGTTTCTTTGTGTGGTATTGATATGTTTTATGCTTGCTAGCCTCTGTTCTTGGAAGATCGGTGGTTAAGGTGTTTGAGTTGTTGGTCGTGGACGGGGACGTGGTTGTGGCCATTATCGGGCGGGTCCCGAGGCCAGCGAGTGTGTGGTCCAGAGTTCCACGAGGAGGTACGTCAGAGGATCGCAAGTGTATCAAGAGGGACCAGAGGGGGTTAGCCGGTGAGCATGCCGGTGGTGCTGGGAACCCAGGTGTGGGGTTGCAGCAGGTGGAGCCCAGGGTCGAGATGATTGCTTGGCAGATCGGTTGGCGTGCTGTTGGAGCGGTTACTGAGAGGGGTACCAGTGTAGGCTCCAGTTGTGCCGCATGTGGCGGGGTGCAGCCGAGGGCTGCGGATGTTGAGGACTTTCCACCTTATGTTAACAGGATGGAGCGGTTGTAGATGACCGGTATGAGATTATTCTCAAGGGGTATCGGACCTAGAGAGGCGGATAGGTGGACATATGCAGTTGGAGTAGATATTTCTCTGTTTGGGGGTTAATCCAGTTGGATATTAGAAGATTAGTGGGAAGGTGTAAAATTGCAATGTTATACTCGGACCACAGGAGATACTTTGTGTCGAGAGATGTTTATAGTCGTTAAGGATTGTTGCTCCTAAGGGGATGATTATTCCCCTGAATACCGATAGCTCGAGGGGCTGAGGGCTCCGAGAGTGGCAGAGGGGATGAGTAGTTCCCCTGATACCGAGATCTTGAGGATTGTGGTCCAAGAGTGAGACGGTATAACTCGAAGACGCTGGTCTGAGAGTGAGATCGGTATGGCTCAAAGGTTGCGACCTAAGAGAGGAAGAGTTGTGAGCAAGCAATGTATAGAACGTGAGTATGAACATAACGACGGAATGTAGACCTCGAGAGTGATGATGGTTTAATCTTGGATTTTAGGATTATGTTGGCCGGTGGGCTAGGGTTTTATGACCGGAGTGGTCAAGAATATGTGGCTGATGTGCCAGGATTGAGTGGCCGGTGGTGTTGGAGTCCCGGGAAGGAGAGTTGCAGCAGATATGAGCCGGTAAGGGCATGGTTGCCAGGTACATAAGATTCACGAGAAGCCTTCATGGCAGGATAAACTAGTCGTTTCGACGATGGTGGATGAAGTTCATTGGAGACGGACAGGGTTACTAGATTTAAGGTTTTGGTAAGCTTGCTAAGGGGAAACAAGTCAAGTAGGTTAAGTTGGCGGTCTGCAAAGCATTTGATGCAGTGAATTGGAATATGCGAACGTATGGTACTTGTTTGTTTTATTACGCTCGTATTGATGATTTGCTGTGGAGAATAGCTAAGCGGAAAGCTAATTTTGGATTAATCTATCTTCTGGAAGTTTTCCCTAAGAGACATGTTACTGGACGAACAAGAGGGTTGACATTCATGTGGCTTCGAGTTGATGTCGGCATACTTGACTGTTTGTTTGGCAGAGCTGAAGAAGCAGCTACAGGATTTGTTGAGTAAGGGATTCATCCGTCCTAGTGTATCACCGTGGGGAGCGCCGGTGTTGTTTGTGTAGAAGAAGGATGGGAGTTTCAGCTTGTGCATTGATTATCAGGGTTTGAACCGGGTCACTGTGAAGAACAAGTACCCTCTTCCTAGGATCGATGAGTTTTTGGATCAGTTGAGGGGTGCTACTTGGTTCTCTAAGGTAGATCTAGCGTCGGGTTATCATCAGATACCGATAGATGAGGCAGATGTGAGAAAGACGGCTTTCAGGATGAGGTATGGGGATTATGAGTTCGTGGAGATGCCTTTTTGAGTTGACTAACGCGCCAACAGCATTTATGAGACTGATGAACAGTGTGTTTCAGGAGTTTCTGGATGTGTCTGTCATCATTTTCATCGACGATATCCTGGTTTATTCTAAGAGTCCTGAGGAGCATGCCGTGCATTTGAGGGCAGTTATGGAGAAGCTGCGGGAGCAGAAGTTGTTTGCTAAGTTGAGCAAGTGCAGTTTTTGGCAGCATGAGATGGGCTTTCTGGGTCACATTGTTTCTACAGAGGGGGTTTCTGTAGATCCAGAGAAGATTCAGGCTATCAGAGATTGGCCTAGACCGCAGAATGCCACAGAGATCAGGAGTTTCCTTGGATTGGCAGGTTATTACAGGAGATTTGTGCAGGGGTTTGCAAGCAGAGCACGTCCTATGACTAAGTTGACAGGGAAAGATGTTCCTTTTGTTTGGTCAGAAGAGTGTGAGGAAGGTTTTGCAAGCCTGAAGGAGATGTTGACTACTGCGCCAGTGTTGGCTTTGCCTGAGCAGGGAGAAATCTATGTGGTTTATACAGATGCATCTAGAGTTGGTCTGGGGTGTGTTCTGATGCAGCATGGGAAGGTGATTGCCTATGCTTCGCGGCAGTTACGGGTGCATGAAGGCAATTATCGTACTCATGATTTGGAGATGGGTGCTGTAGTTTTTGCCCTGAAGATTTGGAGATCTTATCTTTATGGTGCAAAGGTACAGGTGTTTACAGATCATAATAGCCTGAAGTATATATTCACTCAGCCTGAGCTGAATTTGAGACAGAGGCGGTGGATGGAGCTTGTGGCAGATTATGATTTGGAGATAGCCTATCATCCTGGTAAGGCTAACACGGTTGTAGACGCTCTTAGTCGGAAGAGGGTAGCTTCGGCTCAGGAGCAGGAGTTGGAGTCTCTGCTAGGGGAGATCAGTGCGTTGAGCTTGTGTGCAGTTTCACAGGAACCGTTGGGTTTGGAAGCAGTTGATAGAGCAGATCTTCTGAGTAGGGTGAACTTGGCTCAGGAGAAGGATTTGGGGCTGGTGAATGCCTCCAAGGATGTGGATTCAGAGTATCAGGTCTCAGATAATGGTACTATCTTGGTGCATGGTCGGATTTGTGTGCCCAAGGATGAGGATTTGAGGCAGGAGATTCTGAGAGAGGCTCATGCGAGCAAGTTGTCTATTCATCCATGAGCGACTAAGATGTACCGTGATCTCAAGAGGTACTATCATTGGGTCGGGATGAAGAAGGATGTAGCTGGTTGGGTCTCGTGGTGTGATGTGTGCCAGCTAGTGAAGGCTGAGCATCAGGTTCCTGGCGGTTTACTGAAGAGTTTACCCATTCCTGAGTAGAAGTGGTAGGATTGCCATTGTCACGGACCTTTGATGCTATTTGGGTCATTGTGGACCGGTTGACTAAGTCAGCACATTTTCTGGCCATTAAGAAGACTGATGGAGCAGCGGTCTTGGCTAAGAAGTATGTGAGAGAGATAGTCAGATTGCATGGGGTGCCAGCGAGCATTGTGTCTGATAGGGATTCTAAGTTCACTTCGGTGTTCTGGAAGGCATTTCAGGCAGAGATGGGCACTAAGGTGCATATGAGTACAGCTTATCATCCCCAGACAGATGGACAATCTGAGAGGCTGATCCAGACGCTGGAGGATTTGCTGAGGATGTGTGTGTTGGATTGGGGTGGCCATTGGGCAGATCACCTGAACCTGGTAGAGTTTGCTTACAACAACAGTTATCAGGCGAGTATTAAGATGACTCCTTATGAGGCTTTGTATGGGAGACCATGTCATACACCATTATGCTGGACTCAGGTGGGGGAGAGAAGCATGTTTGGTGCTAGTTTTGTTCAGGAGACCTCAGAGAAGATCCGGGTTCTCAAGCTGAACATGAAGGAGGCTCAGGATAGACAGAGGAGTTATGCTGATAGGAGGAGGAGAGATCTTGAGTTTCAGGTAGGAGACAGAGTGTACCTCAAGATGACCATGTTGCGGGGTTCGAACAGGTCATTGTCAGAGACTAAGTTGAGTCCGAGGTATATGGGTCCATTCAGAGTGATTGAGCGGGTTGGACCTATGGCATATAGACTGGAGTTACCCGAGGTTATGCGTGCATTCCATAAGGTTTTCCATGTGTCTATGTTGCGGAAGTGTCTCCGCAAGGGTTAGCAGGTGTTGGCTAAGATTCCTGAGGATCTTCAGCCTAACATGACATTGGAGGCGAGACCAGTGAGGGTTCTCGAGAGGAGGATCAAGGAACTTTGGAAGAAGAAGATTCCTTTGATGAGAGTCCTGCGGGATTGTGAAGGCAAGGTTCAAGAAGTGGTATGAGAAGCAAGCCGCAACTTGAGCTTGTTTAGTCTGGTCCCATCTGTAATCCGTGGCTGGAGCGGGAATGGAGTATTCCAGCCCATCTCTCTGTTACTCGGTCGCTTGGGGTGGTTGGTTGTGCGACTCAGTAACAAGATGAGGTGGTGTTCGGGGTACAAAAGTTTCCGTGAGGCGGGGTTTTGGAGGAAAGTTTCCTGAAATAGAAGTTTCCAAAAGTGGAAAGTTTCCAAAAATGGAAAGTGCTAAATATGGAAAGTTTTCGGGAGTTGGAATTTGTCCATTTTAGCGGTGGAGAGCCTTGGAGGGGCTTGTGTGGCCTTAGTGGCGGACTTTTGAGTCAGTGTGCCCGTGTGTGGCGGTATTCTTTTGTTATTGTGTGGCCTTTGTGGCAGACTGTTTAGCCAGAGTGCCTGTTTAGGCAGTCCTTCGGGATAGACGGTCTTTCGGGACTGATGGTCCTTCGGGACAGACGGTCTTTCGGGACTGATGGTCCTTCGGGACAGACGGTCTTTCGGGACTGATGGTCCTTCGGGACAGACGGTCCTTCGGGACTGATGGTCCTTCGGGACAGACGGTCCTTAGGGACAGATGGCCTTTGTGGCGGGCTGTTTAGCCAGAGTGCCTATTTAGGCAGTTCTCTTAAGGACATTTGTGTGGCCTTGGTGGCGGTCCTCTTTAGGACATTTGTTCGGCCTTGGTGGCGGTCCTCTTTAGGACATTTTGTTTGGCCCTTGTGGCATGTATATGGTCCTTGTGTGGTCATGAGGTATTCCAGTGAGGGGATATGTGGTTGGTAGGACATTGAGATGTTTTACGCGAGCCACGGGAAGGAAACCTGGATAGGGATAGGACTCAGATGTGTTCAGCATTGTTTGCTCGCGGCTCTTCGAGGACTTAGATTCTCCTAGTACTGCTATATTCAGAGACTTTGTGGCTTGGGAGTATGGTTGGTATATCGACTTCGGACGACGGTCCGGAGGCGCGCTGTAGAGTGACGACCCGAGAGACGAGTTTGGATTTTTCCTTATATTATGGCATGCGGGTTTAGGTCCGATGAGGAGCCAACATTGGCATGCAGACTTAGGTCTGATGAGGAGCCAATGAAAACTCAAGGTTTAGGCCTATGAGTAAAAGGAAGTCCAAAAGTCGAGAGCAAATGACGCCTGGAGCGTGAGTCTATTGCCTAGAGGTGACCTTCTATAGATCGATCGCAGGAGTGTGGGCCGTGGAGACGGTTACACGGGAGTCCTTGAGTGATGGTTGTTCGAGATTCGAGGACGAATCTATGTTGGTGGGGGAGAATTGTCACATCCGTGTTCCGGAAATAGAGTTTGGGTTATGTTGAATAAACCAAAAGAGTGGATTTTAATTAATTTTGGTTTGATTAACTCCTGGTTTAATCAAATTAAACCAAAAACCCTTATTTCTCCTTCTAATTGTCGACACCTCCTCTCTCCTTTTGGTGCTTTTGTCGTCATTTTCGTCAGAGAGAGGGAGAGAAAGAGACATAACTCTTGGTTATTGAGTGTAAAGGAGAAAGAGAAGGAGATCAAGCTTTTTCCATAGTGTTAAGAGAGAAACAGAACTGTCAGGGTTTGGGAGAAGGAAGATCCGACGGGTCAAATGGTTTTGAAAGGTATTGATTTTTGGTAGGGTTATAGCTAAGAGATTTTCGTACACTCGCCTTTTTACAGAAGTGAATTTGGATTAATATTCTAGGAGATATTGGCATTTTCGTGGGGCGTTTCTTCTCATTCGCGGATTGAGACCAGCGGGTGTTACGGGGACGATTGCGGTTTCATCTATAATCTGATCGTGCTGAAATGTTGTGGGAAGCTTTTGGACGTATATACTTTGCTTTTCACTCGAGGGATTAGAAAGTTAACGGTTCGTTTTGATTTCGTGGTTTCACTTGTGAGGTTGTTCTTTTCTGTTTTTTTGCTGACAGTTTGTTTACAACATTTGTTTGTTGTTGTGATTGGTTGTAGGAACAAGTTTGGTTGTTCTTGGATATTGGAAAGCCTCTCATTTGGTTGTATTTAGTTTTGTGAATCACTTGTTAAGGTAAGTGCAGGACTCTGGCTTATCTAAGCTGGAGATTTTTTCTAATCTGCTTGTTTATGTGTTGTTTGGCTTGTTGATTGTTGATTGATGATTGTTGGATGATGGTTGATAGTTAGAGATGTCTCTATTGCTTGTGTGTATAGCCCAGTAGATGGGAGGATTGTCTTACTGAGTGTTTATTAAATACTCATGCATTGCAATATGTGTTTATGGTGCAGGTAAAGGCAAAGTGTGACCATGGAATAAGGGCGATGAAGAGGAGGATGTTCTAGTGGTTTGTTTGGTTGTCTGGCTTCTGTTAGGTTGCTAGAGTGGAGTCCTAGAATGTTGTTTAGGATTGCTGGTTCTTTGGATGTTGTTTGGATCATTAGTTTGTGATTGGAATTAATATTGGCTATTTATATTTATTGGATATTGGTAATGTTTTCCGCTGATGATTGTGATTGTGGTTAGGTAGCTAGTGGATATGGGACCACTAGTTGTAGTTTATTATTATATTATATTATATATTTATTATTTATTATTAAAAAAAAAAAGGTCGGTCATTTCAATATCATATAGATTCGCAAATATATAGACTCCACAAAATTTTCTCATATATATTAAATATATTTTATTTTCTTAGTATGTTCGAGGATTTTCTTTCTACCAAATATCCTGAATTAACCGAAAAGAACTGTCCACGAAAAGAGCTGAAGAATATCATGTGTGGGTGAAAGATTATGTAAGTATACTCGAACGCATGTAACCGACTCTGATTATGCATTTATTTATATCATTGATAATATTTATATGTATATAATAATGTTTGACTTTATTATATATATATATGCAGGTTATATACTGGAACGCCACAAATCCATTTCCTATTTGGGTTCAAGAGATAGTGCATGGACCTTTACACAAGGTCAAACTTGGCCAATATACTTAACAAGTGGCTATGTGTTTCATACGCAGAATCACGGCGCTGGACGGAAGACATGTAACTATGGTGTATGTGTTAAAGGTGAAAATTACACTGATGCATCTGATGGTGCAGATTTCTATGGGAACTTAACTGATATCAAAGAACTTGAGTACGAAGGGATGACCAATTTGAAAATCACACTTTTTAAGTGTAAGTCCTGTCATTGGTAGAGGGACTCGGAAGAGCAATAGTGGCGTTGTTGACGTGAACTCATCAAGAAAATACAACAAATATGAGCCATTCATTTTAGGTATGTAAGACTCAATATAATTTAGATGTAAGTTTATTTAATGTAACTATCCATACTAAATTGCGATTTTGCAAACAGCATCTCAAGCGGATCAAGTTTGCTATATACCGTATCCATACACAAAGAAACCAAAGCGGGAGTGGCTAAGTGTTCTGAAAGTAAATCCAAGGGAAAACATTTCAGGAGAATATGAAAACAATGAACCGACTCTGTTGCAAACAGAAAATGATGATGCTGTATTGATGACTACAGTTGAAGATCTCATAGTCGATAGTTTGGTAGAAGACGCTAATCCAATAAACCTTGATTACGATGTTGGAGATGCGGATCCAGAAGATGAATTCCAGTGTAATTTATCGTCTTCTGATGATGAAGAACAAGAAGACGAAGAACAATATGCGTAGTATATTTAATATATTATGTATTATTATTTGGCAAAATTACTATGTATTTGTATTTTAATTTTTTTCTTTTTACTGTGTAATATTATTGTGTAATATTATAAAAATTATTCAGTATTTTATAAATAAACTTGGTTAATTAAAATTTTAAAATTTGGACTTAGATTACAGGCCCAACTTAAAATTACCTAAACCCAACACTAATCCTAACTAAACCCAAACTCATTCTCAACTCTCTTCTTCCTCTCGATCCCCCAAATTCCTAAACCCTAATCCATCAAAGCTTGCATCTCTCATCTCGCATCCTTCGCCTCCTCTCGATTCCCCGACTTTTCTGTAACCCTAATCATTTGCATCGTTCGCATATCTCTCATCTCGCATCCTTCGCATCCTTCTCATCTCTCATCTCGCATCCTTCGCATCATCTCTCATATGATACCTAATCGAGGAAGAAAGAGGAAAGTTGCTCCTAACCTTTCTCAGAGAGTCGGAGTGTCAACACCAAATCAACGGCCGCACACTCTACCTAGTCAATACAACTTCACAACGGCTGTCCAATCTCCTCCTCCACTGCAGACGCCTGAAGTACAACGACAGTCATCGGCGGCCCAGATCGGAAACTATCCTCCGCCTCAACAGCTTTTTCAGAACTCCTAGACTCACCCACCGCAACCTCAAGTACACCCGACTCCTTCTGAAGAAGTCCACTACAATCCATCGCATCCTCCAACTCTTCAGGTTGAGCCTCCGCCTTCTCCAATTGAAGTCTCTCAGACTCGCAGTCATCGTTTGCATCCATCGTCTCAAGGCAACAGTTTTCAATCTGAGTATCCTCCGGTGTTGCTGGAACTCCAGGAGGACACATTGCAGGGTCTAAATGCGCTGCTTGTGGTGCCAAATAGACAAGAGTTCACCACCGTCCTCTCTCCTATTCCCCTACCAAAGACCGAATGGTATGGTTAGGTCTCGTCTCATTTCATATTAGTGTTTAGGTCTTGTTTAGGTCTCATTGGTTTTGGTTTTGTTTAGGTCTTGTTTAGATCTCATTTTTTAGGTCTCATTGGTCTTGGTTTTGAAGTGTTTGCTTTCTGATGCGATTACAAACTCTTTGAATAATGGTGCACACAACTCTTGATGGTCAATTTTGAATCTATGGTGTATCGTTTCTTAAGAGATCACCCTTCTTCTTCTTAGTTTAGTTGATATCATAGACTTAGCATTAAGTTTGATTATTGATTTGCTTTAGCCTTTGGTTTTGTTATTTTGAGTGTCTCTGATGGTTGCCTTTGGTTTTATTGTTTCATGTGAATGGAGGTTTGATCGTGACACTGGATCTAAGCTTGTTCGGAAGATTACTAAAGTTCTTTTAAAAAAATTCGACAGTCCTTACTACAGCTGGACATGTGTGCCTTGGGATAAACAGGAAAGATACTTCATTGAGTTTACGGTGAAGTGTTCTGTCCTCTAGCCTTCATATATAGCTTTAATCTTCCTATATTGCTTTACTCTTCATATATTGCTTTATTTACTTGTGCTTCTTTTCACTCACATTAGCTATTTTCTTTTTGTTTTTTTGTAGAAAACCCACACTTGGGATCCTTTGATAACTGGGACTGTTCAAGCTAACTTCGAGACCATCTGTCAAAATCGGCTAAAAGACATGGTTAGCACCGTGAGAACTACTAGACGCCAACCTAAATGGATTGGAAATACTCTATGGACAACAATGACATAATACTGGGGCACTGAAGAAGCACAACAAAGGAGCAAAACATATTCTGATGCCCGTATGTCTGACCGTAATGGCCTCGGTCCTCATGTCCACCTCTCAGGGCCAAAGTCGTATTGACAGATTCAAGGCAAAATGGTGATCCAATTATGTTGTTACACCTTCGCCACTTTTATTTTTGACCTAGCTGTTATATTAAAAATTTACTTGTCTGTTTCTTAACATTGCAGGAAGAGGAATTAGGAAGAGAAGTACGTATTGTTGAGCTTTTCATCAAGGCACATACAAAGCCTGATGGGACATATGTTGATCAGAAGGCAGAGAAGATACAGAAACATATGAGAAGAATGTGCAAGAGAGGTTGTCTCAGCTCGAGGAAGATCCTTCTGCTGTCTCAGATGGTTATTCACGGCCCCGGGAGCTCACAATAGAAGAATATACATAAATCTTTCTTCAGGTTACGTTTTATTTTAACAATACACAAATGTTATCTTGGATTTTAATTTGTCATCCGCTAATATCTGATTTCTCTTACTTTGCAGTCCACTGAGAAGGATTCAAGAGGAAAACCTTTTGGAGTTGGAAGCCTCCATGACTGCCTTGTCAATGGCAAGCAGAAGCAGGCAGGAGACACTTCTAACTTTGTGGCAATGCAAGAACAGTTGAAGGAAGCTCAACACAAGATATAGGAGCAGGCTGCTCATATGTTGGGAGGCGTGATGCAGAAATTGCTCAACAATCCGAAATTATTGCTAAGCAGAAGGACAAGATTGACGAGTTCGACTTGGTGGGGCAGTTTCTGCAGGAATATGATCCACGGTTCAAACAGTTCTTGACAACCCATTCAGCTAAAGAGACAACCACAGAGCCTGTTCAACAAGAAGATCCAACTTCAACTCCATAGGTTACTCTATGTGTTACCACTAATTAACTCTTTTTTGATGAACTCAATGACGACTCTAAGTGTTGTACTTTGTGTTTTGGAAACTATTAAACTTTTAAGTACAATGTATTTTGGCATGAATATAATGTGTTGCTTTAGGTTTCAAATTTAGAATCATTTTTTTGTTTGGTTGACAGGTTAAAAAGAAAAAAGAGAATTTACAATATTCTGTATCCAATTTCAGAAAACATTAGTCGCCAAATAGTCATCAAATTTTAACAATATAGCGAAAAACTAAAGTGACTATATAGTGACTACTACATATATTAGTCGCCAAAACGTCACCAAAACTTATACGACTATTTCCCGACCACATTAAGCAACCCATTTGTTCAGGTTTCTTAATCACACAATAGTCGCAAACTAGTCACTATAAATTACGACTACATGATGACTACTATGTATATAGTCGTAAAGTAGTCGCAAAATAGTTACTATAAATTATGACTACATGATGACTACTGTGTGACAACATGTATATAGTCATAAATTAGTCGCAAAATTGCGACTAAATTTACGACCAACAATTACCGACTCTCGATTCACGACTGTATGAAATAGTCGCTAATTAGTCGTAACTCTTGATTTTTCCACTACAAGGCGACTAATAGTGTAGTCGCAAAATGCGTGTTTTCTTGTAGTGGGATGAAGGTTGCATGTATATTATCAGAGATAAAATCACTCTTTCTATTTGCAGCAGTACAATACCTTTCAAAGTTTGTTTTTTGGTTTTCAAAGTTTCTTTATCTTATTGTTTATTTCAAAGTATTCTCTCAATTTAATAGTTTGAGATCATATTATCCCTTTTATTCACATATGAACATAGGTCCTACACTTTGAGATTATTATGCTCCTTTTGGGAACATGTCAGCATTTACCTTTTGTTATCTAATCATCTACCTCATTTACATTTTCAAGATTTTCCTTTTAAAGAAAAGTTCAAAAGTTAAGTTTTTTAAAGGTCATTGGTTAGCCAGAAAAGAGAAAATCTTAAACTTTAATTTATTTATTAAAACAAAATCTAGAAAATATATATGCAGATAAATAGGATGCTTTATAGGTGCTTTTGGTTAAAACATAATTTATTTTTGAAAATATATATTTACACATTAAAGTTATCTTTAATATTCCAACCAAAAAAAATTATGTTTTGTGTTAACTTAAATCATTTTTACTTATTTTCTTGTTAATTTTAAGGAAAAAAATAACTTGTAATATTTTTTAAAAAATCTAGTGTTCAGTTCTATATTTATATAATAAAAAGTATCTTATGTAGAATGTTCAATATCAATCATTTATTTATTTTTTGTCATTGAAATTATGTATACAAAGTTTTTGATTGCAGTTATAAGATATTTTTGAAATTAAAATAATTGAAATGAAAGCTAACATCAGTTTAATTTTCATTACTCAATTTGTTTAAAATATTAAAGTTATCTCTCTCCACTGATTTGTCAACAAAATTATTTTCTTTAATTAATTTCAAGATATTTCAAACCTCTCCTCTTTCTTTGATCATATTTTTAAAAATATTTGAATCAACACATAGTTCACATCATAAACAAAAGTCTTGTGTTTCTCCTTTTTTTCATTCAAAATTAAAAATACATAATTTACTAAATCAGAGAAGAAAAAATGTGTGAAATAAACATTTCACATCGGCTAAACATTTTAGGTGGTTATTCAATTAAAATATAAAATAATATGAAATTATTCTAAATCTGAATGAATATGAAATTTAATTTAAGAGACGTCCAAATTTTAATAAGATATAACCAGTTTAAGGTTGTTTTTTTTTTGTTTAACCTTATAGTTGATCGAATATATTACATTTTATAAATGTAAAACTTCGACTGCCACTTTGCCTTGTAGGTCTTATGTTCATTTTCGGTCCATGGATCCCACGTCCATTCTAAACCTGTGGGCCCACTCATATCTAACGGCTAGTTTGCTACGTCGGAAGGCTTTAAAGACTTGTTTACTGTTCCTATAAATCACCACATGATATTTTTTTATGTTTTGTCCTCACTCGCTCAGTTCTGACAATTACTTCTCCGAAAGTTACATATTCTGAAACTAATCCAGCTCAAGCACGCTTAACTCTGGAGTTCTCTCAGAACCTTTGACCAAAAGATAAGAAAGATAAGTACATTTTGGTGACATAGGTGGCCAAATCAATTCTTTTAAACCTCTCCGCAAGTTAGTGAGGTTTAAAAGGTTTAAATCTCTCCGCAAGTTAGTGAGGGTTTAAAAGGTTTAAGTCTTCACACGCATAAAATATCCAATTCCTAAACCAGCCACACTAATCGATTCACCACAATATTGAACTAAAATGGATATTTTATGCGTGTTGATCGATGATGGCGTGATTGCGTAAATGCATGTTTTGTTGTGGTAAGATAAGTGCTTGTGTGTGAGGAGGTAGGTGCCAAGGGCACGACGATGCAGTGAGCTGCAGAGAGTCATGCAAGGAGAGATTCTTGTAATTGTGTGGTGGTCTACGGGCATGGAATGCGGGTAGATCAGGATTGGCTAACGATCCAACGAGTGTGAAGTGTATGGAAGAAGTGAAAGTGGCACGAGAGATCCGGATGCACGAGTAAAATGTGCAGGAAGAAGCGCGAAATCATGAAGAATATGGTAATGCACGGGGTTGGCGTGTCTTGACATGTGGTATCATGGGACGTAGTTTCATTTGTATGATGTGTGTGTATGTTTGTGTGTAACAGGAGTTACGACACATTGATTGTTGCTTGTCTTAGATTTAGACTTTGTGATTATCTAAGCATATTTGGGTGTAGAGACTTCGATAGCCCTGAGGCTTTTCCTCACTGAGCAATTATCAATTGCTCACTCCTCTTTCTTTTGTAGGTTGGTTAAGTCAAGAGTTCATTTTTGTATGGTTAGTTGGTGGTTTTTCTATTAAAGAGTGTTTTGGGCTAGACCAAGAAGTCAATCCGTTGACCAGCTCCGGATATTGAGTTTGGGTATTACAACGCTTTCAACTTTTTCTCGCCAAACAAAACATATACTCAATCTATTTCATATTAAGTGGCGTTTAAGGTTTTATCACACATTAAGAAAATTATTTAATTTACTATTTTATCTTTTATTAATATATTATACAATTTTTTTTATTGGTTAATAGATAAAATTAGTAGGGATAAAACTGAAAAATTAACCAAACATCTACATTGAAAATGACACTTATTTTGAAACAAAATTTAACTATAATGAAGGAGTATTGAGGCAAGTTTCTCGATACTGTTTGAAGTGATCTGAATTAGTGTTAACAAATCTGACGGATATGATTGTTCCTGCAAAAGCCCCAACGACTACGGTGATGTTCGCTTCTCCACTCAGATGATTCATCTAGATGGAAATGAAAAATGATGTTCGTTTCTGACAATTTAACAGAGCATTTGAATGAATCCGTTAGATGGTTTTCATTAAACTAAAAAAACAAATGGTCTAATATACCATTTCTTACTTTAGATACTTACATACCCTTCTCACCTTCATCTAATTACCTCTCTCTCATTCCTCGACCCTGGTTCACTCCTCTCTTCACAGCCGGTGAATCGCTGCCGCTGAATCGCCGCAGGTGAATCGTCGGAGTTCAGGTTCGTTCTCTCTTTTGCTCTCTCTCTCTCTGTGTATCTATTTGTGCCCTTTTCTCATGGGTTTTTTTTTCACCCCAGTCTAGCCGCTCCTCTTTGATCTTCTTCTTTGCGGATCTCTCGCCGGAGTTCAGGTTTATCTCCTCTCTCTCGCGATCTCTCCTTATCTCTTTGTCTCTCATGCGCTCTCTCTCTCTCTCTCTCTCTCTCTCTCTCTCTCTCTCTCTCTCTCTCTCTCTCTCTCTCTCTCTCTCTCTCTCTCTCTCTCTCTCTCTCTCTCTCTCTCTCTCTCTCTCTCTCTCTCTCTCTATTTGTGTCCTTGTCTCATGGGTTTTTTCACTCCAGTCTAGCCGCTCCTCTTTGATCTTCTTCTTCGCGGATCTCTAGTCGGAGTTCAGGTTTATCTCCTCTCTCTCGCGATCTCTCCTTATCTCTCTTTACGTGTGATTTGATTTTTCCTTTAATCATTGAAATCTCGAAGTGGGTTTCAGGTGTTATGGATTGAAATAGCTGCATCTACCATATGAGATATAGGATATATCTCTGATTCATGATTTTTATGTGTATGAATGGAGACGAGTGTGATGGCTTGGTTTGATTTCTTAGCTTATGTTGTGAATACATCGGATTTAGTCGTTGCCATCGTTTGATGTTTGATCTGTTTCAGCATTCAAAGCTGTCACTGTTTGATGTTTGATATGTTTTAGCATCCAAAGCTGCCATTGTTTGATGTTTGATATGTTTTAGCATCCAAAGCTATCATTGTTTGATGTTTGATATGTTTTAGCATCAAAAGCTGCCATTGTTTGATGTTTTATATGTTTTAGCATCCAAAGGAAATATAAGAAAACAGAATGTGAATGATGCTGCAAGACAATCAATCATAGATAAGTTTTATGAGGTATATGGGGAAAGACATCCTTCGATAAAATTTGGGATCAAATATACTACTTGCAAGAAGCAGTACGAAGCTTTAAGGAAACTTACTCACAACAGAACTGGACTTAGTTATCATTCAAATGGGAGCATAAACATGACTGAGGACTGGTGGAACGACCTATGTAAGGTATATAGATTTCTTATTTGGTTTGTAAAACTTATTCTTAAGCTTCTTCTATAGTTTCTAAGTTTATTTTTTTTTGTTCTCATTGTTTTGTTCAGGAATGGCCAGGAGCTAGGAAAATAAAACATAAACCAGTTGCAAATGTGGATTTGATGGAAAAAGTATTTGGTACAGTTCATATCAGTGGAGCTGAGGGTTAGTCTGCACAACAAGGAGAAAAGCATTTAGACGCAATGCATCTGAATCAAGATGATGATCCTGATGATGATACTGAAAGGCGAATCCTTCCTACTCAAGATTTTGATCCTGATGATGATGGTGTGAGTGGGTCTCATTCTAATCAAGTTCAGTTTCAGATCAAATTATGAAGTTATGGATCATGGTTCTGTTTTTGTAATCTCATTTTTGATTTTGGTTCTAATTTTTGCAGTCTCTTAGTAACTCGGAATTTGTTCATTGGTTTTGCAGGAAACATCTGGGAGAAAACAACATGGATGCTTACATGGATTTGGTACTGGAGGAAGAAAACAACATGGTTTCTATTGTTGTAAAACAGCATCATGCATTGAGCATCAATACCAAATACACATCGACAGAAACAAGTTTATAGGTCTTTCTATTGTTTTAAATCTTATAAAAAAATGTCTTTCATGAAAATGAAAATATGTAAATGTCAAAAATAACTTGGTATGTCATAAGTAATTTATATTGGGATTTCTAGAATTTTTGTTTGGTTTTTTTTTTTTTTGGCAACGAGTTTTTGTTTGGTTTTGAATGAAAATTTATGTATATATATTTTAGATCAATATTTAAAATCAATATGGTTAAGATTAAGAGTAAAAAAATTTTAGAACAAAACATAGGTATTTTAGTTATTCTTCTAATCAAATCCATTTAGATGAGAATATAAATAAACCAAACAAATACACTTTCATTCAGATTCATCATCCAAATGAACCATTTTTTTTTTGAGTCATTTGACATTCAAATGAATCATTTCGATGAAGCTTTTGAATGGATCATTTGAATGAACATGCTAACTAGTGAAACGAATAGGGCCGTAAAATATGAAAGATCAGTTTTTCTTTATTGAAACATAGAAGTAAAATAAAAATAAAAATCAACCAAAAATGATATAAATAAGCAATTTTGTTCATTTTCTTAAAAATATAAATTTCAAATTTTTCTTAATCAGTTTATGATCTTAAAATACAAATTTATATAAATAAATTGAAGCATAAGTTTTGCGGATTGAAGTTTTGTGGAAAAACCAGAATTAGCCCTGGACATTCGGGTACTCGGGTCGGATTCGGGTAAGAACCGATCGGATTCGGATTTTCTGGGTAAGGCAGTTTAGGACCCATTCGGATAAACAGAAAAATCGGTTCAGGTTTGGTTCGGGTCTTAGCGGGTTCGGGTCGGTTCGGATCTAAAATTTCAGAACCTATAAATACCCGAAAAAGTCGGCTATTATTCGGGTTTGGGTATTTTGTACCCGATTACCCGAAATTTAACCCGATAACCTGAATTTTATCCTATTACCCAGAAATTTTAATATTAAATATTAAAATAATTTTTTAATAAATCTATTTTTTGATAAATTTGTTAATTATTTAAAATATATAGCTAACCATTTCAATATAATTTTGGTTATTTTGAATATTTTGATCTAGGAAAAACTAATATTTTAAATTTTAAATTGTAACTTTGAATAACTATGTTATAGATTAAAAAAATATACCTAGTATTTTGTATAAATTATTTTATTTCGGGTTTGTCGGGTACCCATTCGGTTCTCGGTTCGGTTCCGGGTTCGGTTCCGGTTCTTCGGGTTTAGGAGATTAAGACCCAATAGAGTATTCTACCGGTTCCGGGTTCGGATTCGGGTCCATATTTTCGGTTCGGTTTCGGTTCGGGTTTTCGGGTCCGGTTTTTTTGTCCAGGCCTAACCAGAATCGTGGAATTATTGTTCGTGGATGGCTGGGTGCTGCTCATCACCTTAGAAAACCCATCAAGACTTTCTCAAAAGAGGTGTAATACCTCGGTTTCAGAAAATATGATTGGCCACCTATGTCAAAGCGGACTTAACTAAACGTGGCTTAAGCTCTAATGACAACAACTGTTTTTAGTGGTTAGGTTTAGTAGGTTTGATATCTGGTTGAGCGAAGTTCATAACCTTTGTAGCTTCTTCTTTCGAAGTCTGAAATTTGTATAGAAATTGGGTTCATCAGTGCTAGTTACTGGGATTAGATTGAAAATTTCTAGGGTTTTGTTTTGTTAATCATCCCCTTGCTGCATGAATGAATTGCGACTAAAATTTGTGTGTTTTCTTCATCTTCTATCTAATTTGTTTCTGTTTGCCTTCTCTGGTTTGTTGTACTATGTGTAGAGAGTTTACTGTTTAAATCATAGAAATGTTGAGAAAGATTGTCATTTGGTTCGAGGGATCAGCTAACAAGATTGGAGTTGAAATTGTGATACTAGACGGTACAATCCTAGCTAATCCTCGGCATACATACATAACCCTCACGTGATGACCTGGTGAGAACATTTTTTTTGGTTTTTGTATGAATGTAAAATTATCTATATTAATATTTTTGAAATATATTTTGTGTTATGCCTTTTAAGTTTTGCTTATTTAAATTTTCATTTACAACATTATCTCTTAAAAAACTTCCATAAATAATATTGCAGAGAAAATCAAATACTAAACTTTCTTAAATCGACCAACATTTATTACATTTATTGCCATAAAATCTTAACAATATCTATGCATTCCAATTTTTCCAAAAACAGCTATATCCATTAAAGTTTTAATCCTATAAAATCACCAAAACTATCTTTAGAGATTTTGTTTGTATAGACTTTCTATAGAAATTTTTGATTGTAAAATGTAGATTTAGTCATCTATATTACTTGATTTGAGGTACTTAGGGGTTGATTCCTCAGATTTCTCACATTATAATTTATAATAAATAAAACTAAATAATTATCCCGTGGTGTTTCTATAAATTGAAGTACATTTGGTGTCCTTTAATTTATACTTATTTACAAATTTAATCCTTAAAAAATTGCACATACAAACAGAATCAATTAGATTCCTAAAATGTCTCTACAAATTTGGTTTATAATTTCCTAAAACAATTTATATATTAATAAATTTATTACACTTAATAATATATGCCAAAAATATCTATACAATATTTTCTTCTTTTAAAAACTCTAATATTCAGTAATAACTATATTGTTTCATATGAACAATTAAAACTTTAATGGTTATTAATATGCTGATAAAAAATGCAAGAATAATTATTTCACGGGTTAAATCTAATAAATTGGAGTATATATCTGAAACAACCGACCTTTTTTTTTTTTTTTTTAATAATAAATACTAAATAATAAATATATAATATAATATAATAATAAACTACAACTAGTGGTCTCATACCCACTAGCCACCTAACCACATTCACAATCCAACAGCGGAACCACATACCAATAAATATCCAATAAAACAATATCCAATAACCAAATAAGTAATATCCAGCATTAATCCCAACAGCATAAATCAAACAACCAGCAATCCTAACAATGCTCTAAGACTCAATTCTAGCAACCTAACAATGCCAGATAACCATACAATCAAGTCCCTAGAACATCCTCCTCTTCATTGCCTTTGATTCCACGATCACACTTTGCCTTTACCTGCACCACAAACACAAATTGAGATGCATGAGTATTTGATAAACACTCAGTGAGGCAATCCTCCCATCTACTGGGCTATACACACAAGCAATAAGATCTCTACATGCCACAAACAACAATCAATAAAACAAACCAGGCAATATACATAGCATGCAACATCCATCGTAACTGAACAAGGGGTGTCGACCGACACCAGATGGTGTCGATCGACACTGACTATCTGGTGTCGACCGACACCAAACTGGTGTCGACCGACACCCTGCCCGACACTCCCGAAAACCCTAGTTTGTGTCGACCGACACCTCCACATGGCATCGATCGACACTCGCCAAAGTCCCGAGCCGTCCTCGCGTTGGTGTCGACCGACACCCCAACTGGTGTCGACCGACACCGATACCGAGCAGCGATTTCCCTCGATCAGAAACTCCGAATCTCGCCTCCAATCTTCTCCAATCCGCTCCTTGCACTCCCATAAGCCAAACCCAGCCCAGACAGCAACGAAATATCATAGAGAACTCAAAGAAACAACCACATAAGCACCAAAACACATAGAATCTAGAGATCTTAGCTTAGATAAGCCATGGTCATGCACTCACCTCTTCCAAGAAGATTCTGACCAACAAGAACGAATTCCCTCACTCCTAGCAAGCTTCTAACACCTCCCCAGCCTTAGATCTCCCAAGAACAGCAAGGAATCTCTCAATCTCTTCCCAAAAGCTCAAGAACACTCTCTCTTTTGTTTTTCTCTCAAAAACGGCGACTAACTCCAAATAACACGACCCTAGGTCGTTTTCTACCTCTAAAAACTCGATTTAGGGATTCCCTAAACCAACCACGCAAACCGGACAATTAAAATTGAACCGACCAAACCGGCCACAACTGGTGTCGATCGACACTCCCCCTGTGGTGTCGATCGACACCCTTACCAAAATACCAAAAATTGGTTTGCGGGTGTTACAATATCTTAACAGTTTTGAAGTACATTTTTGTGTCATCTTCTCTTATCTTTGTATCCAAACAAGTCCCAACTAAATTCTCTACAATCCTTACAAACAAACACAATCATTTCCTTATTTGATAATATTAATTTTCTAAAATCTATCTACCTAATTTAAAGCAATATGTTATACTAAAATAGAATTCTCCTTTCACTTTTATTTAATCTTATATTTAATTATTTGAATTACTATTTAATACATAAAGTTAATAAAATTTTAGATTTTTTTCAGCATATGAAGTGATTTGAATTTTTATAAACGGATATATATTTTAAAAATTGTTTTAGGATTTTTGTAACCAAACAAGTATTTTCAGATATATATTATTTTACATTTGAGTTATTTTAATATATAATGAATATTTACAATTAAAAGTTAAAATAACATGCAGTGAAATTATATTATGCGAATGATTTGGATCAATATGAATATAAATTTAATTATCATTAATTTGGTGTTACACAGATAATTTATCATTTCATTATTTTGCTAACATTATCAATATTAGAATATCAGATATATTAAATTGAGTAATTTATGATAATGTAGAGAACAAATTATTTTACGGTAAACTATGGGTTAAATCCTATAATTAAGAGTCAAATACAATTATATAATCTTACACTAAAAAAAACTAATACATACATATAACTTAAATTTTGATTTATTTGTTATAAATATTTGACTGTTAATTTCTTCAGAATGAACAAAGTTATTGATTTATAAAACAAACAAAAAAATAAAAGAAATGGACCCGTGGTGTACCACGGATAAATCCTAATATTCAACAAAAAGACTGTTTTACAATAAATGCAACTTCAAGCTGAAAATTTTAGAAAAGTGTTACTAGAAATTCAATAACTAGTAGCTATGATGTTGGAACCTGGTAAGAACATTGATATTGCTGTTGGTAATTTCTTGGATCGGTTTTCTAGTGTTTTGAAGCTGTATTCATAAGGCTTACATTTTCTCCTAGAAAATATATATATATATATATATATATTAGAGTAGTGAATGCATAGCATTAGATAGAGTGATAGACAATACAAAACGAAAGCCTATGTGATCGCTTCTGGTAACGATCACTCAAAGTCGTCTATAAATTAGTTGGTTTGGTGTTTTGATAATCCCTACCTTATTCACCTGAACTTCCGACTCTGTTATCGCATTCATTGCTGCTCTCATTCAATAGACGGCTAATAAAAGCTAGATTCTAATTTGCTACCCACCCAAATAACATGAAGAGTATTCGGCTAACCTGAGCTAGTCATCTACTATCTTCTATCTCCAGTGCTAATCACTAAGCTATAACATAAAAATCTAGCAATACTAAAAAAAGAGATGAGTCATTTAATTTGCCTCTAAGATGATATTACAAAAATATTTAGTACGTTAGGATTATGTTATTAAAAATTACTAAACTGTTGCAAAATTGATCACAGGAAAAAGAAGAAAATAAATTTTTCTAATACACAACCTAATAACCAGGCTATAAACTATTTTTGAGAAAAAAGGTAAATACCACAACCCAAGAAGTGAGCTTCCTAGTTAGATCTACCGGCGACTTACTCATTGTCTATTGCATCTTCAATCAAAATCCAGTTCTGTTTCTGATGACTCAGAGCTTATCTTTCGCCGCCCTCAAGCTCTTCTTGATCTTCAAGCTGTCCTTCTTCCTTGTTGTTAGCTTCAGAATTTACAGTCTCATTGTTACTATTACTGTTCCCTCCACTTTCCTTGCGACCAAAGAACAATCCTGAAGAAGATGAGTCCTCTTCATCAAGATCCTCTTCTTTCTCTGCATTTTTATTCTCCTTTGATCTTTGCCTTACAACGCCATCCATCCATGGCGGACAGCGGTGTGTAACCCCAAGATCTGCTTCAATCAGTGAGGCGTTTGAAACAGGATGGGTCCGTGTAATGCAAGAACATTCAGGTACAGGATGCGAAAGAAAACTAAAGGCTTTTGATCTCTTGGAAGATTCGAATAGACCCTCGAGTATGCTTCTCTTGAGAAGCTTCCTAACTGATGTTATCCAAGTGTGATTTGCCTCGTACATATGGTCTCGGATCTCTTCCAATAGCATTGCAATTTGTTTCCTACAAGTATGACAAATATTAAGATTACTATTCTGCTATGAACAAAATCTATGAATGTCTTCAGAACAGGATGTTACATTTACCTGTCTGGTCTAAAAGTCTTAGAAGAAGCAGACTGATACAGCCGGTGACCCATCACTAAACTAGCAAAACTCGGATGTCCTTTCCCATCACGATCAAATCCCGAGATAAATACATCTGCTTCCACGCTAACAACATAATCAACCGCTTCCCACAACAACTTGTGAGCATTAGTTCTCAACTCAATAACCGTGCTTTCGGGCTCATTGTCACTCTCAGCTACCCAACCCCACCAACCTTCAATGTTGTAGTACTTTGGTCTAGCAGGTGGAGGTGGAAGCGGTTGAGGCCTTTGTGTTGTGCTCTTCAGTGAATCATGTTTCGTTTCTTCCTCGACCGAAGGTGGTGCCATTGTCTTGATATCTTTATGTTTCGCCTCACGACCATACATCTTAGCAAGCTCCCAGCTAGTACTAAGAGAAGTTCGGTCAACGACATTCTCAAACATGCCATGTAATGGAATTAGTGTTCTCTGCCCACCAAAAACCTCTCCCCCAGCGACATATATGATTGTGTCCCATGAGTATCCATAAGCTCGTAGAAGAATACCAACCTGAGATAGAATCCAAAGCATTTAACTTCGAGTTAAAATCTGTATATATTTATACTGTTTGCTTACTTCTTCTGGCATCAGAGGGCATAACCCCGCTAGGCGTTGCTCAGCTGAGTCTATAGAGAGCTTCCCTTTGACAATCCCACGTTTTATCATCCAAGCTCGTTTATGTTGAATCAGCTCGGTATGGACATCCTTTGAGTAGCTCCAAAATGCAATAAACACATTAATCATAATCCACTATGAAATAGCTTTTTCCCTAACTTGACAATACTATAAACTTTAAAGTACCTGGAACAGTTCAGCACAACCATGATAGGCCAAAGCTTCTCTTGTCATCCCTGGATCATAGGCTATAAAAGGTCGACCCAAAGGTTTCAGCCTGTGGACATTACACGTAAATAGTCACAATGGCGTTAAAGGAAAAGAAAAAACATCAAGAAATAATGCACATTGGTCCTGAAGAGACTAGCCTTTGCAATACTTTAGTGGAAAGTTCTTGAACTTCTTTTCGAAACTGTAACGCGTGGAAGGCAACCCTACACCGTAACCTCTGATATTCTTCAAGATCACTTGGAAGTATAGCCTACATGAAGAGAAATAGTAAGAATATAGTCAATGATCAATACTTTAGAGAAATGATTGTTAACAAATAGGGGGTAACTTTTCACTACTTGTAAGCATCCACCGTGAGGGACAACTAGTTCAACGACCGAGTGCTTAATGAGAACAGGTAGAACATGGTGTAAGTAGTAATAAGGCGAAGATCCGTAAGAGACTTTAAATGAAGGGATTTGTTTCTTTCTTCTAGCCCATTTGAGATTCTTGGGTAGAGTTTTAACAACTCTAACATCATTTGCAAGTGAAGCCATGAAGTGCTCTTCATTATACAAATACGCAAAGCTCTTGAATTGTGAACTGCTCGTAAAGCAACAACGAATAGATGAAATAAGAGCAAAGAACCAAATCAAAAGCACCAAAGTAAAAGTTTTAAAACAAATTAAGTCTCTGCACCTAATTCCTTTACTGCTAGTTGTTGATTGAATCTCAGGAATCACCAGAGTAGCGTTAAGAAGCCGAGAAACGGCTACAACATCAGGAATCTAAGGAAAATGACCAAAAGTAAAAATGCCATGAGAAGTGTCTGTCACACACACTTGATTGAAAATGTCAAGATAATCTTGAATATTTCTTTCTTACCGAGTTTCTAATCTCATGGAAACCACCTTGTATCCTAACAAAAACAAAACCATTTGTCCTTGCCGGAGGATCTGTTACCCCCCACCAAATCACAAACCAAATATTAAAAAAACATAAGCAATACAGAACACCAATCTTATTGAACTAATCAAAAACACAACAAGGTCAACTTAAGATATGGTTCCGGATCCGATAATGTAGGGAAAAAGACATGAATTAAATTGTAAATAAGAAAATAACCTGAATGAAAACCTCTGGGAGTAGCATCAGGAAGTAATGTCTCTACATGCCTTGTTGGTCCCCAAAGTCTTCTATACAATGGCGTCTGCAACATACATACATAAGTTGTAAGTTGTAAGATCATCAAAAGCTAACAGTACTAAAAAACCAATTTGATAAATAATTAAACTAAGAAAGGAAGAGAATCATGATTGCAAAACTACAACTTAAAAAGCATTAAATCTTTTTGTTTAAGGAAAGAAGAAACGATTCTATAGATACCCAGAAGAAAAGAACAATGGCCCACTTGAGCAAATTAAAATAAAAATTTCGTTGTGATTCAACAATGGAGATCCACTAAACATAAAGATGAGATTTTTTACATGTCGAGCGAATCTGGGATTTTCAAAGACAGGTCTCCAAGAGAAGATAGTAACAGGGATAGAGTAATCGGAGACTGAGTCATCTGTGAATCCAGCGAGAAGAAAATGGACAAGAAGAGAGAAAACAGACAAGACAAGACCAAGAAGACCAATCCATTTCATGCGCGACTTCAAGAACACTTTGCCTTCTCCCTTCATCCCTCCAGATATAAAGTAAAGTGAAGTGAATCGAGTTCTCAGTTAGTTCTTTTTACTAATGGACGACATAACAGAGACTAAGCGCAACATTTGCGCCAACACTACTTTATATTTTACTTAAAAATAGAGAAAATAAATAGAGAAAATGATAGGATTGTTCTATATATAGAGCAACTCTATTCCCATTTCTATATTTTTATACTAACTCTATTTTCAACTCTAAAATAGACTAATATATTAAAGGAAAACTATATTTTTCAACTCTAAAATAGACTAATATATTAAAGGAAAACAATATTTTATTTTAGAGTTACTTTATTTTATAAAAAAATATAGAGATATACATTGAATGGTGGATAGAAAGAAAAATTGAAATCGGAAGAGAGAGTGGTGGAGACACGTGTGAGAACATGTCTGGAGAAGTAGATCGGTGTTGATCGGACAATGGGTTGTTTGTTCCCTCTTTCTCTCTCTGCTCTCATTGAATTTACTTTTTTTGTTTATCCTAGGCGCCTCGATCGCGCGTGATTCTCACTTTTTACAGCTCTCTTGGACTCGGACGATACTTTTTTTTTCTTTAAAACAAGAATTTTAATAATAGGTTTTTTTCCCAATTTTAAAAGGGAAGTTTACTATACTAGTACAATTGGTAAAAAGGTTTGGTGTTTAATGGCAATTTCGTCCTCAAAATCGTGTATTAGAAAGAAAAAAAAATAATTAAAACAATGTCATAGTAATTAAAAGTCACATATAAAAGAGAGTGTTAAAAGGAAGCTATTATTGAAGGGAAAATATTCCGCCAATTCGTAAGTTTATCATTGTAGTGACAATAGAGTTAGATGGGATTGGTAGAGTTAGTGAATTGATTTATGGTTTTTATGAGAGTAATGTGGTAGATTGAAGTAGAGTAGCGGTAGAGTCGTAGTTATGTGAGAGAGTTAAAAAAAAATTAGTAGAGTTAAGCAGAAGAGATATAAATAGTTATGATAGAATTAGTTAAACCCATAGAGTTATGGGTAGACTAATTAACCCTCATATAATTAACTTTAATGGTGGTAGAGTAAGTAAAAAAAAAAGATTCTTAGAATTGTGGACGAAATAGAGATAGCTCATATACTTAATTGTAGTGGTGGTAGAGTAAAAAGATATAATTGAGTCAACATGGCACCACATTCGCACACCGAATCCAATCATGGAAGGACATCGTGTGATCTGGTTTCTTTACGCCACTCCTAAGTATGCGTTTATCACATGGCTGGTGGCAAAAAACAGAGTTGCAATGGAGGATAGAATGCTCAAATGGAACTCAACGTTTAACTCCAGTTGCGTTTTATGCAGGCATCCTATGGAGACCAGGGACCACCTTTTTTCCAATGTCCATACTCTCGGAGGGTGTAGAAGGCACTAGTGCAAAAACTCATCCCAGCAAGTTTGTCTTTCAATGGCGAGACATTATATCGCTACTTGATGGTAGGGAGCTTGACAAGACTAAGCGCTTCCTAGTAAGGTATACCTTCCAAAATACAATCCACTCTATTTGGCGAGAGAGAAACAGGCGTCATCATGGAGAAAAACCTTCACCAGAGAATATGCTTGTGAAGATGATCAATAAGAACGTCCGTAACCGGTTGAGTACGCTTAAGGATAGGGGACATCAGCATCCAAATTTGGTTTGCAGCTCGTTTTTCTTAACTAGGATTGTCCTATATCTAGTATATAAAGATTCCATATAAACTATACACAAACAGCTTTGTAAAAGGTTTATTTTTATTTTGAATATAATTTAACTTTAGATTCAAAAAAAAATATATAATTGATTTATATCGCAGACCAATAATTAGTGACAGCAGAATTATTGTTGATGATAGAGTTATTTTTGAGAATAGAGTTTTTGAATTGTGTTATGATAGAGTTAACGCTTACTAAAATATCATAAGATTCGTAGACTTAGTGTTTTGTGGTGACAGAGTTAGTAATTGGTAGTAGATTTAAGTAAATTTAGGTCAACATTATATAAGTAATTTTAGGTTCAATGAGTTCGCCTTAAGTAGTGAAAAGACAAAAGCTCCCTAAACGAAGAGATAACTGAATTTGTATGAAGTATAAATTGAGATAACTGTTGCTCTCGGAGATTTTCTGTTCGTTTTGCTGTTGCTGCTAGTCCTGGGCGTTTGGGTATTCGGTTCGGTTTTAAATATATTCATTAGATTCCAGATATTTTGGGTAACGAAGTTTATGATCCATTCGGTTATTTTAGATTTTTGGTTTGGATTCGGTTACTTTCGGTTCGGTTCCGGGTACCCGAAATAGTGAACTTTAGTTTAAAAATATTTGATCAAATTTTGAAAAATATGTCTATAATTTCTAACTATTTTTGGTTATTTTAAATATTTTAGTCTAAATATATTTGATATTTAAAGATTTATAATTGTAATTCTGGTTATTGGGTTATATTAGGTTTAAATAAATTAATATTTTGAATCAAACGACATGTATTTAAATATATTTACATTCATAAGTAATATGTATTTATTTAATTATAAATATATAATAAGTAATATGTATTTAGCAAGTAATAATTTTTAGTTTAAAATATAGTTATAAAACATCTTTTTGTCATAAATCATGAGCTAAATATACTCAAATTCATGCCAAAATTTTTGATATGGAATAGGGAGTGATTATAACATAAAATAAATGATACAATACACAGATTGATTTGCTTAAAAAATAATCAATTTACAGATTTGCCAATATTATTGTTGCTCATGTGTTTGATTTGGAAGAAAAAATAATTTGACAGAAGGACCAGAAAAAAACCAATGTTTTCAAACACACACAAAGGACACTAAAACAAAGGACATTTAGTATCAAGAACCAAAGAGTATGGATAGTCTCATCAACGTCCTAAGCTTCTTCTGATCTAGGCGATAGGCTTGTCCAAAGGACAACATGATTCCACTTCCTAAACTCTTGGACAGCGTAGTCATAGATGCTATATGAGATTACCATCTTTCTTCATCGGATTTCGCTTACAAACTGATAACAAACCTCTATTTCCTTTATTGATAAAACTAACCAGAACACACCATAGAAGAAGCTAGCACATCACAAGCTCTTTACCTAACAAAGATCAGAGACGAGAGCACATCACTCTCGCACTAACCATCAGAGAGCACATCACTCTCTCACTAGCACATCACTAGAACATTCAACAACAATAAGCATAATCCAGAAGATGAGCTTCCAAGGCTCTTTTAAACTCATTCTGCAACGGCAAAGCCTCTCTTTCTTTCAGAGTCTTTCCTTCACTCTTTACTCTGTTCCACGTCATCAGCTTGTTTCTTCTTCGTTAAGTAGTACAATGATGAATCGTATCAATACTCTCCCCATATAGACAAGCTTGTCCTCAAGCTTTAAGAAAAGAAGAAATGGATGCGGCAAGTCTCTCCTAGGTCATGAACTCTCATGAATAGACCATCCTCGCCACAAGAAGAAGGCACGGCAAGAACACAAAGGAATTGGACCAAGCTCACTTAGACTGATCCCTTCACCAGATTGAAAATGGACCAAATCCCACAGCATAAGTTCTGAACATGGCTGCAACTTCCTAACCTTGTGTTATTAACGATGCCAAACTTGAAGTCTTGCAATCCCCAGATGTGTCTTTCTATGCCAAACTATTGCCGTAACAACAAGAACATGTGAAGCTTTCATTTTCTGAAGAGAAGAAAACAGCACATGATACTTATTCTTGTTTATATTCCGCCTCCAGAATCTAAGTACTTTACTTCTCCACTTGTGAAACACTTGAAACCTCTCATTACCATGGAGAAATTTTGTCATTAGTGTTGCATCATGGTCTTGCAAAAGTGTGTTGAATGCAGGAACCCTTAGTAAACTAACCGCATGCTCCGGAATATCCATTGCTAGTCTAGTTTGTAAATGTAGCTTCCCATACACCATTGGATAAGCTTTCAAGACCGTGTAGCCGTGGAAAACCGACTCCACAAAAACATTCTCTTGTAGCATGAACTGTGCAGCAAAAGAAGGTAAAAGACGAATACCCGTTTGTGAACCATGTTGAACCTGAAACAGTAAAATCAATAGCTGCAGTTCCTTATTTCTCTACCTATGCTTTAATTGGAATTTAGACACCATAACATCTATTGGTTGTCCTGCACAATAGTCCAGTCTCGGTCTTGTCCAAAAACACAATGGAAAACTATGATGAAACAACAACATCTCATTCTCCAAACCTGTGACAGCCTCCCCATTACTTCCCCTACTGAGAGCTAGCTTGCCCTCAAGCTTGAAATGAGGAAACTGAAACTCCCTAGCAGCAGTTTGTAACTCACTGGTAAATCCTGAAAGTGAGGATCTTTCTTTAATGGCGTCAAGTGATAAAAAAAGAAGCCCAAACTTCACCTTCACCTCTCCAAGTATTGATAGGCTAAGTTATGTTTTAAAATCGATTCTGGCCATACCCATTTTGATTACGCCCGTAGAATTCTGTCAAGGTTACTTCTCTGATTTGGTTATAGATTTATTCTTATGTTTTGATTCTTTTTTAAAGGTCGGGTCATGGTCGTGGGATCCTTTTTAGTTTGAATAATTGACCATTTGTTTCAGATTTAGGGGTCTTTTAATTGTTCTAAAATGATCATTGAGATAAAGACATAGGTCGTTTCAGCTTACTACATCGTGTCCTATGAGAAAGATTTGTTAAGCTTAAACTGAAATGTCATCTGTAGTTGACAAAGAAAGACCTAGACCGGTTTATCGCTTCTTCTGTGTTCGCTATGTATCTAATGATCTTCTTCCCTTTTTCTCTCAGGTTTGTGAGAACCAAACTGCGTCTGGCTGGGAAGATTTTGGAATTACTCCTCAACAGCTTTCTCATAATGTTGACAATGGATCACTACAACAAGCAGCAATATGGACCGTGTAGGTTTTCTCTCATGAGACGTGCTTATATGTGTATGATTTGTTTTTAAAAATCTGACTTCTTTAGCTTACTTTGGTATGTTTTTTTTTGTGATGGAACCACCCTCAATGATTGTCAAATTTGATGAGCTACGTACTACCAGAGGAAGGTACGCACTCATCTCATTCCATAGACCAAAAACAAACTGAGGTTTGTTAGTGACTTGTTATTTTCTTCTTCTCTTCTTCTTCTCTTCTTCTTCTTCAGGGAGGTTTCTTTGGAATGTTGGCTTTAGGAGTTTCAGGTTATGGCCCTGATAAAGTTATAAATTTTATGAAACTTGCAGGAGAGGTCCATTAGAATCTCAAATGTATTTAGCGTCTCTGTTAATTTACTGGGCACTGCTTATTGCTGTTTCCTCCCATTTAACTGCAGGTTGCTTGGACTCGCTGGATAGAAATATTTCTTTACTGCAGGCCAGGTTGGTAAACTATTAAATTTGAAATGTCCTTAGGGTTTCCTCCCATTAAAACTAATTCTACCCTGATTTTATGCCTCTCCTTAATGGTTAAATGGCCTAACCACCGTGACTCCCTAATTACCTTCCTAAGCTCTATCACATTACTATTTTCCTGCCTTAAAAGGTAATTGAACCCTGATTATATGACTTTACTTAATGGTTAAATCGCCTAACCGTTGTCTTTTCCTAATTACCTTCCTGATTATTTGCCTTCCCTTAATTGTGCGATCCGTTACGATTTCACCATAACTTACTAATTACTACCCCGATTTAAAGCCTTACCTTTTTACATATATATTTGATTTCATCCCTCATGAAATTTAAAACCCAAACAACCCTTCCTCCGACCTAAAAAAACACAAATGTCTTCCAAAGATCCTCCTTCAGATAGCCCTATTTTCTCCTATCTCAAGCTCGATAAAATTACCGAGTCTATAGACACACCAACCATCCTCATTCGTCTACTCCATTTCTGGGATGCCCGTGATTTCAAACGCAACAATCTTCTTCTTTGTGTCGAGTGTCTTCTTCTGGATGAGGAGGTACAGCTTTTATTCTTCCTGATTCCAAATTTGGAACATTTTAATCGTTATATTTATTTCTAATAAACACTTACACTTACAAAATTTCCTTCGGTAGGTTTCCTCTCATAAGACGTGCTTATATATGTATGATTATTTTTTAAAAATCTCTCTTCTTTAGCCAACTTTTGTATGTATGTTTTTTTTGTTGCATCAGCCTCAATGATTGTCAAATTTGATCAGATACGTACTACCAGAGAAAGGCATCAGTGGACATTGTGATGACTTGCTAGAGCGCAAGACCATTTATGGTTTCTGGTATGGAGACCCACATTTGTTTTTTTGTTATGTGTTTCTTAGGTTTTTCCTGTCTCACTTTCTCATAATGAGTGGGAGAATAATTCGTATGTTTTCTCTCCTTCAGCTGGGAATGAATTTCGAGACAACCAGGTCGCAGGTCTTCTATCCTTTATGCTTTTCCGTTTAACTCAGAGAAGAAACGAGGTGGTGTTGCTGTTAAAAAACGGTAAATATCTGCTTCTTCCCCAGTCCATCGTGTGTGTTAGTTCAATTTCATGTTTGATTTTGTTGTTTTCATTATAATTAGAGAATAATTTGATAAAACGTACACTGACTCACTCAGTGTCTCTTCTCTTTTCGTCTTCTAATTGATGAATTTGGGTTTCCTCGGGCGCTTCATATTCGAACGAGCAAGTTAAGGTATACAAATCCTAGGGTTTATTTTTTTTTTAATGTTAAGGTAAGACATCTTCTCTTGTCTTGTCTTTGTCTTCTAACTCAGGAGGATTTTGGTGCCCGGTGAGGATCGGAGAACGTTGGTTGTTTTGTTTCCGTAGTTGGTGTCTCTTCTTCTGGTTTGACCGACGGCCAAGTACATGTTTTAAAAATTCTATGGTTCTTTTTTTTCAGGATTTATCTTTAAAGTCGTTGTTTGATTCAGACCTGTAAAATTAACTAATATGGTTTTAATCTAATTCTGTATATGTTGTGCAGGTCGGGTGGAAGAATGAAGACTGACTAAGGTAAGCTAACTCTGTTCTCCTCTCTTTGTTCTTTTTTACTTGGATTTTTGAGATTTACCAAGTTATACTACTAACCCTGCTTCTAATGTTGTTCTCTCTTTCTCGTTTCAGCTGATTTGATGGTTGCTGCAGTAGCACTTGGGATAACAAAAACAGAGGTTTGTCACAGGTAATTTTTCACTTAATATATAAGATTTTCCTTTTCGATAATGACTCTTAGTGTTGTTATGATGCTTTCTTCTCCTCTGCAGCTGTCATTGACTACAGACTGTCTCTCCAACCTCAAAACTTGAATGGAGGAAGCATTGCATTTCCAGTGGTTCTTATCACAGGTAATTTTAAGTTTTTTCACTTTATATGTGAATTTTATATAATGACTCTTTAGGGTGGATCAGATACTTTCTTCTCCTCTACAGCAGCTGTCAGTGACTACAAACAGCCTAACTTGAATGATGAAAAAAGAAACATACATCTAGAGTTATAGAATTATGAGATAATGAGATCTGCCACCACTATTTTCCTTTGCTGCTTAGGTTTTCCCTGTTCACTTTCTCATATGGCCTGTTGGATTTTCTTTCTCGACAACTTTGTGGGTACATTGTTTCTTTCTCTATTATATTCTGATAGATGAATTGGCATTCTTCGCTCCTAAGATGTTGGCCTTAGGAGATTCAGGTTATGGCCCTGATGAAGGTTAAAAGTTTATTTAACTTGCAGGAGAGGTACATTAGAATCTCAAATATATGTAGCATCTCAGTAAATTTTCTGTTGTGAACACTCAATTCTTACCAAAACAATCGCTAAAATATTTGCTTCCCAACATAAAATATCCCAAACCCCTCTACTAATTACTATACGAACATAAGTTAGCAGTTTCGAAATTTGAATTCCATATCAAAATAAATAAATACCCGAAACCATGATTCCCTCCTATGTCTGTTAAATAAAATATTTACTTCAACCCCTAATTTTTAGCTACCAGACGTCTTTACGTCAACATCTATATTGCATTTTCAGTTCTTACATCATACTTACTTCCTAATTTCCTTCTCCTAAATCTCTTATTATTTCAATTTTCTTAAAAATTTAACATTTGCAGATACTATGATTCCCAAGAAAGTCTATGCGTAAATATTTGACCATACATTTTTATTAAATTTAATAAATAATTTTTTCTGATATTACATATTTAAAAGTTTATGTGTATTTTATCTTGGAACATATAAAATCTATTACTCTTAATAAAAGATTTAATAGAAATAACTATATTTATATATGTATATATATAATTAATATATTAATATAACCCACACAACGCGCGTGAGATTTTTCCTAGTATATATATATGATAGTATCAATGAATTATGACAAATTTCATCTCAATTTGATATCTAGTGTCAATGGCGGCTTTGAGGGGTCCCCGATATAATATATATATATAGCAATTTTAGTTTTTGTTTCTTCTCGATTCTATTTTGGCGGTATTTGTTTATACAATTTATTTATTTAGTTTTTCTCAAAACGTTTTGGACAGTGCATATTTGGTCAAAATAAAATAAAATAATGAAACGATGGTTATAGCATATTATGACATATCACGTTCTAAAACTTTTTATAGAAAAAAAAATCTAGAAGAATATGGAATATAAAAATATTTTAAAAGGTGAAAATTGGATATATTTAAGTGGACACAAATCCAACCCCTAAGAGTGCACAAAAGTTCATATACTTTATGTCTTCTTAGTTCTTAACTATTAAATTAGAAGTTAATGTAATTAGATTTTATATGTTCTTAACTATTAAAATGTAATTATCTTTATAAAAAATGTGATATAAATAAGGGAAAAGCGGATAACCACCCTGTTTTGACCGCTTGAGATGCTTCCATAACGTTTTCTAATAACAACAGGTAGGGTTGATGATGTTGGGATTTGGTTTCAGAAACGTCTCATACATATTTAGGAATTTAACAATTTTTAAAGTACTTGGGGTTCACGAATGTGGTGTAGAGGGTGTCAGTGGCAATTGTTACGAGTGCAAAAACAGAAATGGATTAAAAAATTGTAAACTTTACTCATAATTTGCTAGATTTTTTGTTTTTGAATTGGCAACTATAACATCTTTTAAATTTAAACTAGATTTGTACCCACACGTACGTGCGAGATTGATTTCATAAACTAAGTTTGCTAACATGTTTATAATATATTACGTATATATGAAGTTATGTTTGTAAATATATTTTTTTTTAGAATTATTTTATCAACATTCAATAGCCGAACTCTACCAATTTTGTATTTGATTTGTCTTTAATTCGGTTTAGACAAAAGAATGATCAGATTGGTTTATGTTATCAATAAAGATAATTACATTAAAAAAATAGTAAAAGAAAGATTGTATGTTATTTTGGGACAGTAAATGGGTCACATCCCTTATATCTAGAGTTTATATTTAACTATTTGATATTGTATATTTTACTTCAATGTAAGGGATTCAAACATACATGTATGTAAAGAATTTTATTGGTAGATATATATATATATATATATATATATATATATATATTTGATATAGCATTTATAACATAAATTTATATTTGGTTTGCTTTTATCAAGTTGTTATCGCTTCACCATAAATTTTAGATCAACATGATAGCTAACCCAGATCGAGTGTGATCAAGGTTAGGGTTAGTGATCAGTGTAACACCCGCAAACCAATTTTTGGTATTTTGGTAAGGGTGTCGATCGACACCTTCTAGTGAGGCATCGATCGACACCAGTTGTGGCCGGTTTGGTCGGTTCAATTTTAATTGTCCGGTTTGCCGTGTTGGTTTAGGGAAAACCCTAGCTCGGGTTTTTAAGGAGGGAGCTCGAGTTTTTCTCCTCTCTTGGCCGCTTTTGTCAAAAACAGAGAGAAAGAGGAGGAAAGCTTTGTTCTTGAGTTCCTGGGAGTTTTTGTGAGATTTTCTTGCTGTTCTTGGGAGATCTAAGGCTGGGAAGGTGTTAAAAGCTTGCTAGGAGTGAGGGAATTCGTCCTTATTGGTCAGAAACTTCCTGCAAAGAGGTGAGTGCATGACCATGGCTTATCTAAGCTAAGATCTCTAGATTCTATGTGATTTGGTGCTTATGTGGTTGTTTCTTTGAGTTCTCTATGATATTTCGTTGCTGTCTGGGCTGGGTTTGGCTTCTGGGAGTGCAAGGAGCGGATTGGAGAAGCTTGGAGCCGAGATTTGGAGTTTCTGATCGAGGGGAAATCGCTGCTCGGCATCGGTGTCGGTCGACACCAGTTGGGGTGTCGGTCGACACCAACGCGAGGACGGCTCGGGACTTTAGCAAGTGTCGAACGATGCCATGTGGAGGTGTCGGTCGATGCAAACTAGGGTTTCCGGGAGTGTCGGGCAGGGTGTCGGTCGACACCAGTTTGGTGTCGGTCGACACCAGATGTTCAGTATCGATCGACACCATCTGGTGTCGGTCGACACCCCTTGTTCAGTTACGATGGACGCCGCATGCTTTGTATATTGCCTGGTTTGTTTTATTGGTTGTTGTTTGTGGCATGTAGAGATCTTATTGCTTGCGTGTATAGCCCAGTAGATGGGAGGATTGCCTCACTGAGTGTTTATGAAATACTCATGCATCTCAATTTGTGTTTGTGGTGCAGGTAAAGGCAAAGTGTGATCGTGGAATCAAGGCAATGAAGAGGAGGATGTTCTAGGGACTCGATTGGATGTTGTCTTGCATTGCTAGGTTGCTAGAGTTGGGTCATTAGAAACATTGCTAGGTTGCTGGTTCCTTGTTTCTTGTTGTTTGGATTGATTATTGTTGATGATTATGGTTACTGGTTTTTATTGGAGTATTATTGGATATTATGTTGGTATTGTTATTTCCGCTGATGTTTGTGATTGTGGTTAGGTGGCTAGTGGGTATGGAACCACTAGTTGTAGTTCTATTTATCATATTATATTTATTATTATTATTTTTTTTTTTAAAAAAAAAAAGGTCGGTCGTTTCATTTTGGTATCAGAGCCCTTACGGTTCTAGGTTTGGGTTCACTAGGTTTCTGTTGTAGATGTTTGGGATTGCATGTCTTGATTGATTATGTGAGTTAGTCAATTGTGTGTGGCATGGAGTCCTAGAACATCCTCTTCGAGCCGAGTGTGTGATTCCACGGTGAGTTTATGTTCTGTGTTATATTAGAAATTGTTTGCTTAGCCTTCTGTTCATGGTAGTGCAGATGGTTAGAGAGGATGCTGTGACTGGTCGAGGTCGTGGACGCGGACGTGGTCGCGGACGTGGTCGTGGTAGGGGCAGAGCCCCAGTGGTTAGTGAGACCGAAGACCAGAGCGTGACAGCTGAGGGTGTTGGCGAGTCACAGGATGTTCCAGGGGATTCCGTGAGTGTGGCAGGAGGGGGCGGTGTTGATGCTCCAGTGGCCGGTGATGCTAGGGTCCCGGGTGTGGGAGTCCCAGCGGGTGGAGTCCTTGGTACTGACGTTGTGGCTATGCTAGCACAGTTGTTGGAGCGGTTACCACCTGTGGTGCCGGCTCAGGCTCAGGTAGTGCCACCAGTGGTGGCGGAGGGGCGGCAGCCAGTGGCTGCGGATGTGGGAGTTCATGCTCGTTATCTCAGCATGTTATCAGAGATGGGTAAGTTACGTACCGAGCAGTTTCCGGGAGGTGTGGATCCTACTGCTGCGGATGCGTGGAGGACGAGGGTGGAACGCAACTTCCATACCTTGAGATGTCCTGAGGAGTTCTGGGTGGACATAGGGGTCTACTTTTTGACTGGAGATGCTGAGTTGTGGTGGAGATCTGTGGCTGCTAGGAGAGTGCAGCGGGAGATGACTTGGGCTGACTTCGTTTTGGAGTTCAACCGCAAGTATTTTCCGAGAGAGGCATTGGATCGGTTGGAGGTGCAGTTCCTTCAGTTGTCTCAGGGGACACGGTCAGTGCGGGAGCTGGACTTGGAGTTCAGTCGACTTCTGTGTTATGGGGGTCGAGCTATGGAGCCTGAGGAGGCTCAGGTTAGGAGGTTTATGAGAGCTCTACGTGATGAGTTGAGAGTTCATTGTAGAGGGAGGTTTTATGCTACGCGTGCAGAGTTGGTGGAGACTGCAGCAGAGATTGAGGAGGATATCCGGGCACAGTCAGTGCCGGTTGCTCCAGCAGTTCAGCCTAGTAAGGCTCAGCAGCAGGGTGGTTCTAGCAGGGGCGGTAGGCATGCTCAGGGAACCAAGAGGAAGTGGGAGGCTACGCAGAAGCCGAGTGGTGCGGGTTGCTTCGGGTGTGGGAGCAAGGATCACAGGGTTGCTAGTTGTCCCAAGAGGAGTGTTCCGACTGCGGGGCCTCGGGTATGTTATCACTGTAGGGAGACAGGGCACATTAGGCCTTTTTGTCCCAAGCTACAGCCGGCAGCAGTGGCAGCTTTGCAGCAGGTGCAGCCTGGAGGTCAGCAGGTGGCACGGATTGAGCAGGCGCCACGTGTTTACTCGACAGTAGAGACTGGTGGAACCAGTGCCGGGGCGATCACAGGTATAATTTCTGGTACTTAATCTTTGTGAATTTTTGTAGGGTCAGATTTTATGTTCCTGTGATAAATTGTTAGGTTCTCAACACATGAGGTTTGTGTAGGGACCTTGTTGGTGGGCGGGTTTAAGTCCCACGTTATGTTTGATTCTGGAGCTTCGCATAGCTTCATTACTCCAGAGTGTGCAGAGTGTGCGGGGATCAGCGGGGATCCTGGTGAGCGTGCAGGAGTTGTCAGAGTTGCGGGAGGCGAGTTCCTGAGAGTGATTGGTCGAGCTAGAGGAATTGATATTCAGATCGCAGGAGAGTCGTGGCCAGCAGATTTGCTTATCAGTCCAGTGGAGCTGTATGATGTTATTCTCGGGATGGATTGGATGCATCGGCATATGGTGCATTTGGATTGCTATCGGGGTAGTGTGGAGTTTGAGCGTCCAGGAGGGAAGTTGGTTTTTCAGGGTATTAGACCGACTTCGGGGAGTCTCGTGATCTCAGCCATTCAGGCTGGGAAGATGATCGAGAAGGGCCGTGAGGCTTATCTGGTTACTATATCTATGCCAGAGTCAGTGGGGAAGTCTACGGTTAGCGGTATTCCAGTAGTGGAAGAGTTTGAGGATGTGTTTCAGTCTTTGCAGGGATTACCACCATCTCGGTCGGATCCTTTTACCATTGAATTGGAACCGGGGACGACACCGTTATCCAAGGCTCCTTACAGAATGGCTCCAGCAGAGATGGCAGAGCTGAAGAAGCAGCTAGAAGATTTGTTGAGTAAGGGATTCATCCGTCCTAGTGTATCACCGTGGGGAGCGCCGGTGTTGTTTGTGAAGAAGAAGGATGTGAGTTTCAGGTTGTGTATTGATTATCGGGGTTTGAACCGGGTCACTGTGAAGAACAAGTATCCTCTTCCTAGGATCGATGAGTTGTTGGATCAGTTGAGGGGTGCTACTTGGTTCTCCAAGGTAGATCTGGCGTCGGGTTATCATCAGATACCGATAGATGAGGCAGATGTGAGGAAGACTGCTTTCAGGACGAGATATGGGCACTATGAGTTTGTGGTGATGCCTTTTGGATTGACTAACGCGCCAGCAGCGTTTATGAGATTGATGAACAGTGTGTTTCAGGAGTTTCTGGATGTATCTGTCATCATTTTCATCGACGATATCCTGGTTTATTCCAAGAGTCCTGAAGAGCATGCAGTGCATTTGAGGGCGGTTATGGAGAAGCTGCGGGAGCAAAAGTTGTTTGCCAAGTTGAGCAAGTGTAGTTTCTGGCAGCGTGAGATGGGCTTTCTGGGTCACATTGTTTCTGCAGAGGGGGTTTCTGTAGATCCAGAGAAGATTCAGGCTATCAGAGATTGGCCTAGACCGCAGAATGCCACAGAGATCAGAAGTTTTCTTGGGTTGGCAGGTTATTACAGGAGATTTGTGCAAGGGTTTGCAAGCAGAGCATGTCCTATGACTAAGTTGACAGGGAAGGATGTTCCTTTTGTCTGGTCAGAAGAGTGTGAGGAAGGCTTTGCAAGCCTGAAGGAGATATTGACTACTGCGCCAGTGTTGGCTTTGCCTGAGCAGGGAGAACCCTATGTGGTTTATACAGATGCATCTAGAGTTGGGTTGGGTTGTGTTCTGATGCAGCATGGGAAGGTGATTGCCTATGCTTCGCGGCAGTTGCGGGTGCATGAAGGCAACTATCCTACTCATGATTTGGAGATGGGTGCTGTAGTTTTTGCCCTGAAGATTTGGAGATCTTATCTTTATGGTGCAAAGGTGCAGGTGTTCACAGATCATAAGAGCCTGAAGTATATATTCACTCAGCCTGAGTTGAATTTGAGGCAGAGGCGGTGGATGGAGCTTGTGGCGGATTATGATTTGGAGATAGCCTATCATCCTGGTAAGGCTAACACGGTTGCAGATGCTCTGAGTCGGAAGAGGGTAGCTTCGGCTCAGGAGCAGGAGATGGAGTCACTGGTAGGGGAGATCAGTGCTTTGAGCTTGTGTGCTGTTTCACAGGAACCGTTGGGTTTGGAAGCAGTAGATAGAGCAGATCTTCTGAGTAGAGTGCGGTTGGCTCAGGAGAAGGATTTGGGGCTGGTGAATGCCTCTAAGGATGTGGATTCAGAGTATCAGGTCTCAGATAATGGTACTATCTTGGTGCACGGTCGTGTGTGTGTGCCCAAGGATGAGGAGTTGAGACAGGAGATTCTGAGAGAGGCTCATGCGAGCAAGTTATCCATTCATCCAGGAGCGACTAAGATGTACCGTGACCTCAAGAGGTACTATCATTGGGTCGGGATGAAGAAGGATGTGGCTAGTTGGGTTTCGAGGTGTGATGTGTGTCAGCTAGTGAAGGCTGAGCATCAGGTTCCTGGCGGGTTACTGAAGAGTTTACCCATTCCTGAGTGGAAGTGGGATATGATCACCATGGATTTTGTGGTGGGTTTGCCAGTGTCACGGACCTTTGATGCTATTTGGGTCATTGTGGACCGGTTGACTAAGTCAGCACATTTTCTGGCCATTAAGAAGACTGATGGAGCAGCGGTCTTGGCTAAGAAGTATGTGAGGGAGATTGTCAGGTTGCATGGGGTGCCAGCGAGCATTGTGTCTGATAGGGATTCTAAGTTCACTTCGGTGTTCTGGAAGGCATTTCAGGCAGAGATGGGCACTAAGGTGCATATGAGTACAGCTTATCATCCCCAGACAGATGGACAGTCTGAGAGGACGATCCAGACGCTGGAGGATTTGCTGAGGATGTGTGTGTTGGATTGGGGTGGCCATTGGGCAGATCACCTGAACCTGGTAGAGTTTGCTTACAACAACAGCTATCAGGCGAGTATTCAGATGGCTCCTTATGAGGCGTTGTATGGAAGGCCATGTCGTACACCATTATGCTGGACTCAGGTGGGGGAGAGGAGCATGTTTGGTGCCAGTTTTGTTCAGGAGACCTCAGAGAAGATTCGGGTTCTCAAGCTGAACATGAAGGAGGCTCAGGATAGGCAGAGGAGTTATGCTGATAAGAGGAGGAGAGATCTTGAGTTTCAGGTAGGAGACAGAGTGTACCTCAAGATGGCCATGTTGCGGGGTCCGAACAGGTCATTGTCAGAGACTAAGTTGAGTCCGAGGTATATGGGTCCATTCAGAGTGATTGAGCGGGTTGGACCAGTGGCATATAGATTGGAGTTACCTGAGGTGATGCGTGCATTCCATAAGGTTTTCCATGTGTCTATGTTGCGGAAGTGTCTCCGTGAGGGAGAGGAGGTGTTGGCTAAGATTCCTGAGGATCTTCAGCGTAACATGACTTTGGAGGCGAGACCAGTGAGGGTTCTCGAGAGGAGGATCAAGGAACTTCGGAAGAAGAAGATTCCTTTGATGAGAGTCCTGTGGGACTGTGATGGTGTTGAGGAGCAGACTTGGGAGCCTGAGGCAAGGATGAAGGCAAGGTTCAAGAAGTGGTATGAGAAGCAAGCCGCGACTTGAGCTTGTTTAGCCTGGTCCCATCTGTAATCCGTGGCTGGAGCGGGAATGGAGTATTCCAGCCCATCTCTCTTGTTACTCGGTCGCTTGGGGTGGTTGGTTGTGCGACTCAGTAACAAGATGAGGTGGTGTTGGGGTACAAAGTTTCCGCGAGGCGGGGTTGCGAAGTTAAGTTTCCTGAAAAAGAAGTTTCCAAAAGTGGGAAGTTTCCAAAAGTGGAAAGTGCTAAATATGGAAAGTTTTACGGGAGTTAGAATTTGTCCATTTTAGCGGTGGGAAGCCTCGGAGGGGCTTTGTGGCCTTTGTGGCGGACTTTCGAGTCAGGGTGCATGTGTGTGGCGGTCTTTTTAGACAGTGTGTGTGGCCTTAGTGGCGAGCTTTTAGCCAATTGTGTGGCCTTAGTGGCGGGCTTTTAGCCAATTGTGTGGCCTTTGTGGCGGGCTTTTAGCCAATTGTTGGCCTTTGTGGCGGGCTGTTTAGCCAGAGTGTCTTTGTGACGGTCCTTCGGGACATATGGTCTTTGTGACGGTCCTTCGGGACAGATGGTCTTTGTGACGGTCCTTCGGGACAGATGGTCTTTGTGACGGTCCTTCGGAACAGACGGTCTTTGTGACGGTCCTTCGGGACAGATGGTCTTTGTGACGGTCCTTCGGGACGAGTGGCCTTGGTGGCGGTTCTCTTTAGGACATTTGTTTTGGCCTTGGTGGCGGTCCTCGCTAGGACATTTTGATGGCCTTTGTGGCGGCCCTTGTGGCGTGTGTATGATCCTTGTGTGGTCATGAGGTATCCCGGTGAGGGGATATGTGGTTGGTAGGACATTGAGATGTTTCTACGCGAGCCACGGGAAGGAAACCTGGGTAGGGATAGGACTCAGACGTGTTCAGAATCGTTTGCTCGCGACTCTTGGGGGACTTAGGTTCTCCTAGTACTGCTATATTCAGAGACTTTGTGGCTCGGGAGTATGGTTGGTATATCGACTTCGGATGACGATCCGGGGGCGCACTGTAGGGTGGCAACCCGAGAGACGAGTTTGGGCTTTTCCTTATATATTATGGCATGCGGGCTTAGGCCTGATGAGGAGCCAACATTGGCATGCAGACTTAGGTCTGATGATGAGCCGATGAAACTCAAGGTCTAGGCCTATGAGTAAAGGAAAGTCCAAAAAGTCAAGAGCAAATGACGCCTGGAGCGTGAGTCTATCGCCTAGAGGTGACCTTCTGTAGATCAGTCGGAGGAGTGCGGGCCGTGGAGACGGTTGCACGGGAGTCCTTGACTGATGGTTGTTTGAGATTCGAGGACGAATCTAGTTTGGTGGGGGAGAATTGTAACACCCGCAAACCAATTTTTGGTATTTTGGTAAGGGTGTCGATCGACACCTTCTAGTAAGGCATCGATCGACACCAGTTGTGGCCGGTTTGGTCGGTTCAATTTTAATTGTCCGGTTTGCGGAGTTGGTTTAGGGAAAACCCTAGCTCGGGTTTTTAAGGAGGGAGCTCGAGTTTTTCTCCTCTCTTGGCCGCTTTTGTCAAAAACAGAGAGAAAGAGGAGGAAAGCTTTGTTCTTGAGTTCCTGGGAGTTTTTGTGAGATTTTCTTGCTGTTCTTGGGAGATCTAAGGCTGGGAAGGTGTTAAAAGCTTGCTAGGAGTGAGGGAATTCGTCCTTATTGGTCAGAAACTTCCTGCAAAGAGGTGAGTGCATGACCATGGCTTATCTAAGCTAAGATCTCTAGATTCTATGTGATTTGGTGCTTATGTGGTTGTTTCTTTGAGTTCTCTATGATATTTCGTTGCTGTCTGGGCTGGGTTTGGCTTCTGGGAGTGCAAGGAGCGGATTGGAGAAGCTTGGAGGCGAGATTTGGAGTTTCTGATCGAGGGGAAATCGCTGCTCGGCATCGGTGTCAGTCGACACCAGTTGGGGTGTCGGTCGACACCAACGCGAGGACGGCTCGGGACTTTAGCAAGTGTCGAACGATGCCATGTGGAGGTGTCGGTCGATGCAAACTAGGGTTTTTGGGAGTGTCGGGCAGGGTGTCGGTCGACACCAGTTTGGTGTCGGTAGACACCAGATGTTCAGTATCGATCGACACCATCTGGTGTCGGTCGACACCCCTTGTTCAGTTACGATGGACGCCGCATGCTTTGTATATTGCCTGGTTTGTTTTATTGGTTGTTGTTTGTGGCATGTAGAGATCTTATTGCTTGTGTGTATAGCCCAGTAGATGGGAGGATTGCCTCACTGAGTGTTTATCAAATACTCATGCATCTCAATTTGTGTTTGTGGTGCAGGTAAAGGCAAAGTGTGATCGTGGAATCAAGGCAATGAAGAGGAGGATGTTCTAGGGACTCGATTGGATGTTGTCTGGCATTGCTAGGTTGCTAGAGTTGGGTCATTAGAAACATTGCTAGGTTGCTGGTTCCTTGTTTCTTGTTGTTTGGATTGATTATTGTTGATGATTATGGTTACTGGTTTTTATTGGAGTATTATTGGATATTATGTTGGTATTGTTATTTCCGCTGATGTTTGTGATTGTGGTTAGGTGGCTAGTGGGTATGGGACCACTAGTTGTAGTTCTATTTATCATATTATATTTATTATTATTATTTAAAAAAAAAAAAAAAAGGTCGGTCGTTTCAATCAGCAAGATTTATGTTAAACTTGATAATCCACATAGATCTATGCATAGTATTACATATAAGAAATATATTGTGGGAAGTATCTTTATTCAAGTGATAATAGCACCGCCTGTGCGACCAATCTCATCGAATTTTAACTCCACTAAATCGTTGATTCAATTTTCAACAAAAACTATAAATCTTAACTACAAATTTGAAAATTATGAGTAGTAATAACAATATATAAAATTTATCAGAATCTTAACCGTTACTATTTATCCATTAAAGCTATCCTTAACAATAAAAATTTGAATTTTAACTTATGAAACGGAAAATCTCTAAACATTTTAATTAGACATTTTGAATTAATCGTTTTGAAAATTTATGATATTCAAAATTTTGAGATACTAATGAATCCGAATTTATAAGAGGAATATGCTACTTTTTAAAGTATTAAACTATGGTTAGATTATATATGAAAATTTTAATACATGTTTTTAAAATTGAAAAATCAATATAAATTCAGTTTTTTTTTTAGTTTTTTTTTGTTTCCATTTGTTTTAGTCTGAACTAATTAGTATAGCTTTTTAAAATTGTTTTTTGATAAAAATCTACTATATTAAATGATGATTTGTATTTACTGAATAATAATAAATTAGATGGTCTTGTTTAAAAAAACAGATAATATACTAGCAAAATTAAATATGTTTGCATATATAGAATATCAATATTAATAACCTCATATGAAAACTTTAAAAACAACTTTCCTAAATATTGGCTAGTTATCAAGTTGTTGATTTAATTTTGATTAGTTTGTAAACAAAGATCCACTTGTTTATTTGACCAGGATCCAACGGGTCACAAAATTACTTTTTTTTTTGCATTTTTTCTTTATTCAAAAATATTCTAACCTTTAATCAAATATAAAACAAAAACTGTGAATTACAATTTCAAAACAGTTTTATAAAATTTATTAATAAATAATTTATCTTTTATACCACATATATATGTGGATAGATCATAGATGCATAACTCTACTATAAGATTACATGTTCTTTTCATCTATATAAGGCTTAACCAAACACAAGTAAAGTATATTTAGATTAAAGTCCCTTAATTATACTACTACTCCCGGTATGATCTTGCATGCTTTCGTCTTTTTTCTTTTTTATGCTTTCGTCTTTCACGCCATATTTTCTGCAATGTCCATTGTAAATCATTTTTAAACGTCTTTCAATCTTGCAAGTTCAAAAACCTGCTTAGACTACATATATATTATTTACTTGAGGGTTGTGTGTCAACAGTAACATTATATTTTATTATACCATGTAATTTAGAGACTATATAATACATGAACTTAATTTATTATTGGTTTAGTGACTTACCTCTTCATTTACTAATAATAACTTAATTGTTGCATCTTCTGCTTTCTTTCTGCTTCTAGATACTCAAGTTGTCATTGGCTTAATCTGTCTAGACGAAGATCTGAAACAAATTAATAAGTTATGTAAGAAAAATACCAGAAGAAATATTTGAATTTTAATGAAACTACAGAAACACCGAAGGAATATTTTATTAGAACTACAGAAATGAATCTAAGTAATCGGCTTGTCAAGCTGTATTTATAAAACAAATAAGCTTTCACGATTTAGATTTATAGAAAAATCTTTCATTATTAAAATATATATATTTTTAATAGTTATGGTTCCTAAAATTACTCCGAAAAATTTGGTTATTTGTTATGTAAATAAGATAACAATTCCTAATTTTTAAAAATACATTTAGAGCTATGATCAATTCAATGCAATTCAATAAAGGAAAAATGTTTGTTATACTTGATAGATATTTTAAGAAACAATTTATTTGTTGGTATAAATAACATATTGTTGACTGTTTTTATTATGTAATTTGTACTAATCTAGTTTCTTAGTATACGTGATCTGAATTTGAGATTCATTTTAGTTATTTATAATATTTGTATTTTTCATATTAATTATTTGTTTTGATTTATTGTATTAAATTAATTTATTGTTTCCATAATTATCTCATAGTATACAACCAAATCAAATAAGTTTACATATATCTAATTTCAAATTTAATTTTCGATTGTTATGTAAGCAACTTTAAACAACTTCCTAAAATATTTTGTAATTAAAATATTGATTACCTTAATTATTCAAACTGATAAGATTTTTTATGTTGCATTATTAGGAAACTTAATATTTTGTATATGTTCAGATACGCGTTTATTTCCAATTACGTGGGTACATTTTTTTGTATTTAATGACATCTACACTAAAATATCGTGTAACCATATTTGTTTTGTTCCGATTTTTATGTTAAGAATCAATTAATATTTGTTTGACTACTACACTAAAATATCAATTAATATTTTTTGTTCTGATTTTTAGCTATGGCACATAAGATCTGTTTGGCTCAGAGTTCTTTTATTAGTTGATATCTGTTAGGCTACATGATTTATACATTCTTATTCTGTTTTCAGTGGCATTTCATGTAATAATCTCTTAATCCATGTATACTTATTAAAAATGCTTCCCTTTTAATAGTATAGATTTGGGTAAACTCATATATCATGAAATGCGAGCACCTAGCTAGAATTTATAACCAACTAGAAGGAAAATATATAAGTTTTTGGAAACTTCTATTTTAAAAAGAAAAAATATGTGACGACAAAGAGTTTATCTAATTCTGGTTAACGTTTCTAATACGATACGATTGTCATTTGTCAACTTTGTTATGTTCCAAGTAATTCAGCTGACTTTGGTTTCCCGACTAGTTTTAAGCCCCGTTTTAAAAATCGCTAGACGTTAGTCGGGCGGTGAGGGAGTGCCTAGCGATTAATCGGAAAATAGGATATAAATCAAGGATTAATCGGAAACTAGTTTTAGGAGTTTTATTATTATATATGATAAATAACTAATAGTTATAATTATATATAAATTGTACCAAATTATTACTGAAGTATTTGACAGCTCAATTGGTTCAAGGCTTGCTAAGAACCCCTAAAGTGACGAGTTTGATTCCCTGATCATGCGTTTTGTCCATTT